>NC_064898.1:23399125-23699292 GCF_929443795.1 Astur gentilis
ATTTTACAGCTGAAGAATGAAAAACCATGCCTGTCTTTTCTGAAATGTACTGCAGGCTGAGGAAGTCCCTGTACATACTGACAAGGTGTGTTGGAAAGTATTTCAGTGCACATCTCTGTTTTCACTCTGTGTTATCCCATGTTTCAAGAAAGAACTATCATTCACGAATATTTGGTTTATGATGTACTAGAGAGGTTATGAAAGTCTTTAGAGAACATACTGGTATATTTGCTACCTAATAACTTCAACAAGCAGTTAATGTATTTTAAGCAGATATAGTAAAAATTCTCAATCAATTTATTTTATAAGGAAGTTTAAGAGGTGATTTCATCATGGTCTACAAGCACTTAAGTGAGGAAAGCTATCTGATGGTAATGGCTTTTTAATTTACTGGAAAGTCATAATGAGTTTCAGTAGGTAGAAGCTGATGCTAGATAAACCCAGACTAGAAACAAGGTACACATACTAAGTAAAGCTAATTATGTGTTGGAAAAGCTTTCCTAGGTGTATGATGGATTCCTCACCACCTGAAGTCTAAAAGTTGAGGAGACTGGATACCCTTCAATTAAGTTTGTGATGGTTCAAACAGAAGCTGTACATTTGATACAGGAATTAGTGAGTGAAGTTTGTCATGTGCTTGCCCAGAGATCAGACAGGTATTTTAACGGTCTCTTCTGACTTTAAATCTACGAAGACTAGGCAAATGTTGAATACGTTCCATTACATTATTCAGAAACTCCCCATATTTTTTGCACATAATGAGACTGCAGCAACAGTTTTGTGCAAGATCACCAGTGTAAGGCAAAGAATACCAGACAAAAGAGGTGACACATTTCTACCTCCCTCAGCTTGCTTTCCAACACAGGTTCCAAGACGGTTATCTGGAACACTAGAATTAAGTCTGTTCTTGTAATGACTCTCCAGAGTGTAAGAGAGATATACGAGACTTCACAATACAGAGGATGAATTGAGGAAACCATCAACATTCATTTCCCACTGCCACTTGATTAATTTCTGAATTTAGCTCTGGACACTGTTGCTATATCTTAAACTGTAATCCCTGCTATGTTTTCTTTTTTTTCCAATTGAGAAAAAAAAAGTTGTAATTAGAAACTGTAGATTTGACACAGAAAGTAATGACTGAGGCTTTTATTACAAGGCCAGGACCAGTAAGTCTGTATTTTTTCTTCTTTCTTTTTTTCTAATGTATCTAATCTTAAAAAAAGTAATTAAAAGACGCATGAGGTTAGTGTTGGAAATGCTGGATGCATACACAGTCTCAGACTGAAGACTGAATTAATGGAGTTAGAAATCAGAAGTTTTCCTTGCTTTTTATTTACAGTGTCTGGGTGAAAGAGTGAAATGGTAGGTCTTTTCTTCCTGCAAGTATATCCATCAGAATCCATTCTAACCTTTTTTAAGAATACAGTACAACATTTTTTAGTTTAGCTCAACTGTTACACAATCTGCCCACTTCATTTATTTGCTCCTGATTTCTCTCAGAAAGGCTAGAGAGTTTAGATACTCACCTGCACGTATAAACAAACAATGTTCTTTACATCCATTTTGTAGATACATCAACTGATGCATCAAACTCGTTTCTTAGAGATGCTATATAAAATGTTCAAGGACTTAGCCTTTCTTGAAAATAGGATGCTAATTAAGGTTATTGATTCCACTTAATGAGTCACAAACTTTTTAAAAAAGGTCAGACCTGACCTGGGCTATGTAGAAATGTATAGAACTTCCAATATTTTTATTTCATTGCTATTTAAGTAAGCACCTGAAGAACATCTGATGCCATGTTAGAGAGCAATGACTAACACTAGTGTTTTCCAGCTACAGAAGTGAGTTGGATTATTGCTGACAAGAGTGTTCTGGGTGATTTGGTCACCATTTCACATAGTACATCCTCAACTTCTCAATTTATGTTAAGAAGGGCTGAGCTGGAGAACCTGGGCCCTTCTAGCACAGTGCACCTTCTCCAGCAGTGGCTGCAAGCAGACTGCAGGAAAAAAGGATGAACTGAACATGCTTATTTGATGCTTCTGCCTTATACTTTCCCATCCTCTAACCAACTTCAGCTGAGGGGATTTCCTGAATCTGTTTAGTTTACTTACTATCTAGTGAATCACAAAAGATGCTTTTTCCAAATACTTCTTCAAAGAGAATTCTTCTTATTTCTTGAAGGTATGTACAGAAGACACACTCTTTTTTGCCTTATGTAGGTTTGGATGTAAAACAGCATTTCTTAAAAATAAATATAATTGTGAGCAGTCTAGATGGAGAAAAACAGTATACATAAGGGGTGATAAGAAGACATATTTTAAAAGCTCACATGTTCAAAAGGGTTGAACCATCAAGGTCATGCAAAATAGGGAGAGGAAAAATGTCCCCACTGTAAGTTATAGATGTGAAGGCAGTTACTGAGGAATAACCATTAGGAGTCTTGACACACATCTCCTACTTAACAGTAGATATCTTTCTGGTCCATTATGCGAGCTCTCCAAAAATCTGTAAAAGATCACATCCCCTAAATGTCTATTCATCAGAACCATTAGTAAATATGACAAGAAAAGTGAATTTCATTTATTTAGCTAAATATTATTATTGAGCACTCAGTGTCATTGAACTCAACCTCCTTGCTTTTCTTAAATGTTGTGAGAAAGTTCAATATCAGTGATACATTACTGTATGTTCAGCATGGCACCTGATACTGAGGAATGTAGCCCATGTACACGTGTACACCATGCCCACTCTGGAAGGGTTTGGACGTAGCAGAGGTAGGATTTCCATATCCAGTTTTAAACATCTACTATCTGAGCTAGTTAACCAGACTCCAGTTACAGTCAAAGAAGAGAAACAGTGGATTTTAGGGTGAAAAACATGTCATCTTAAAGAAGAGGTCTAAAAGAGACAGATGTCTCGCACTGTAACAGTGCTATTCACTCTTGTTGACTGGAAAGGGAGCCTAGGGTGACTAGCTCAGATGCAGATGTCTAACTTAGGTGTGATGAATCTCTCTCTAGGGTCTTTGCTGTCCCTCCTTGTTAAGTGTAGAAATAAACCTTCTTCAGATCGAAAACTTTTGGAAATAAGCCTTGTAGGAAGTCTGGTATCTTTATGGATTTAAACCATTATAAAACTTTTGCCATTTCAAGCATTTGTGAGCAGTGATTAAAGAACTTTTGAGCTGGTACTCACTCTATACGAGTGCTGTAGACTTTTGCACACTCATGTAGACTTTTGCATTGTTGCCCTACTGAGGAATCCCGAGCTCTTTTTCATGACTTGGATATAATCTCATTTTGTAATAACACTCTTTTGTTCTTTTCCCACTTTCAATACTTGGGATGCTAAAAAATACAAAGACACCCAGAAACAGGTGTAAAATGCCCAAGATTTTCTCAAATCACAAAAAGCTTCAGTTAAGTTACCACTGCGTTCATAGGCATCCTTCTTCTTCCACTAATATCGTCAAAAACTTAAAATTAAAATCTTTATGTTGCCATTTCTTCCAAGTTAAAACTTGGCCTCTTGGACTAATTTTGATACAAACATAAACCACAGAGATTTAGTGTATTTGCAGGAAAAGAATACAGAAAGCAGCAAAAAAAATATGATTATGAACTTAAGAAATGTAGGACTTTGTATTTCATATTATAAATATGTAGCACATAAGATAAGAACCTTGCTTTCCTTCTCTTTGCAGCATGAGTGACAGGTTCTAAATATCGTAAACCAGAAACTAGCTGCCAGTAATTACATTTTATGAATGGATTGGTGTTAACTGACACTAGCAGTGCCAGTTAGTAATACATAACTGAATCATTACAGTGACCAGATACATCACCACATGCAGTTTGTCAGTCCCTCTCTTCCCTTAAAGTCTATACAACATTCATGAGATCAGAGCTGCTGACAAGGAGCTCAAGACTTTCTGTTAAAAGCACAGATGAATCCTGGAAATGAATACGTGATTCTTTACATTACTAGATAACAGGCTTCGAGCTGTCTTAGCAGAGGTGGCTTCATGAGCATTTTACCATGCTATATGTAACTCCAAGGAGAAAACTTACTTTTTCACATAAAGCAACAGCAACAGCACAGTGGAGGGCTTTCACCGAGTGCAGGTGCATTGGTCTTCACTCTCGTCGTGGTTTCAGCCCGGCCGGTAACACAGCACCCGGCAGCCGCCCGCTCACTCCTGCCCACGGCCCGGTGGGATGAGGAGAAAATAGAAAGAAACACTCATGGGTCGACACAAGGGCTGGGAGGGATCACTCGCCGCTTACGGTCACGGGCAAAAGACAGGCTCAACTGGGGGAAGAGACAACACCAGTTTAATCTACTACAAATCAAACTAACCCAAGGATAACGAGAGGGAAACCCCGGCCCGAGAACACCTTCCCCCCCGCCCGCCTCAGCTCCACTCCCGGTTCTCTCAGCCCGCCTCCCAGCGGGGAATGGCGGCTGGGGCCGGTTCCTCACCCCTTGTCTCTGCCGCTCCTTCCTGCTCAGGGGGAGGAGGACTCCTTGCTCGGCCCTGCTCCGCCGTGGGCTCCTCTCTCCCCGGGCTGCAGGTGGGCGCCTGGGGGGGACAGCCTGCCGCCTCACGGCGGGCGGCGGGGGCATCCCCTCCTCCTCCTCCCCTCCTCCCTCCCTGCCCTCCATGTCTGCAGGGGGTTCCTCTCACACCCCACTCCCCTCCTTCCTCCCTGCCCTCCATGTCTGCAGGGGGTTCCTCTCACACCCCACTCCCCTCCTTCCTCCCTGCCCCCCATGTCTGCAGGGGGTTCCTCTCACACCCCACTCCCCTCCTTCCTCCCTGCCCTCCATGTCTGCAGGGGGGTTCCTCTCACACCCCACTCCCCTCCTTCCTCCCTGCCCTCCATGTCTGCAGGGGGTTCCTCTCACACCCCACTCCCCTCCTCCCTCCCTGCCCTCCATGTCTGCAGGGGGTTCCTCTCACACCCCACTCTCCTCCTTCCTCCCTGCCCTCCATGTCTGCACGGGGGTTCCTCTCACACCCCACTCCCCTCTCCGCTGCAGGTTCCCCTCCTTCACTCCCCTCTCCCAGAGGCGCGACCGCCATCGCTGACGGGCTCGGCCTGGGCCGGCGGCGGGTCCGGCTGGAGCCGGGGAAGCTTCCAGCAGCTTCCAGCAGGAGACGGCCCTGCCCACCCTGCACCGATACCAAAAAAACCCGCCACACAAACCCAAAACAACTCTTCCAAGGATCACACTTCTTTGGATCTCCACGTAGATGTGCGAATGCAAGCAGGTCCTTATTTTTGAGAGTTGTCCAGTCCCCTTTTTTCTATAGCTTTTTTAGGATCTTGTCTACCATGTTGTGTTAGCTCAAGAAGCACCATCCTTAACCTGGCCTTTGGTCGGACATAACGATCTCTAAATGTGGGCCACCTAGAAAAGCAGGTGGAGTATGGTTTGACGTTTCAATGTAGTGATGCTGAAAAAAGTGATGCTATGATGATTCAAGTGCTGAGTGCTGCTTAATACAGCCACCCTGCTGTTAAAGTGGTATTTGCAATATAATTGTAATAACTTGAAAGGAAAGGATGCTACTGTGAAAGAGCACTGAGAATGCCAGCAAGAGACCAATTTTATGCGGCCTGTATGTTTGAGGTAGGTGTTTGTTTGCAAGAGAATTGACTGAGGATGTCAATTAGTCATAAAATGATACTCTTCAGGGGACAGTTAGAAAAGCTAACAAAAGTTAGTCTCCTAATCTGAATGACTCTCTGGAGGATCCCTTCCCTGAACTGACTGTAATGGAAGCCCGGGGAAATTAGTTGTCCAAGTCTTAAGTCAGCCTTTGTGCATATCCCTCTGTAAGATATATCAAAGTAACGTGTAAATACCTATTGTTAGGGTCTTTAAACAGTGGCTGCTCCATATCACACTTAATGTAATACATAGGCAAATGGATGTAAATATAAATTCCTTTTGAAGTGCGTAGAGTTCTAACATTTCCTTTGTCAGCCAAAAAATCTAAAGAGGAATCAAAGTGCGGGTGACCTGGGTCCCCAGAGTAACTTGAATGACAATAGGTAGTTGTGTAGAAGAAGAGAATTCAAGGCCAAATTTTAATTTCATTACATCTACTTTAAAGCTCTACGTCTTTCATGCTGTACTCTTACTTTATCGTCATTTTATCCTTCTTCTGTGTGTGTGAATTAATAACAAAATGGGTAGGAGAAATTAGGTGCCTAAGTGAGAAGGTGCAGGAGAATTATTTATATATATGTATATATGTGTGTGTATATATACATATATGTGCATGTTGATTTGCCAGGTAATTATTTCAACAGCCTTTCAGTTTCATTAGAGATTCTGATACAAGTCAGAATGTCACTTATTTTTATGTAAAGGTTACAGAAAGGAAAATGAGAACTGACATCTTCTGCAAGCAGGCCTGATTTATCAAGTATCAGCTGTATCTCCAATGTTGCTCAAAGCTACATTAGCTTAGCTTTTGTCATAGAAGAGATCTTTCCAGCTTATTGAGGGGCAGTGACCACACATTTTGCCTTGCTCTGTTTTGCTGAAAATATTTTTCTGATTTCCGGTTGTACTTCTCTAACTAGTCACTGTGAGTGTTTAAAAGTGTTATACACTGCAACAGCACCTGTAAATCCTAAGTCATCTTGATGCCCAAGATTGTTAACCCCATCCTAGACAAAAATTATAAAGGTCTGAAATGTTTTTAAAACTGATAATAAATTATAGTGCATGTGTCAAATACAGGACAGGCAGCAAATCCAGCATGGTCCTGCAAATTAAGGCTCTCTGGGAAAGCCTTTCACCAAGCTGCAAACTCAGCATAACCAGGAGTTTCGCCATACATTGAAGCAATAAATTTCTGATCAACATCCTCTTATTTCTTTGAAATGCAACCTCTTCAACATCCTACTCAGTTTCTTCCAGCAAGTTGTTTGTGGTTTTGGGTTTTTTTTATCTTGGTTCAGGAAGGAGAAATACAGCATCATCATTAAAGGCAGGCCAATCCCTGTTTGATAAATGCTTAAAAACTGCAAAAAAAAAGGTGCCTTTTTAGCAAGCATCATCATTGACTCCTTGTGGGAAAGCAAGTATGTTGCTTCTCTTTGTCTTTTCAGCTCCGCTTCTTTTTTAATAAAGACTTTTCGAAGTGTGGAAATCTTCTCTTTTGGTTTAAGGTACATCTTTGATGTAGATGTAGATGTGAAAGTTTGATGTAGTTGTCTAAGGATGTCCCAGCCATGTGAGATGCACTGGCCTTCAGCTGCCTTGCCAAAGGATGTTCGTCTATAGGTCCCATGTTGTATTTGCTGCATCTGTAGGTTTGCCAGATACTCTAAAATCTCTCAGTTGATTCTAGGTGTTTTTATTAAGGAAAGTTGAGTCAAGCTCTTCAAGTGGGTTTTAGTTTCATGTGTAGGTACCTGTATATCAGATGCATGTGCCTACTTGTATCTACTTGTGAGCTATAAGTCTAAGCTCCCAACCCAAAGAAATCAATGGTTCACTTCAGTTGCCTAAATCCAGTTTTCTAGTACCATTTGACTCACCTAACTGTAACCAGGACATTCTCAGAAGGCCTACAGCCTTCTGGAACAGCATCTGGAAGCCAAGCAGAATATGCTTGGACATCTCATATCTGCCTATGGCTGGGCACCTGGGCCTCTAATCAATATAGAGATGTGATTCTAAACAACTATTCAGGTGTCCCTAAGATAGATATTCAGGGCATAGTATAAAAGTCTGAACAAGGGAGTATACTGCCATTACAGAGGTACTGCAGACACATCCAGGCCGTTTACATGATGTTGGGACATATGATGCAGGATCTCTGAAAGGCATGCTCTTTAGGAACAGCAGCTGAAGGCCAGGTAGGTTACCCTATTGTGTTTTTAATGGCACAGGACCAGTATGCTAAGGCAACTGGGCCAAGTCTTTACTGGCCAGTCACCTGAACTGCCTTTTAGACCCTCTGAAGTCACATGCTGTTGACTTTTTAATTTAAGAAATATCTCCATACAATGTACATCACCTAACGCTAAACTGAGATCCAGTCGAAATGACATTTCCAAGCAGCCACTTATAATGGAAAATATTTATTTTAGCAATTATATCATGATGTAGACTTATCTATCCATCTTCTCAACCCTGCTCTACCTTCTATTCTCATCCATATGGCAAAACAAGACATCTTCAGTAGAGCACTGTCTGTAAGTCCTGAGAATTCAGTGCAAAATAATCAATAACCATGTTCCATACAACAAGTCTTAAAGTTTCTTGTAGTTATGTTGCTGTAACTATTGAAATTTTTGGCAAAAGTTATTATTTTTTTGCTTGGTTATGACTTAAAACTCACTTTCACCTCTTCTTGGACTCCAGTTGGCTACATTAGGTTTTACTTTAAGCTGTTGGTGCAAATCTCCACTTTCTCTGAAGGTCAGAGGTACTATTTTAGGAGTGTGGCTTTGTATTCTTTTGTGAATGATTGTCATAGATAATGGAAAATGGCAGCTGGTTTTGTTCTCAGTGGGTTGTATCTGTAAGTAATTATTAAGGAAGACTAGAACTCAGTATGGCTGATTGTCTCTTCTTTTAAACCTATAAATAAAAACTGAGAGCAATTAGGGCTAAAGGGCAATCTGGATGTAATTTGTGTGCAATGCCTAACACAGCAGGACTCTAATTCAAATGGTGTTATATGCAATGATATAATATTTCCACAGTTCTATACTTCCCAGATTTGAGCAAGCCTGAAAAAGCTCAAATGCTATGGAAAGTTATTTCTAACCAAAGTGGATATCTGGGAGTGCTTGAATTGCATGAATCTATTCTTTTGTGATATGTGGCACAGGTTCCCACAAACAAGGCTTTTCCAAAGCTGTAGCAAATGTGTTTCTGACATATCTGTATCAGAAGTAAAAACCCATTTACTTTAAGACTGGCCAAACTATAAAATACAGTCACCAATGCGAGGTCTAAGGGACAAAAAATAATGTATTCAGAAGTTAATTCTCTTGAATAAAGCTGTTAGACTGGCAAGAAAAGTAGAATATAAAAAGGCAGGAAACCCTCCAGCAACTGTGGAAACACTAACAAGAATTATTTATCATAAATAAAAGACATTCAAGATGACATGTCAAAGCACAATAGCCGCTAGTTGTGCAGGGACTGGGTTACCCAATTATGCAATTCAGGTTGAAAACAAATGGTATCTTACAATGCTCATGACATGTTAGGTACTTAATTCTGAACTGCAAAATGCCTGACTTTTTTAAATTTGAAATGCAGTTGAGTCAATTAGGTGAAGCATATAGTATTTACGCTTTTTAGTAGTACAACTGAAGAAAAAAAATCCCAACTGCAATAAAAAAGATTGTATGAGAATGTAAACCAGTTGATAGAAAACTTGTGTATATGAGTGGCCTGCAATTTGTCTTCAATTTAAAAGGTAGGATGAAAAAAAAAAAAAAAAAAAAAACCAAAAAAACAACAAAACCCGAACCTTACAGGCATACTTGCATGTTTAACTGCTCTGCAATGGCAGAGATCACTCTCTTGTTTCACTCAGCATTCAGATGGCTTAGTACTCTTCATAGCTTGTTTAGGTCATTTTTAAACATGTAAAGCAAACCATAACATTTGGAGGTTGGTAGATGTGGATCTGTTCTTTTGGTCCAGTAGTGAAACTGTGCATTTAGAGCTTTGTTCAAACTCTCACTTTCTCACCAGAAGGAAAAAAGGCTTTCAAGAAGTAATTTTATGTTGCTGAAATTTGTGCTTGTTGAGATTAATTTCTGGAAACACAGAGGCAGGTCAGTTAGCTCAGCTGCTTCAGCAAAACTTCAGATGTTATAATGTACAGGATGAGGTATATCCCTAATGTCCCATTTTATTCCATAACGCCTGTCACAGACTGCCTGATAAAAGCACATCCTAAAAAGGCTTTAGTGTGTCTTAGTCCTTTGGGTTTGTGCTTGATGCATGCCTTACCCTACAGTCTCAGGGAGGAGAGAGGAATGAACTATCTTCATTCATTTGAAATCTGTCTTATTTCGTTCTCTTTTTATCTTCCCTTCTTCTCCTCCATCTAAAGCTGCCTGTCATTACTCCTTGCCTTATAAAGTCCTTTTTGGCTTCAGCATAGACAACAATTCAGCCTGCACCACTGCAGTGAGTCTGCTCCACCATTCAAGGTTGTAACTCTTTTCCTTCCTTTCTTTTTTATCTTCCACATTCCCACCTGTGTATATGCTTCATCAAGCTCTTACAGCCAAAATGAGGCATACCTGTTTTATGCAAGGATTGTGAGACTTTTTGCACTTTCCAGCCAGCATAAGAGGGAACTTTTTTTTTTTTATCTGAAATAAATTCCTCAAATTTCTTAATACTTCGAATTTATTCTGTATAATCTCTCACATTTTCTAGGTAAGGGAATAAGGGTCATGTCTAAGGTGTAATCAAAGCAGTGTCTCAGGGATGGCAGAATTGTACTTTACTCAGTTCAGGAAGCTGGATCAATATGTATTTTGAAAGACTATATCCATCTAGTCATTCATTTGAATTCAGTCGTGGGCAAGGCCTGAATACTACTCTACTCCTTGGATCAAAGGTCCTGAACTAGTTTTCTTGGATGTGAATTCAAATACTGGTTTGCTCTGCTTGTTCCAGGTTTCTCCAAGCAGGTTGTCTCATTTTGGTGAGATAATCCTGTAGAGGATTTATTGAGATTGGGTGTCATTTTAGTGTTTGATCCTTCTACTCCTGTTGTACAAGAAATTTTGCCCCTCTCCAGTTTACTACCCAACTCCTGTGCCCCAGTGTCACCAGGCGTGCCATCCATGACGCTGTCTCATGATCTAGGATTACTGTCCATTAATAAGACCACCACAGAGGAGCTGGAGCCATCACCATAAAAAAAACAAAAAACAAAAAAAAACCCCACTCGCCCCCCAAAAACCCCCAAGCCCCAAAATTACTATCATTAGGACTCATTTTCATGAGTAGCACAGATGTCATGTTAGACATCAATGCAAATGCTGAAAGCCAGGTTGCCAGTCTACCTGGCACAGGGTGTTCAGAGATGGACAACTACAAGGTATGATTATCCTGATCCTGTTGTGGCAATAAGGTGTGCAGCAGATGCTCTTGCTGTGCAGTTTTTTCTGATTTCCCGCAAGCCATTGTACCAATTTCTTCCTAGCAACTACACAAGATGTTCTGCTTACCTTTATCGGACCTAATAAACCTGGCAGCTTTAGATCTTCTAGTGCCTGGTGATGGCTGGATCTTTTGAGCAATGTATGTGGGGAGAACATATGTGTAAAGCCTCCATACCACACAACCGTAATTAGTGCAGAAAACAAAAGCCCTTCCCTTCACTGGAAGTTTGAAGTGTTCATGGTGTTTGCAGTATCAAGGAATCAAAATACTATCTGCAAGTTTTTTGGACTTTATGTATCCATGGCCAGATTTCTGCTTTCTTCAGCTCTGCAAATTGAGTACTTCGACAGCTGCAATGCCTCTCCAATTTTGTTCCGGAAAGGGATGGAGGAAGAAAATACATATACTTCTCTTCCCAACCACTGACTGGCTGGTGCTGCCGCTTAGATCTGCCAATGGTGATGATCTGAGGCAGGGCTGGTACTCTGTCTCTAATTTGTTTTGGCCATCTGCTTTTCCTACTTCTAATTGTTGTGTCTTAAGAGGGAGAATATTCTTAAAGAGCATGTACGCTGAGGATGGTCCTGGACTCACTAAAAGCAGATTGAAATGTAATATTTTTCTTTGTTGGGCAGATCGGGCCATATCTCAGCAACTATCTTGTATTTGGCAAGATTATTGCTTTTACGTGAAGTGGTTACGTGTGCTAAGTTTGTATGTAAGATGCATTAGTAAAAGTGAGAGATCTTTTTTAGCAGGTTCTGCACACTTGTAAAATATTTATGTTGTACCCTGCCTATACTGCAGTTTCTTTGTAAACATAGAGCTTTATGTGTCCTACTAATGCTTAAGATATGAAAAGTGTATTCAAATAGGGGTCCTGAATAGAGATCTGATCCTTCACTCTGAAATGGCAGCCATAAGGTTGGTCCACTTAAATTCTCTTGTCGTCTATCAGTAGAGACCTTGAGAAAGGTGTCTGGAGTCTAATCTGCAGTACTTTTCTGATCCTAATGACATGTTTTTGTTCAGGAAGAGTTAATTGTACTAAAGCCTGAGAGCAGAACTTCACAGCCTTGTAGGAGTCTACCTCCTGAACCGCAGCCACATCGCAAATTGCAGGACTGGGAGACAGTTAAACATAGTTGAAATAAAAATGGACAATTTAATTTGTATTTGTTCTTCTTGTTTCCCCTACACTTTCTGGGTGGGATTCATGTTGTCTAAGTTAAATAGCTGGCAGTGCTCTCTGAACTGACCATCTAAACAACCCCTGTGAAGAGAAGAGCTTCCCCACAGGTGACCTGATTTGCTCTCAGAGGTGCTTCTCTTTCTCCACCAGCTTCAGAGGAGAGTCTAATAACTAGCTTAGACTAAAGCAGAGCAACACAAATTATACTTTTCTTCCAAATAATTTTGAGTTTTCTAGTGAGATTGCCATTGGATTTTCAAGCAGCATCAGAAAAATCTCTGCATTCAAGTAGATGGAAACAACGTAGTTTTTATCCATTTCATATCATTAATATGTTTTTTCATAATATAGATTAATCAACCTTTTCTGATGAAGCAAACCCTACCCACCTGTCAGTAATTTGCTGTATTATTTTCAAATGTCATTTCCCCCGATAGTTATCTTAGTTAAAATGCTACCCTCTTCTAGTAGACATGATATGAAATTTTGGTAACATACAGTATTTCTTACTAATACTGTACTTATATTTCTTATTTACAGTATTCCTCAAAGAATTATGCTTTGTTTTGTCTTTATCATTTTATAGGACCCTGGTAATAGTATATGGATTCTGTTGGAGCTAGAGTATCATACAAGTATTGGATGAAATATCTACTTAGCAAACAGCCTTGCTGGTAAGCCATTTGTATATACTTTCTTCTCTTTTGCAACATTTCATGTCAAGCTATGCAAAGGAAGGCTTATATCATGTTCAATTAGACGTTTACTAAAACCAAAGGATATTTTAAATATTTACACTTCCCTTTCCCTTTACCAAATAACTTCAGCATTACTAGATTATATTTCCGCCCTCCCTTGAGAGAAAATTTTTCAGTTTCTGTTTCGTGCCATTGTGTATCATGAGGCTTTGTAGGCTGTTTTATCTACAGGTGCTCCCTCATAAGAAATGTGCAGAGTCAGAAAGCTTCTTGCTATTTTTTTCACCTTTTTTTCTCTTTTGTTTATTTTTGAAGTGTTCTGATTGTATTCACTGTAAGTGTAGTGGTTTTGGTTTGTTGTTGATGCTAGAGTATGGGGCTATAAGCACCAGTGCAGTTTTTATTTGTAGCTGATTAATGTATGTCAGATATTAAAGGCATTTAAATAGAGAGTATCAAGAAAATCACACGTCATTTAAAGGATTAGTTATAAGGTCACTAGCCAGGAACACCTGAGCTCTAGTCCTAGTACTACCTCTGATTTATTGTATGACCTTGAGTGAGTCATTTCTGAAGAGGGGGAGCCGTGTTTCTGTGAGGGGATACAGTAATGTATGAACTGAATTACTCTTCTTTACATAATTGGAGAGCTCATTAGGTAGCTGTTAAGAATGACTAAAACCCATTAAGCCTGATAAGACCTATTTCTTCCAAAAAACTTAACAGAAATGAAATAACATAAAATATAACTTTAGTTTCTAATGGAGTTAATTTAACTCTCGCATTTCCAATACTGCCCTCACTGCTGATTGCTACTTCCATCAATTGGGTGTAAAATCTGTACTTCTAATGTCATTAGGGATCCTGTATTTGACAATGAGGCAAAGATTTATGGATTTAAAGTAAAGAAAACCCAGGTGAGATCACCAGATTTGACTTGCCAGATTGCTATATAAGGAGATACATTTTCTAGAGACTGATGAAACACAAAGGACATTTTATTTGATGTTCGCCACAGTGGCTGAAATACTTACCACTTTGAAATGTAACGAGTTAAAACCAAATAGGTCTTCTCTGTTAAGTCTTTATAAAGAAGAGAGAAAATGTCTGGGAAATGTATTTGTGCTGTATTTTCACATTACCTGGATATGTACCAGGAGGAAGGGATCAAAATCTTTACTTGGCAGAAGGGTGTCTATTTCCACAGATAGTCTTCAAAACTCAACTGGAGAAGTCCCACAGCAACCTCATCCAGCTAGACTTGCTTTTGAGCAAGGGTTGGACTAGACATCCGGAGGTCCCTTCCAACCTAACTTACTCTGAGGGTCTGTGAATCTGTGTAGTTAGGTGATATGTATGATGATAAGAAAACTCTTACATGATGTACACACACCAAGATACTTTACTTAATCTTCAAGACAAATTACATGATTTAATGTCCAATGGATGAGACCAACAGAACACGAAAGACGCTGAGGAAAGATGGGGAGCCAGAAAAAAGGAAGAGGGATTTCTTTAGTAAGGTTAGGATCCAACTGTGGGAGATAATTAGGTACCTAATACCATAGGTGTGCATATAATTTGTCCTGTGGTTTTCAGATATTCTTTTAAATGCTTTTGTTTTAGGGTATGAATTGCTCTCAGAAGTCTGTGTGATCACTGACTGCTTTGATCACTGGAGGGCATAGGTTTTTACATGCTGGGCAAAACTTAAGCTCACTTGGGGAATCATGACTGATTTTACAGAGGAAACTCTGTGTCCAGTCTCCCCAGCAGGTGGTTATAAAACACCACAGGTGAATATGAGTGAAGAATACTGTGTTTCTGTAAAAAGGACAAATGTCATTTTACAGTGTGGATAAAAATACAGCCTGCAAAACATGAAATAATCCCTCTGCTCTGCTTAGTATTGGTACAACCTCAGGGAATGTCCATCCTGGGACATTTCAAGAAAGTTATGGACCAACTGGACATAGACCTCAGAAGAGAAACAAAGATGAGCTATAAGAGGTTCATGAGTGAGACCTAAAAGAAAGGTGGAAGTGCTTGAGATGACTTACAGTGAAAGGGGCTTGAAGAGCTTCAAATACATGATAGCCTGTTAGAAATAAGAAATAGATACTTTCTTCTCTCCACTGTATCCATACTGGAGAGTGCAAAAGGTAGGGAATTTAAACTGAAGTTAATTAAAGGCAGGTAGCAGCAGAAAGCTGGGACAGGTTGGGAAAACAAAGTGCTGGAATAAACTGATTGGAAGTGTTGTGAAGATGGCCACTGGAGGACTTTCAGAATAGGTTGAAGAAACTTCTGTCAGGTATAACTCATCCTCTTTGGGATAAAGGTGTGGATTAAGTCATCTAGGGTCTCTCCCAGCCCTGCTTGTCTCTAACTGGCTGCCCCTCGACCTGGAGCACAAAATAGCAGATGCAAAATTGCTACTCTTAAAGGAAACAGTTGTGTAGAAAGAGGGGGGAAGGGAGGCTGTGGATAAACTCACCTTTATAATGTACATTATACTGGGCAATCAATGCAATTTGCACCAGGTAAAATCTGTATTGCCTAAATTAGGAGTAAACAGTATCAACTTATGTTTAGTAGAAGATGAATCCCTGACAGAAGACTCTCATTTACAGTCATAAATATTTTTCAAAGTGCACTCTCAATGTGTTGAAAATACAAAGACAGTATCTGGTTACCCTGTTTGCTTTAAAATGGTGTGGCTTAGATAGCCCATCTGAAATTATCAGCCCCTGTATTCCATACATTATTAGACTTGACATATCTACTGATTTAGGTTGTAGATTGATGCATTTAGCAGCAAACCACTGCCATATTGGGGATCTGAAGGCTTCTGAACATACCACAAAATAGCTGTGATGAGCATATACAGCAACTGTACTACATGTATAGGCATAATATTGCTTGGGATATACAAGAAATTAGTACCGTGCCTGCAAACAAAATTTTGATGAACTCAGTAGATCAATTACAAGAAGTAGCAGCTCTGTTTCCAAACACTAGGAATCATAATCTCTTTAGCAAATAATCATGTCGTTTATACACCTTACTGTTAGGTGGATGAATGGACAGATGACACACTTTTCTGTATATCTCAATTGTATAGAAATGTAAGTAGTTATAATAGTCCTTTTCTGTGTAACTAGTAGAATCTGAAACCTCTTTGAAAAGGGCTCTTTAGAACTGAGCTCCAGCTTTTTATTTTTGTGCTATTTATCTGTACTTCACCAGCTTGAATAATACCAATGCCAATTGGAGCTGCTGCTGTACAGTCACCTTTTAATTTTCTGCTTTTCATGCCTTAACATACTCACAAATTTGGGTCTTGACTGTTCTTCTGGATTGTTTGAATAAAAAAATCAATTTAAGATAAAAATAAGTGTTCTTTTTGTCTGCGAAATTTGTAGCCTTAATACCCTTGATGCTCATCCAGCACAGGTGCTCTACTATGTAATTACTGGAAACAGCTTGAAATAAAACACTGAAATAGGACTGGTAACCTTGAAAATATTACCATTACATTAGGTAATGGCAGTTGCAAGATTGCATATGTAACATGTTCTGGTCTTTCACTGTCTGCTGACTGAAACTGTAGCAGTAGTACTAACAAAGAAAATAAAAATTCAAATATTTTTTCAGAAAACATTTTCTTGAGTTGCAAATGATTGAATAGTGGAGTTAAAAGTAGAGATCGGCTCTGCAGAAATCACAGTCAGCCACACCTGAAAGCCTTTAAGGACTGAATCCATTGATCAAAAATGTTTTTAGCATTCCCATTTCCTTATGGGTTAAACAGTAATAAATATTGAACAGAGAGACTCCAGCTGCAGCTGGAGCATTTTCAACAAAGAGTTAAATACGACCTGGGGCAGAGGCTGGGTGCTCTCACCAATACTTGAATAGTACAAGCTGGTTCCTATTTTATAGCGGACCCCAGGTCAAAGGGAAGTGATTAATCCTGCTTTTGCTGGAGGAAAAGGTATAGTTTACACCTGGAAATGTTTAAAAATGCAGTTTTACTTTAGAAAAGTTACATTCCTCATCATTGCTGGTTTTCTGACATGGCTGTATGGACATTTGCTGCCTGGTGATGAACGGTCTCTTTCTGCAGCCCAGAATCACCTGCAGAAGTCCATTTTACATAAAAATTTGCTTGGAATTGGAGTGGTTGCAGCTCCCCTGCAGTACCATTGCAGTGGTTTAGATCAAGCTGGGACGCTCTTTCTGGCTTTGGCATTGCACATCCTTGTGTTACCACCTGGTGAAGGGTTCTGCTTGCTGTACATCTACACTAACTGCAAGTTGAGTTTCTTTAGTTGGGGTTAGTGGGGAAGATAACAGATGCCAGTTAAAGCAATGCTGCATGACCCTGTGGGATATTTCAGCACAAACGTGAATATAAATTGTGTTCAGGTAAAGGAAGCAAGCTGACAGTATCAATGCTGGCTTCAAAACTGAGCAGCAATATGGTTTCACCTGTTTCTCAAATAAATGTTTCTTGTACCTTCTGCTTTTTACCAGCTTCATGTTTAATCACACAAATCCAGCTCATCAAAGAGTTTTAATTCAACTTGAAGAAAATTGGACTTTTGTATATTTCTGTGGATTTTTTTTTTGCCAAGTGATAGTGAAGCTAACTGTTCTTGGACACGTGTTATGTATTAAAAAAACCCAAGTGTTGTCAGTCTGAGATGATGGGTGTATGGTACAATGCCAGAATGCTCTTTTTTTTAAAGGTGTGTTTGGATTTGTGTTTGGGTCTTCTTGAAAAGTAATAGTTCATTCAGCTCAAAGCAATACAGTGATTAACCGAATACTTTCCAAGAGTCTAGGAAGTTACAGGTAAGGTGATAGTCTGTAGATTTCCTGTCTTTCTTAAGACTAAAATAGGTCAGGTTTTACCAGATTTGCAAGAAATTGGAGCATTCCTTTAAGGAGAAATGAAATAACCCAGTTTTGGGTCATTGTCTGTTGAGTGTTTTGCGCATTGCAACCTTGTAGGAAGAAAAGGTAACCAAAGGAGAGGTGATTGTTTTACACAGTAATTCACATCTATTCACATGCTTAGAAGAAACTGACTGCTTAGGATTCATGCAAGACTGTGTTGATTCACAGTCTTGCGAGCATATTCCACAGCTTGGTAATCTGAGAAGTAGAAGATTTTGTACAATACACACTCCTCCATCTCCTCCTGAAGATTCTCTAACCAGAATGAGAGTGAAAAAAACAAAACAATATTAAAAAAAAAAAAAAAGAACCAACCTACTTTAGTCTAGATATAATCCACCTGGGAAAAAGCATATATTCTTAGGTGGTGGACTTAATACAGAAAGCCAGAAGAATGTGCAGAAAATTATGAAAGAAATTAAAGTGGGTTAGCGGTATGTTGTTTTCCTGCATTATTTCAGAAGTCAGAAGATATTAACTGAGATTTTAGGTTAGTTCATAAGCAAGGATGGCTCAATCTCACAAGACATCTGTTTCTGAAATTAAAAAGCCAACAACTGCAGGATTCTAAACTGTTAGCAATCTTCGCTTAATAGAGATCCATGATTCAAAGAGATATGTGACTTAAAATCTACTAGGGAGCATGAAGCAATTAATAGTTGGAACTTTTTATAGCACCTTTTATCCAAGGATCTCAAAACACTTTACTGGCTTTAATTAGGCCTCACTCCGTGCAATATCTGCCTGGAATAAAAAAATGTTATTTTTTCCTTTGGTATATAGAGGAACTTGAGACACAGAGGTTAAATGACTTGACAATGATCATGTAAAAGCAAATAGTAACGATAGGAATAAATCTCAAACCTCCTGCTTTCCAGTCCCATGTTCTATCCACTAGCCAAGTTTCTTTCTTCTACATTAAACTCATGGCTTTTTCTTATCTGTCCTATAACACGTGTGATTTTGATTACAGGATCAAAACCCAGGCAATTAGAAAGACTTTTATCCTTTCCAGAAAGCAAAAAAAATATTGAAACAAATCAGTAAAAGACCACTTTCTGCTCTCAGGTAGAGGAGAAGCTGTTCCTTCACAGAGTGAGAGCTGTGAAAGATATGGAAAAGCAGACTCCAGAGGTAAACATGCTGACTTTGGAGATAATGAATAAGGGTTTGGACTTCTCCCTACCAGGAAGAGTAGTTTGGGGTGGGGTTTTTTGCAGATTGTATAAAATGCAAGGAACGATGCCTGCAGTATGCTCAGGAATTCAGCCTCACAAAAAAAAAAAAATCTTAAGACTGTGAAGGGGATAGTCTCCTGGGAAAAGATAATAGGGAATCCTCTCACCCAGGTATAGCCCCTCAAGCTGGGAAGTGTTGCATAAGAGACATAGGTATCTATCTACTCATGCAAACTCTTAAATGCTAGAGTCCTTGGCAAGAAGCAGGGGGAAAGGAAGTCAATATTATTAAATTAGCAGATAATAGAGAAAATTCTGTTGTTGTGTCTCTAATAGCAACTTGACTGAGGATATTGGATCAGATAATATGATTTGTTTCTTGTAGTTTGAGGTACATTTTGAAAATGGTAGGAAAAGGAAAATAAGCAAAAGAACTAGGTTAACACTAGTAGCCTGGATAAAAGCTGTGTTGCTTCCATCTCTCAGCAATCTAATTTCAAAGAGCCTGAAGTTTTCATTTCTTGAATTGGTTGCTTGTCAGATGCTGATAACAGTTATTGACAAGAGAGAACCCAGTTCAGACCTTACACAGAGAAAACCAGGTCCTTCATGAAAACTTGATTCATTGGCCTTACTAGAGACATCTCTATGCTTCGCTTTATGTCAAAGCCTGGAAGCATGAATCCATTGTTTTTCCCCCCGTAACTGACTCTCACTAATTTCACCATAATAACCCACACCAAATACTAGAGCTGGCCAACCAGTGCAAATATTTTTTACAATTTTTTCAGCACCAGGAGAACCTAAGAAGTTCTGTGTTGAGGTATCATGAGAAGAAATGTTCAGTCAAATAGTGAGTTTAGAATAAATATTGAAACACTTGCATTGATTGAAGTATTCACCATCCAGGTGATCCTGAGCACAGTTATACAGTCAGGGTGTAACAACGTTGCCCAGGCAAAACAAGCCAGCACATTCTCATTTCAGAGGTGATGCTGTGAATTAATTCACAAGGGTTTGTTACCAAAAGTTACTCACCAAATGTTCTTCAGGAATAAGATAAAATACCAAAGGTACAGGTTCAGAAATTAGAAACTGCTTGCATCCCACTTAGACACAGAAAAAGATGGCACTGAAGTGATTTCACTGTTCACACTTCACAAAATCTGCTGAACGTAGACTTGACTTTTAAATAAATAACCAGTCTTTGCAGTTCTCATCATGGATTCTAAAAAGGCAGATGCAGCCATTGCAAATGATTTTGCTCGGTGTTACATTTGTCAAAAGCTGTCAGAATGTAGCAAAAAGGTGTTTATACAGAGTAATATGCTGCTTGAACTCTTGTACGTCTCCTAGACTGGAGATTTTAGATTGCTGATTTGTAAAAGTGAAAGAGTTCCAAATGGGCCTGTTATTTTCTGGCTTTACTAATTTATATATGATGCACTTCTACACATTTACATGTCTGCAAATTACAGCCAGCACTCAAGGCCTGAAAAAGGAATCTAGTCAGATTGAACAAGACCAATCTGCTTCACACTGAACTATGGTTGTGTAGTTAAGTGGTAGGAATTGTGTACAAAATAATCATTATTTTACCCATAATTTTGCATGCCTTTAAGCATGACTAAAAGAACTTTGTTCAAAAATGAAGTTTGTGTCAAGACACTCAAGATTGTGTCTTGAGGGAAGGAGGAGAGGATTATGCCATATGCGAAACCAACAAAGTTGACAAGAGTTTTTCATACAATAGTGTGTGCCTGCTATCTTCTATATTGTGTCCCTGATCCACTCGAGCTTACCTGACCTTCAGAAAAAAACCAAAACTAAATCAAAGCTGTTGAGTTCTATATA
The DNA here is from genome assembly GCF_929443795.1 of Astur gentilis. Classification (NCBI taxonomy): domain Eukaryota; kingdom Metazoa; phylum Chordata; class Aves; order Accipitriformes; family Accipitridae; genus Astur; species Astur gentilis. The sequence continues at coordinate 23,420,194 of NC_064898.1, forward strand.
ATGTGCCAATTTAAAATGAATGTTTCAAAAAACAGTATATTACCATATTTTCATATGTAGCAGGAACTATTATATTTATCTGGAACACAGATAAGAAATGTACCTCCTACTGACGAACAGGGGCATGCTGTTGGGTCTGGTTGCTGACTAAATGAATACTATAACCAACATAGTAATACAAGTTTTATTTACTCTAATTTTTTGTGACTAATATTAGCTGAAAATTATTTAAGAAATCTATAAGGAACTGGCAGGCAAACATACAAAGAAGAAAGAAATTTTCAGTAAAAAAGACAGTACTTACTATTATATTTGGCCAGCTGATTGAGTTACATTCATAAGCATGCTAAATAAGGAACAAACTGGTGAGAGAACATTATACCTGCAAGACCATATATGAACCAGTCTTCTTTCGTGTGAAAAGTATTAAAGATGTACCAAAGATTAGAAACTAGTCCTTCTTATGTTTTTTGGGATGAATTAAAAAGTATTTTTGAAATTATTTATAATCTTTCATAAAAAAGATTTTTAAAAATTACTGGAAGGCGTTTGCACACAAGTTTTTCTCTTTCAAAATTTGGAGCACAGGGAGAAAATTACATTTGTCTTTTGATAACCTCCAAAGGCACTACTTTATTGTCCTAATTTTTCTGAGAAATCCTTGGCCATGTTGCAGGGGCAGAAAGGTCTCAGAAGTCCCTGAACTGCAAATTGCTAGAGATTAGGAGCTTATTGGGGGATGAGTTCAAAATGTCATGATGGATCTGCTCTATTTTTATACCTCCACTATAACTATGGTATGATGGTCACTCATTCTCCATTGTAGAAATTAAGACTGTCTTTATTTTGAAACACTCACTATTTTCTTTATTTCCTGTTGCATTAGAACAAGTTGGCAAAGATTACATTCTCCAAAGCTTTCTATTTATAAATTAATTTCAGAGGGAGAATTATTTTTTACCATAAGCACAAGTCAGAATTCCATAAGTACACTTGATTTAAATTTTACTCTTTGAAATTCAAACACTCTCATATCTAAGATATGAAAAATGTAGTGTATCTTCCCAAATTACAAATCTTATGTAATTGTGCTGGTTTTGGCTGGGGTAGAGTTAATTTTCTTCACAGTAGCTAGTATGGGGCTATGGTTTGGATTTGTGCTGAAAACAGTGCTGGTGACACAGGGACGTGTTAGTTATTGCTGAGCAGTGCTCACACAGAGCCAAGGGCTTTTCTGCTTCTCCTCCCACCCCACCAGCGAGGAGACTGGGGGGGCACAAGGAGTTGGGGGGGACACAGCCGGGACAGCCGACCCTGACTGACCCCAGGGATATCCCAGACCATAGGACGTCATGGTCGGTATATACACTAGGGGGAAGGTTGGCTGGGGGGCAGCTGTTCAGGGACTGGCTGGGCATTGGTTGGCTGGTGATGAGCAGTTGTTTTTCATTTGCATCGCTTGTCTTTCTTGGGGTTTATTTCTGTCTCTTTGTTATTTTCCTTTTCATTACAATTTATTATTATTGTTATTGTTAATCATAACAACAACAACAACAATAATAATCTATTTCAATTACTAAACTGATCTTATCTAACCCATGTGTTTTCTCACTTTTACCTTTCCAATTCTCTTCCCTTGTCCTGCTGGGTTGGGAGTGAGCGAGAGGCTGTGTCATGCTTAGTTGCCAGCTGGGGTTAAACCACGACGTTCATATACACAATAAACCTTCTGAAACTCTGCAAGTTAATCTTTACAAAGCACAGCCATGTTTCATATTTTGTCTTCTATCATTGTAATAATGTGGGCCTTTTCAATTTCCCATATAGCTAAAATAGACTACTTTGTGCGGTGATTGCATTTGAATAAATTGTTTTAAGGTTTATGGTATTTTTTTGCCATTAGTCTAGGTCCTTTGACAGAGGATGATGAATAACATTCTTAATGAGAATTTCATGATGAACAACTTCTTCAGAATTTTTGTTATTTTTTCCTATCTTTAATGGCTGCATCGCTGTTCATGGCCTAACTCCCTGTAGGGATAGGACCTGGATACACAAACTTTTTTCCATATTCCTACCTTCTTTTGAAAGAAAATGTAAGTGTACAACTAGGGAATAAATTTAAGTATGATCTATAGTCTGGAGGGCATGGGAACCTGGACTGCAAATTACATTGTAGACAAAGCCGATGTAACTGAACACAACAGCCCACCTTCAAGATGACCACTGTCCAATTAAAATTATGTTTAAAAATGTGGATGTGCTAAAATTCAATGCAATCTTCCAACATGGACTGTTCTTATTTCACTGTAATCATCAAAGCCAATTTTGACAAGTTCTAATCTCTTGCAAAGTCTTGCTGAATGTTCAGTTAAATCTGTCATTGGGGAATCATTAACATGTTATATGCTAATGATTACTGTATTGTTGTGAAGAGGCATCACTTCTAGTATCAGTTTAAGTATTCACACACACACCCTAAAGCAGGAGCAAGCAGTTGTTTAGATGATTTATATGTACATTTCCATGTTTTTAAAATAATGGGATTTATCTTTGCTTTCATTTTGGATGCCAAAATTCAGAACTTTTATTAAGCCAAACCCGCAAAGATATTTAGCTTCCCAGTTCCAACTGAAGGACTTGAAATCCTAGTTCTGGGGAGGGCTCTGTAGTCCCTTCAATGCAAGTAAAGAAATTGTGGGTAGCAGATCATGGACAAGTGACAGAACTGGTGGGCTGAAAGCAATTCTATTGTAGGCAATTGGAGTTACTAAGGCTCAAGGCTTCTCTATCCACTATAGACGTTGGTCTGGACAGTTAGGGAGCAACTAATGGATGTGTGCCTCATGTACCTCTGCTTCATATTTCTACAACCAATGGCAAAGAAATAGAAATATGATGGGATGGAAATCTCCTGAGGACTGGAGCTGGATGAGCCTAATGCTTGGAGAACATTCAGAGTTTGCTACCAAACCTATGATATCCACATACTCCTCTCCTGGACAGTAATAGTCACAGGTTCCCATCAGTCTTAGTCATAATTTATTCATTTCTTATTTCCTTGAGTGTGATAAAAAGATCTCCTGAGGTCTGAGACTGCTCTTGTCCAAAGAAAAACATACCACACCAGTTATGGCAAGAAGATGGTCAAATACATCAGTTGGGTAAATAATTACAGCAGATATTCAGCACAGAAACCCATAACTAATAAATTCAACCTAAAATGTCAGTTATAATGCAGGCTGTTCCTGGGATCATCAGCTACAGAAGACAAAGCAGCCCTTTCTAGTGGTGTGACTGTATGATACGGCATGATCCTTTTTTTTCATGTGTTCACTAAACACATCAGCCCATTTAGCTCTACACAGACTCTCTGTTTATTCATTCCTTTGAAGCTTCAGTAGCACATTCAGCTCTAACATGTGTTTGAACGTGATGAAAGTATAAGGCATTCTTGATAGAAATAAAAGCATGATTAAAGAGGTAGTGCAGTTAACTGTCAGTCACATTTTGTAAAGTCATTATCCTGTTGCAGACCTCTGCTTAAGAGACCTATCTTCTTACCAAATATACATAGTTATTATTATTGGGAAAAAAAGGGGTGGTGTTGGTGTTTTCTCTCCTGCCTCTAATTTGCATGTGTGTTTATGTGTGCACCAGTGCATGTGTGAACACTTGTCTGTCTGCATCCACTTTTATTTCCTTACTCAAAATGTAGTTGCAAATGCAGGTCTCTAAACCAACCAAGCCAGTGCTAGACATGAAACAAATTCTACCAAAAACTTGCCATTTAACCAGAATTATATGGCATTTGGTTATACATTTTGATTATTCCAGATGATGGATGCAATAAGGACAAAATTAAAAAAAAAACTCAGCAACTCAGGAAAATATTTCTTAAAAAATAATAATAATTAAACAAAAATGTGGAAAGGCCATTCAGTCTGGGTATTTACTTGAACTGATGAAAAGGATAGGAACCTAAACCCATGTGGCTAAAATTAAATCAGCTGTATTCAATTCACTGCAGTAATTGCCTTGAACTGTGGGAGCAGTACCAATTCCCTAAGTCAGTCCCCCGTGTTAGCATCTCTGCAGTACTGCCGCCCTTTGATGTGAAGTTACATGTCTATGGATACTACCTTAGGAAGGGATAAGGGCCAAACCTTAGCTACAGGTCAGTGTCTGCAAAAGCTGCACACAGAATCATATCTGTTTAAACAAAGGCTGTTAACAAGAAATCTGTATTTTACTACTTCTTGTTGTTGTTCAAACTGTCTTAGATTCTATCAACAAAAGTAGGACAGAAAGGCTGCTTTGCTCTTTCCATAGAAGAAAACGTGTCTAGAATACTGAATTTATCCATCTGCATTTCTCTGAGAGAGGGGACTGCAGAGGGAAAAGAAATCATATTTTACATATCAATCTCATACAAATTTCAAGCCTCCACAAATAGTTGCTCAAAATCACAACACTCTATAAATGGCTTATAGAGCCACTTGCAGCACAAAGTGAAAGGGAGAACTTCACAGTTCCCCTCGTGAATAATGCTCTGCCAGGAAGCTTCCTTTCTCAACAACTCAAATGTGAATTATTTGAACCACAAAAACATGAATCACAGAATTGCTGAGGTTGGGAGGAACCTCTGGAGATGATATAGTCCAACACCCCGGCTCAAAGCCGGGACGGCCAGAGCAGGTTGCTCAGGGGCTGTGCCAGTCCAGGTTTGGATATTTCCAAGGTTGGACACTCCACAACTTCCCTGTGCAACCTATTCAGTGTTCAACCACTGTCACAATAAAAACAGTGTTTTCTTGTGTTTAAATGGAATTGTGTGTATTTCAGTTTTTGCCTCTCCTCCTGTCACTAGGAGCTAATGAGAAGAGCCTGGATCCATCTTCTTTACTTCCCTCCTCACCCCGCTCAGGTGTTTATACACATTGCTAAGATTTCTCTGAGCCATCTCTTCTCCAGGCTGAGCAGTCCCAGCTCTTTCAGCCTCTCCTCATACATCAAATTGTCCAACACCTTAATTGCCTTCACTGTTGTTTGCTGGACTCTCCCCAGTGTGTCCTTGTCTCTCTCTTGCACTGTGGGGCCCAGACCTAGCTGGGCACTCAAGATGTGGCCTCACTGGTGCTGAGCAGAGGGGAAGGATCACCTCCCTCAACCTACTGGTGTCACTTCTAGTGTAGTCAGGAGGCTGGAAGGGCGCATTGCTCATTAGTGTTCAGCTTAGTGTCCACTATGGCTAGCCAGGCCCTTTTCTGCAGACCTGCTTTCCAGATGGTTGGCCCCAGACTGTCCTAGTGCATAGGGTTAGTTGTCTTCAGGGGCCTGATTAGATGCTTCCCTCTGATGAATTTCATGAGGTCGCTGTCAGCCCGTTTCTCCAGCCTGTCCAGGACCCTCTGGATGTCAGCACAACGCTCCGGTGTACCAGCGACTCCTTCTAGTTTTGTATCACCTGGAAACTTGCTAAGGGTGCGCTCTGCCTCACCCAGGTCATTAAGATGTTGAACAGTGTTGGTGCCAATATCCACCCCTGGCGTACACCGCTAGTGACTGGCCTCCAACTAGACTTTGTGCTACTGACTACTGCCCTCTCAGCCTGGCCATTCAAAGGGTTTTTGATCCGTCTCAATGTCCACTTATCTAGGCTATACTTCATTAGCTTTTCCATGAGTTTTTTACGGGATATAGAGCCAAAGACCTTACTAAAGTCAAGAGAAACAACAACTACTGCTCTTCCCTCATCCACTGAACCAATCATCTCCTTGTGAACACCTATCGGTCTGGTTAAGCAGGATTTCCCTTTCATAAATTGGTGTAGACTACCCCTGATCTCCTTCTTATCCTGGAAATGGAAGCCAACCATCTCAGCTATTGCTCCATGCCAACCCGTACAGAAGTGATCTCATATGTAATGGCAGTGCCGCATCACTGGAAACCAACAGTTAAAATTTTATGACCTAGGCTATCAATACAGGATTTGGTGCTCCAAATCCTGAAAGCCATTACAAATGTTTAAACAAAAGTGTCTCGCTTTGAGGGCAGTGTATTCAGCACCCAAGAGAATGCAGGATCTATAAAAAGAATTCAAAAACTGGCAATTAACATGATCACAGACAAGTGGAGATAATGAAACAAGTTGTGTTTCCCAGTTTGGAGCTGAGATTACTTCAGTTGGGGTACATCAGATGAATGATTCAGAATGTAAATCAAAGGATTCTCACTCTCCCTTGTAAAAAAAAAAAAAAAAAAAAAAAAAAAAAAAAAGAAAATTTTATTACTATTTAACTAATTTGGGTTGAGTTTAAAAACCTTTGTCACTCATGGGAGGATTTAATTTATCAGGATTTTTGTGAAGGATTGGATGTAATACTACATGGTAAAACATTGCTTGAAGCAGTGAAGATGAAGTTAGTGTCAGTACTAAGGTGGGTAAGGAACTGGCTGATGGGATAGTTATAAAAGGTGTATCAGAAAAGGGACTATAGGCCTAGAGGGAAGATATTCATGGAGTAGGTAGTTAGGGGGTTGTTTTCATTTCATGAATAAATTGATCACAGGACCAGTCAAATGATGGACAGAATATTGTGCAAGGCAAATTGGATCATCTTGAGGATGGGAAAAACAGAACTGGGAGGACATTTAATAGTAAAAATTGAGATTCAGGTCATTAGGAACTTGGAACATGAAGTACCACATTAAACTAGACGTTCTATCTGGAAGTGGTAGGGAGAGTTTTGTTTCTGCCAGTCAATCACTGGACACTCTTCAGTAAGATGTGTAATATGACCATGAAAAATACCAAATGTTATTCTGTGATCACACGAAGGAAACTACACTAGCATCATTTGAAAATATGGACGCATTTGCAACAGGTATTCCTCTCCTAGAATACTGTGCAGAGTTCCCAGTTAGGATCTCCATATTTAATAATTTCCAAAGCAAATTGGAATTGATGCAGAGACAGCTATGCAAACAATATGAGGAACAGAGAAAACATTAGTTTGATTCATTTGTTCTGCCAAAGTGAAAGCTGACAAAGGGTACAGCTTCTACCTACCAATATGTCAAAAATACCAGGGAAACATAAGAGAAGATAAATATCTTCTGTTATGAATTAGCTTTGACTAAACTTTAGGAAAAAAATGGCTCTTAGAAGAGCTTCCAGTCAGAGTAACAAAACCAAAATACTTAACTTATTCTTCATTGGCAACCTCTCTTCCCACACCTCTCGAGTGGACAGATTGCAAGACAGAGACTGGGGTAGGAAAGTCCCTCCAACTGTAAGAGAAGATCAGGTTCGTGACCACCTGAGGAACCTGAATGTACATAAGACTATGGGACCTGATGAGGTGCATCCCAGAGTCCTGAGGAAATTGGATGATACAGTTGCCAAGCCACTGTCCATGATATTTGAAAAGTCATGGCAGTCAAGTGAAGTCCTCAGTGACTGGAAAAAGGGAAACATTGCACCCATTTTTACAAAGGGTAGAAAGGAGGACCCTGGGAACTACCGACCTGTCAGCCTCACCTCTGTGCCTGGGAAGATCATGGAACAGATCCTCCTAGAAGCTATGCTAAGGCACACGGAGGGCAGGGAGGTGATTTGAGACAGCCAGCATGGCTTCACCAAGGGCAAGTCCTGCCTGACCAACCTTGTGGCCTTCTATGACGGAGTGACTACATCAGCGGACAAGGGAAGAGCTATGGATGTCATCTATCTGGAATTCTGTAAGGCCTTTGACATGGTCCGCCACAACATCCTTCTCTCTAAATTAGAGAGATGTGAATTTGACGGGTGGAGTGTTTGGTGGATGAGGAACTGGTTGGATGGTCACATCCAGAGAGTAGTGGTCAACAGCTCAATGTCCAGATGGAGATCAGTGATGGGCGGTGTCCCTCGGGGGTCTGTACTGGGACCAGTACTGTTTAATATCTTCATCAGTGATGTGGACAGTGGGATCAAGTGCACCCTCAGCAAGTTTGCAGATGACACCAAGCTGAGTGGTGCGGTCAACACACTGGAGGGAAGGGATACCATCCAGAGGGACCTGGACAAACTCGAGTAGTGGGCCCATGTGAACATCATGAATTTCAACAGGGCCAAGTGTAAGGTCCTGCACCTGGGTCAGGGCAATCCCCAGTATCAGTACAGGCTGGAGAATGAAGGGATTGAGAGCAGCCCTGCCGAGAAGGGCTTGGGTTCACTGGTGGATGAAAAGCTGGGCATGAGCCGGCAACGTGCGCTCACAGCCCAGAAAGCCAACCATGTCCTGGGCTGCATCACCAGCAGCGTGGCCAGCAGGTCGAGGGAGGGGATTCTGCCCCTCTGCTCCGCTCTGGTCAGACCCCACCTGCAGTTCTGCGTCCAGCTCTGGGGTCCTCAGCACAGGAAAGACGTGGACCTGTGGAATGAGTCCAGAGGAGGGACACAAAAATGATCACAGGGCTGGAACACCTCTCCTATGAAGAAAGACTGAGAGATTTGGGGTTGTTCAGCCTGGAGAAGAGAAGGGGACACCTTATTGTGGCCTTTCAATATTTAAAGGAGGCTTATAGGAAGGATGGAGAGAGACTTTTTGCCAGGGCCTGTAGCAATAGGACAAGGGGTTATGGTTTTAAACTGAAAAAGGGTAGATTCAGACTAGATATAAGGAGGAAATTTTTTACAATGAGGGTGGTGAAACACTGGAACAGTTCTCCAGAGAGGTGGTAGATGACTCATCCCTGGAAACATTCAAGGCCAGGTCGGACAGGGCTCTGAGCAACCTGATCTAGATGATCTTTAAAGGTCCCTTCCAACTTAACCTATTTTATGATTCTATGAACTGTTTTATCTAAGATGTTTGAGCGGTTTGCGAAAGGAATTGTACAGCAGCCTGACAGAGCAGAAAAAAAAAAAGAATTTGATAATCCAGTCCCATTTCTTATGCTTTTGAGGATAATAAATCAAATACCTCACTGAAAATAATGTTACTCTTAACAGTCACTGAAGAGTTTGGCATCCTTCGTGTAAGATAACCTGTAAGTTGATCTAAGGAATATACCATGAATGGAGCATTTGCTAAACTCATATGATAATTCTTTTGAGATAAATATATTTAGAAAGATTTTAATAGTAGAAGTCATCAATGCTGCTTTACCATCTGCAGGGTCTCTTATAGCCCTGAGCTGTGGGTATGATTTTGAGATCCACCAGTGGGATGGTTGATGCTGTTGACTTCCCAGGGTTGTGGGGTCCTTTTTCTACCCCTGATGCATGGTGATGCAACTCATCACACAACAGACAGTGATGTGGTAGACAAAAGGGAGGGGTTGGAGAAGGGAACTGGGGGAAGGTTAGAATATTTTTCATTACAATGACAGGTCTATACCTCTGATCAGAGCTAAGAAAAGTCCTAACTGTCCTATATTTGCACTGAAAGAGATCTTTATGTAAGAGTTTATTGGCATATATCAGTGGACAGTCACTCAGGCAGCAAAGCTCTATTAGATCACTTCGTTAATCTCTTTGATAATGCAGTATTGTTCCCTGATGTACATTTATTCACCTTTTGTTCAGTCTACTTTTAAATGTCAAGAAATGGGGCTTATATTATTCCCCTTTGGAGGTTAGTCTACAGATTAATAGGTCTGTCTCTCTTTCTTCGTCTTCTTTTCCCACTTCTCCTCTCAACACTCAGCCATTATTTTCCATTTCTCAATTTTATCCCATAACTCTTAGCCATACCCATTATTACACTAAATTAATTCTTACCCTTTTTTTAAACTAAAACCTTTCAAATAGCTGTAGGCAGTTATCATTTTCCTCTCCACATCTCCAGGCATGTTGCTATTCTTAAAAACAGTGAATAGAACAGGAATGGAAAGCAGTCATTTGGTGCCTACAGATCTTGGGTATTTGATTATTTTTTTAGGTTACCACATGTAAACTAGTGTTGCAAACAAAAGATCACTTAAGCAAAATGTGAGAACAGAGATAATGAATTGCTTACAAAGGTGATTTATATGGTAACAATATGAAAAATTGCATTTTGCACATCTTCTGCATAAAAATTGCACATGTCCCATAGAAACCAGCTAATGCTTCTCAGCAATTGTGTCCTGACTGAATCGGCACATATTGCCTCAAATGAAGACTTCCTGAACTTTTGCTCCCCCTCTTACTACTTGGTAATTATAGCATTTAAATTGCTTTGCTTCAAAATCTACTGCTGTCACAAACTTCTTATTCCCCTGGAAAGAAATTAAAATAACTCAGTCTTAGTAAGTAAAATTCGAAAGTGAGCAAGTAGGGAAAACAAACTGCTACAATTTTCCCTAAAATGTAGGCAGTTTCTAAATACTCTAAGTACACATTGCATTCGATTCTAACCTTCTTTTCTTTCAAATACAGAATGGGATGTATCAAAGGGTGAAATCAATAGGGGAGTATTTATTTTGGTTGTTTGGTGAGAGTGAATTTATAATATAATATAGTATCTGGTAAGCAAACAATACCTACTGCTGCTTTTTATAAGTACCCTTTTATAAAAGGCTGTAGAGTTCCTTTTTTCCTACAGAAAACTCTGCTAACATTCAGGGCCTCAGGTGCTATAAACCATTAACAGGGATGGCATATTCTGGTCTTTTTTTAGTGAATGAAGGGTTCTTGACTTGTTGTCTTAACTGTCTTCTGTAGAAAGATGATCTGAAGAGCCAAAAGAGCAGAACCAGACTGTCTATATATATATTTATACACAAATATAGCTGTGTATGTGCCTGTGCATGCATATATATACATATATATAATGTCATATATTATGCATTTTTAAAGTCTGATTCTGTTGATTGTATAGGCCGAATCAGCCTCCTCATTAAATCAATTTCAAAGGGAAATGAATGTATTTAAAGAGTGAGACATGTCTAGCATTTCTCTTGATGAGCTAAATCCATTCTAAGCATACTAAAGTTATCAGAGTTACTGTGGGGATATAGTCATCTTGGTGTTTGCATAGGATTATGAATGTACGGGGCATTTGCTAAGTATTGTTCCTACTAATTACACTCACTACTTTTCACTTGCAAATGTTGGAATACTAAGCTGTGTTCCAGCTCTCAGAGATAACACTACCTCTGGCTTGGACTGGGTTTCTGTGGATCTGTGTGCAGAAATAGTGAAGCTTTGTAAGCAAAATATGTGTTTAGGAACGGAAACAAGCTTTGCACACTAGGTTTTGAGGAGCATATATACCAGGAGCAAGATGATCTTCCCCCAAAAACCTTACTCAAGTTGTTAGGGAAGCAAGAGTCTTTTGTCCTTTACATCCTTTTACTTCCCTTTACCTACCCAGTCAGAAAAAGGTGAAGAGATTACATTGTACAGGTCCCATATTATCGTGCTTGCAGTTTGGTGGAGAATGAGTGAAGGCCTTAGTTTGTCAACTGTTACATGCTAGGCAGCTTATAAAGATGGGTGTGAGATACACCAACATTTGCGCTTGGATAAAAGTTCCTGGAAAAATCTGGTTTGGTCTCAGATATTTGGTCTTAGTATCTCTTTCAGTTAAAATCACACTCACCCTGAGAAAACTGCACCTTGTCCTGAAACAAGGATAACACAGTGGCCATGACTGAGACACCCTTTGCAGGAATTCTGATACCACTTAGGAGCTATGCGGTCTAACATTTGAAAGGAGAGCTCAGTGTTCAGCATAAGTATTACTTTGTCCAGTATTGCAGAAAATTAGCCAAGCCATTAATACCTTTTAAGCTGGAATTTTCCTGCTGTGAAATTAGATCCTTCCCATTGTTAATGCATATAAATTATGTCATATCTTTGGGTGAGAAAATGAAAGCAAACCACAAAGCTTGTTTTAAAGATTTGGAAATCCTACCTGTGAATATATTGGAACATAAACTACCTCAACAAAGGTGCAAATTGAAAATAAAAAGGACAAGGAAATGGTAGGGGCTTAATTAAGGAGAGAGTAGTACAGTACTTGGAGAACAGGGTTACAAGCTCTTCAAAATAAAATAGCGTACCTCTGACCTGTTCAGATTCCTTGAAAAAGTTAATAAAACAGTACATAAAGGTGACCCGTTGGACATAACTTACTTTGATACTTCTTTATAAGGAACTCTCAGAGAGAATAAATCTCCACAGGGTAAGGAGCATAGTCTTGCAGTGGATTAAAAGTCACTTAAGTGAAATAAAACATAATGAATGGTTGTGAGGAGAAGGATTCTTGTGTTTCAATCACCCTGGATCACTTTCATAGGTCCAGGTGATGTGAGGGATGGAACAAGACTGAGAACGAAATATTAACCTATGACACTAGGCTGTCTTGATTAGTAAAAAGTACCTATGGATGAAGAGGATCATATGGTGCCCTTAAGAAATATAAATGCATTAACACTTAGACTGCAGTAGCCTCTAGTAGCCTTCACTGTTATTACCTTGCTGAGTTAGACCCTATGCAATGCAACACAAATACAGTGTTTTCTCCCAAGTAGTTGTCTCCCAAAAAAGGAATGGTTTCATGACAGTAGGTAAAACTCAACTTAGCACTAGCAAACATGGTCAACATTCATTAAAGTTACTGCTGGGCTTTAAGCTGTTAGGGTCTTCATAAAGAAAAGAGATGTGATTCTTCATTTCTTGGACTGCTTGTTGTTTAGTGGCTGGGAACAATACAAAATGGAATTTACTTGCTACAACCATGATTTGACTGTATTTCACTAGCACTTCAGATTGTGTAAGACCAAGGCAGGAAGAGCACAATCTCAAAAACTTCAGTATTATGGGTTGTACAAGTTTATTGGTCTTTGTGCTCAGTAGTTGCAGGAAAGAATGCTTGTTCAAAATACTCAGGTCTTAAGAATAATACTGCTTTTCCTGAGTAAACATTGTGTTTGGGGAATGTTAAGGCAGGACTTACTTTGCCTGTTTTTATATAACACAAATAAGTTTTCTCTCCCCCTTTTCTTTATGTCCATGGGTATATAAACAAATATGATTTAAGTCAATCTACTCAAAGTCAGAGGACTTCATTCTGCTGGCTCTAACAGGTGTCTGATTCAGTACACAGCATGCAAAAACACATCAGTCACATCAGCCGAAGACAAAAATTGGAATTTCCATAAGACCCAGATGTGAAAAAGTCTTGCTCATCACTGAAAGACAGATAATGTATTTCCCAATACATGTATATCCAAAGCTTTACCACTTCAGAACAATTTTATTTATCTAAATAGTGCTCATTGAGAAAACTCAAGTCTGTTTTTACTCTCCCCTATTGTGTCACTGAATTGTATTTGACAATGCTCCCAGTTTCAGACATTTCTTTGACTGGTGGTGGACAGTGGGAGGTTGGCCATAACAGATGCACGCTGGCAGAGGTCTGTCTTGAAGGGCATCAGGCAAGAGGCAGGACAGGTGGTAGACTTTGTCAAAATTATATCAAGCTGCATGTTGTGGCCCCAGTGTGAGCTGAAATAGTTGTCTATGTGTTTGATAGACGGCACAGAAATGAGTTTAAACAGTTCTCATGCATGATACTGTGGAGAGGAGAAAAGGGAGAGTAGATAACAGAATTTACATTTAAACTAATATATTTATTGCATAACTTCAGATTTAACCATGGGTAGGGTGTCATAAAGGCTTGGCTAATTTTTAAAAAGTCAAAAACACTTTCCTTGAGCCTACTGCCTAGTAAGTGGTTGAGATGAAAATGAAATGCCAAGGCAGTTCTAATAAAATTAACTTGGATCCTGTCTTGAACTCTGTGTTCTCCCCTGTTTTTATTTTGTCTGTTCTTTATCACTTCTGTTTTCTCCTTCTTTAGGGGGTCAACATCTGCAGATTTGCCCCAGAGCTTCTCTCTTACTTGACTTAATTTTTCAAGGTGCAGGTAGTGCCATTGACTTAAATGCATAAGTCCATGTGTCTGTTTTGTTGTTATTCATCATTCCTGAAGATCAAGCACTTGTTTCTTCTGTGATCTTTTCCTTCTTGACTTCTGTCATCACATACACAAAGATCTAAGTCACACTGAGCTTTGCTTTGACTTCAGCTGAACAGTCTTAGATACAGCTTAATAGCCGACCTGATTCTACAGCTATTGGCTTCCTGAATAAGTAAAGCAGCCACCTGCCAGGCAATTTTAAAATTTATTTGCTGCTCTTTCCTATTTAAGGTAGTTGCAAGACGCATTCTCTATATTCCTGCTTCTTGAATCTCTTCTCTTTTCCTCTTTTCCTTTATCATGTAAAGATTCAGAGGTTCAGCTGAACTTCAGACAACTCTTATGCAAATGAAGTAGTAACCCAGTCTTCCTGCAGAGGTTAAATACTTGAAGTCAATGGAAACTAATACATACCTCTGAAAACCTCCATTTGCACTAGACATCTCCCTCATTTCATTTTCTGGAGAGTTTTCCATTTGTGTACTGAAGGTACACTGCTGTGAAAATCTTGCTGTAAATTTGTACCTGCACAAGCATGATAAAGGCAGGGGAAAATCTGTGTTTACCTGAAGCTTTTTGTTTTTTCTAGTGATGGTACACACAGCTCTTTCTATGGGGAAACTGTCCATCCAGAAAGAATAAAGGTGAAAACTTGCATTCCCAAGACCTCTATTTGCATCCATGACAGAGAAATGCCCATGCTGTACTATCAGTTGCTTTCCTCAATATATAGTTAACATGGAAAAATAACAATAAATTATCTCAGCTTTTGAAGAATTTTTTTTCAAGAGAACACAAGGAAGCAGGGGACTTTCCTGTTGTCAGTGACTGAGAGGTCCAGTTGAACACAATTTGAATTATCTACAGTTATTGATCTATAGATCTTGCCATTCACAAAACATTTTCAGGTATGCAGAGTTTTCTATTTCCCTTTCCCTAAAACTCCTCAATCTATTGAAACAACAAAAAATTAAATGCAGCATGTAACTGATAAATTTAAACCATCTTCTAAGTAAGAAAATTAATTTAGGCCATTTCCAAAGTCAGGCTAAGCAAAGAGGCAAGCAAACAGAGGGTCAGATTCACTAATGAAAAAAGCTTTGTAGAACTTGTATCAGGATGAATTTATTTGAGTGTTCTTGCTTTCCTTACAATTTTTTTCTGATGAGAGACTTAAACATAAGTAAAAATTATAATTTAAATTGTAGGCACAGTATAGGCTAAGTGAATCCAGCTGACATTGGGAAGTTTACTTTTCGTGGTTAGACTGATTACTTGTATAGACATTTATCCCTTTGTGCTGATAAAAAAAATAATGCTGTTTAGCTGATAGATATTTATTTATAATGTTAGCCAGGACAAGGCAGTTCTAGGTAACACTGTAAATTAGCTGTGGATTATTCTTTTTTTTTCCAAATATGGTTTCTTTAATCTTTTTTGTTTGTTTCTTTGTTTTTCCAAATTAAAATACAAAGGAAACATAGATGAACAGCTGAGGAACATCCAAGGCTGGAGAGCTTCACTTTGTGGCATGAATAATCTCACAAATATTTCAATATTCACTGGCTGAAGAGTACAATTTTTATTTTAGTTGTACCACAGTTGCAATGAACCAGTAAGTTAAAAAAGGGTTTTTGTTTGTTCACAATCAAGGAAATTTGCTGAAAAAATGAACAACCCTTTATAGCAAGGCACTGCTGCATGACACCTCTTTTCAGTGTAGGATGATAGAGCTGTTTCACAAGAGGCTTCCTGATTGACGTTTGAGTGGGTGCAACATAAAAAAAGCCTTGCTTTTAACTTATGGGTTGCAGTGTTGTGACAGACTTTGGATGTCTTCCCCTCAGAAAGTATCTGGGGAAGGAGGTATCTTGTTATGTCTCTGGCCTGAAATTCGAGCCAAGATCCAGTTCTGCTCTTTGACACAGCATTCCCACCACTTTCAGCTCAGATCTTCCATGGGATTTAGGTGCATAATTTTCATATGGATTCATAGGTCTTAGTGGAAACAGATTTTTTTGAAGATTTCTAGTCTGTCAATTGTTTTAATGCCTACAAACTTGGCTATTAGCTCCAGCAAGTTGATTTAGAGTACCCACGATGTCATCTGAAGTGAAATCCCGGAGTTCAACGAAGTTTAGTAGCTCCCTGGAGTTACTCAATAAGGAGTCCCACATCTACCTATTTGTCTAAATATCTGAAGTTTGTGCAGTACAACAGCTTTCTTCAGCCAGTGCAAATTAAAAATACAAAGTTTTCTGGTGAAGTACACACATGAACAAGAAACTTTTAGTAGTAATAATTAGTGTAACTGTCATTCGTGTCAGTAATAGTAGTAGGTGAGATCAAGAAAGGAGGTGTTTCTTATCTCTTTCATCATGACTTAGGTAGTTCTTTTCCAAAATAAATCTCAGGTCCTTACAGTCTAAAAGGGAGCATTAATTTTAGGTTAGAGATAAAATTGAGATTGGGACTGAGGTGGGAAAAGAGGAACATCTTCTATCTCTTCTGTTTAATCTGTACCACAGTGCAATCAGGAAAGCAAAAGGTCAAATAAGAGAAGACAAGATGAAGCATAGCTTTGCATCCCAAAGATAAGAAATACTTGCCTGGGAAATGTCAGTCTTGAGTTTTGGTATCTGCTCTCAGAATAGCTTCTATGTTTTACCTTCAGGAGTCACTGGATGAAATGCAGAATTTGTATATTTAGTGTGTTGCTAAAAATGTCCTTACCACAATCCAGAAACTAAAAATGCCCTTGCCTCAAGCTGTATCTCTCTCATATCTGCATGGCTTAGAATCAGCTATAAAACCTTTTTTTAGACATAATGGAACATAGTAACTAGAGCCTGAAATCTCTAAGCCCCTCATCTGCCTGAAGGCCTGAAGTCAACTTTTCAAGATGGAGTGTGACCTTCCTTCTCAATAGACGTTCATCTTTACGTAGCATTTTTGCATAGCAGTGGCAATTGTTCACCATGATATTCACTGTAGAGCAAGCACAAAAGAGAATATACAGTGTACAATGAAAGGGACCTTCACTCGCATTGCCATCCTGCCCATTTTATGGAATAGAGCACAAACAAGAAAACAACAGTACTAAAATCAATAAGGACATAACACCCATTGTTGTCACAATTTAAACAGCCACAAGACAATCTTTTTTAAATTAGCACATGACAGCTAATAGAATCATAGAATGCTTTGGGTTGGAAGGGACCTTAAAGATCACCTAGTTCCAACCCCCTGCCATGGGCAGGGACACCTTCCACTAGACCAGGTTGCTCCAAGCCCCATCCAACCTGGCCTGGAACACTGCCAGGGATGGGGCAGCCACAGCTTCTCTGGGCAACCTGTGCCAGTGTCTCACCACCCTCACAGGGAAGAACTTCTTCCTTATGTCCAACCTAAACCTACCCTCTTTCAGTTTAAAGTGATTACCCTTTGTCTCATCACTACACACCCTTGTAAAAAGTCCCTCTTGGGCTTTCTTGTAGGCCCCCTTTAGGTACTGGAAGGCTGCTATAAGGTCTCCCCAGAGCCTTCTCTTCTCCAGGCTGAACAACCCCAACTCTCTCAGCCTGTCTTCATAGGAGAGGTGCTCCAGCCCTCTGATCACCTTTGTGGCCCTCCTCTGGACTGGCACCAACAGGTCCCTGTCCTTCTTCTGTTGGGGGCCCCAGAGCTGAACACGGTACTGCAGGTGGGGTCTCATGAGAGCACAGTAGAGGGGGAGAATCAACTCCCTCATTTTGCTGGTCACGCTTCTTTTGATGCAGCCCAGGACACGGTTGGCTTTCTGGGTGCAAACACACATTGCCGGGTCATGTTGAGCTTCTCATCAACCAGCACCCCCAAGTCCTTCTCTGCAGGGCTGCTCTCAATTCACTCATGGCCCAGCCTGTACTTGTGCTTGGGATTGCCCCAAGCCAGGTGCAGGACCTTGCACTTGGCCTTGTTGAACTTCATGAGATTCTCATGGACCCACCTCTCAAGCCTGTCCAGGTCCCTCTGGATGGCATCTCTTCCCTCCAGCATGTCGACCGCATCACACAACTTGATGTCATTGGCAAACTTGCTGAGGGTGCATTCAATCCCACTGTCCGTATCACCGACAAAGACGTTGAACAGTGCTGGTCCCAATAGAGACCCCTGAGGAACGCCACACCTCACTGGTTTCCACTTGGACACCAAGCCGTTGACTGCAACTCTTTGAGTGCAATGATCCAGACCATTCCTTATCCACTGAGGGGTCCATCTATCAAATCCATGTCTCTCTAATTTAGAGACAAGGATGTTATGTGGGACAGTGTCAAACACTTTGCACAAGTCCAGGTAGATGATGTCTGTTGTTCTTCCCTTATCCACCAATGCTGTAACCCCATTGTAGTAGGCCACGAAATTTCATGGGCACGATTTGTCCTTAGTGAAGCCATGTTGGCTGTCACCAATCACCTCCTTATTTTCCATGTGCCCTAGCATAGTTTCCAGGAGGATCCACTCCATGATCTTGCTGGGCATAGATGTGAGACTGACTGGCCTGTAGTTCCCAGTCTCTTCCTTTTTTCCCATTTTAAAATGGGAGTTATGTTTCCCCTTTTCCAGATCTTATAGTAAGTCTAAAATTCAGTGACTGACTCATGGAAACAGGCACAAGCCAACTTTGAGACAATCCAGGCTTGAGGGTAGCAATGGCACTATGAAGCCTACAGTGAGTAACCATCAGAGTCCCTGGACCTTGGGCAGATTTCCCAGTCTGTGCTGTCCTGGAGTCCCACTGCTGTGGTCTGGAAGGTAACTCAGCTAGTTAGTTGGGTATATCTAGCCTTTCTGGGCTATGCTGCACATTAAAAAACTGGGAATTCTCCCAGAAATCCTCACTTTAATGAATTCAACCAGGAGAAAAGTGCAACTAAGAAACCTTTCCACCAGGTGGCAGGAAGTATCAGACACTGGGCTGACTTCAGCATCAGGCATTGTTATTTTTAACTCTCACATTTTTAACTTGCAGAAGACTTTTGTTGTGGTTTTAAACTGTGATATATACATTCAAACTGAAAATGGCTTTTAGAAGGAGGTAGGGACCCAAACTGTTTAAGACCTGGTGAGCTCCAAGACAATTGTCTTGTGAATAGGGTAGAAACTTATAAAACAATCACGGAGCCTGAAGTCTGAAAGTCCACTAGTTTAGTATTTGATTAAAAAGTTCCTTTCATTTCCTCTGTTAACACTTGTGTCTGGTTCCTGCATTCCAGCCAGTGGACAGACTGGTTATTATATGACAGCAAGAGGGTGGCTATAGGATCATGGGGATAGCACTGATGGTGCTTATGGATTGGAAATGGATGTTCTTTGACAGTAGCTTGGCATCAGCCTGTAAAATGCATGTACGAGAAATTAAGAGAGATTATAAATGATTGAATTGCAATTGGCATATGAGTAAGGGTTTTGGCAACAGCGGGAGGGTGATGGGATAAAGATAACTTCTGGCAGCACTCCAGAGAAAGCTGTATGCATGGAAACAGGATGAAAAGCTGTGAGAGGGAAAAATAACCTCAGAGTCAAGGGCAAATCTTGGAATTTCCATCCCTGAAAGCAAAGTGAAAAATGACAATCACAGAGCTAGAGACATCAGATAGCAATAACTCTTTATCCATATTATGCCTGCAGGCTTTGAAGGATTCAGTAGGAAAAAGTCATGGTGTAGCAAGGAGATCACAGAGCTGAGACAGGCAGATAAATAGGAAACTGAAGGATAGAAGAGTAAGTCAACGAAGATATAGAAATGCGTGTCATCTGAGGCAAAGTGATGGCCTATATAAGCCATCTGTGGCCAGAAGCCTGTTAGATACTTCCATGAAAATTTCAGGATATATTATCTGGAGCCTTTCCAATAGTTAATCAAACACCAAACCTAGATCTTAATATTTCATGTTTTTATGAAGGCTTAATTATGACAAAATCATTACATGTAATAGTCACAAAAATTGTTTGGCACATTTTTTGGGGCATATTTTATGGTTAGGCAAAAGGGTGACTTTGGGCCAAGACATTCCTTGCTGTAACCAGGTTCACTTAGCAGACTTACAGACAGGGTGTTATCAACTCTGCTTAAAATAAGAAAGGATAATTGTACATAACCGTTACAAAGGATTCCTATCCTCAAAGAGCTTTGCTATAATTACTTAATTTTTGCAAACACCCATAAAGAGAGAAAACAAGCTGGAGACTTGTCAGAGGTTTGAAAAGTGTTGGTGTCACAGAGAGGATTGAAGTCTGGAATTCTCAATTGTCTTGGTCTGAGATCAGTAGATAATACCTTGCTCAGATATGACATAGAAAATCCTATAGGATATGGAAATGCATGTAGGTGTCTGGTTTGGAGCTAATACAGTACATGCTTTCAAAAATCATATAATGCTCAAAAGTTGCCTTGCACTAGGGCTGATCATGATAGCCACATGTATACCAATAAACTGCAAAGGACAAACATTCCCATGCACTGGACTTCAGCTGTTCTATTATGCAACAGTTAAATTGGGATCTAAACACACTGTTTCTCCCCCAGACTGTTTCTGGGCATGGTTCAGGATTTGTTATGCGTCTGGGACCACAGGCAGTTTCCATACGGCTATTCTCTTCTGGAGGCTGAGAAAACCTAGTAACATAAACATGGGCTCTTATGTTCCACTTGGCCTCTGAACCAAGGATCACTCTTCAACAGATCTAGATGATTCTTGATGTCCAACTGTGGCAATGCATGTATCTCCATGGGGTTTTGGGGTTGGGTTTTTTTGCAATGACCATTAGGCCTGAGTCAGCACAAGGAGGATAACAGAACAGCTTTTATCTCCTCTCTAAAGTACATAGTTTCATCACAGTTACTATTGTGTATTTATGCACACCCATACTTTCCCTAAACAAGTCTTCATGCTTCCTTTAGGTCTCACGCTACAAACAGCCACCCATTTTCTCCATCCTGTTCTCCAGAGATTCTTCACCCATCTCTGTCACTAGGACCACAATAAGAGGCAGCTCCCTGGAGACCACCGTTTGGATCCTCTGACTCTAACAAAGTCATGAACATACCCATTTGTCCCTATTTCTCCAGCTGTGGTCTGCTGATCCTTGTTTTCTTTCTGTATAACAAGAAACATGTTCATGGCACTAGAGAGTACTCAAAATAATTTTTTTGTCGTTGCTATGAAATGACCCAGCTTCACTTCACCATGCAATCAACGACAAAAAAAAAAAAGATGTTGTTGGTTTGCATATTCCTTTAAGACATTGCTAAAAAGTAGGATACAACCTGTAAAATTCCTCTGACCACCAAAAAAACCACCCCAAATAATTCAAAATAAAACAAAACACTTAGAGCTGCCAGATGCTCCTGCACAGGCTTTGTCTCACACTTCTAGTTTGCCCACTCCCTCTTTCTCCCAGCCTTGTCTTTCCTGGTAGACCTGGTTTCTTCTTTGTCACCTGGAGTAACCACTTGGCATTCTGCTGTCTTGTAGATTCAGCAGCAGGCTTCCGATCTCTGCTTATGCCTCAGTTCTCTCTCTCCTGCTCCTCTTCGCTTATTTATGATTGAAGCGTATGATTGTATTATTTACAGTAAGTCTGTAAAATGCTTGTGGAAACATTTTCCTGGACAGAATATCTGAACCAAATAATTGCATTTTAAGTACCTCTCAAATTCCTTGTGGGAGATGGAAATGAGCATAAATATGCAATTTACCTCATCTTCTTATTTCCTCACCTTTGTAATCTCAAACAGGAAGAAAAGAAGTCAAGCTTTTTCTGACTGCAAAACCAGAGGTCACACACCTTTGAATATTAACCATGTTCTTGCAGAGATCATTTCTGTGGCATTCAACAGGACACTCAAACTTGGTGCCCAAAGTTCATCATTCAGTGGCACTATGATGCTTCTTTACCTCAGAGGACTGAGCCCAAAGCACTGAGATTAGTGGCAATATGTCCAAGTTAAGCCCTATTAGTAATAGAAACTGAGTACCTAATAAGGATGAGCCTCCTGGAAAATACAGACAAATAGTGAGAACAATAGGAAGGGGAGAAATAATGTATTGTGGTTGTCAACAATAAAGCAGTCTATGAAAGCACTCTTGAAGATAGTAGTGAACCCCCTCTTAAAAACTATTTTACACTCAAAATGTAAAGACAGTAATATTTTCAAAGGGACATTGACCCCAGAGGCAAGTACTTACAGGAAAACAAAGGGAATGGAAAATTTCAGAAGGAAAATGGCAAGGAAATTATAAGTATGGGTCAGTCAAATGAGGAGGAAGGACAGAAAGGTTGCTGCAAGACATTCTGGGTAGCATAGTCTGTGAAAGTATCTCTGTGGGTTTAATGATTGCTTGTGAGATGCAGGGCAACAATTGTAATATCCTGAATCTCGCTGGCTGATGCAATACCCTGTTAGGGAGAGAATCCAGCATAAGTTGTCCATCAAATTTACTGTATGTGTGTGATTTAATTCTGCAGGCAAATGAAGGGGAATGCTAGGAGTGGGTGGTTGAAAATGTATCGCTGAACATGTAAAAGGCAGGTTCAATATCTGTGAACATTATTTTGTTAATCTGTTAAAGTGATGCTGGCACTTCAGCACATTAAAGCAGGGGCAAAGAAAGCACACTTTTTTTTCTTCTTCTTCTTTTTAAAAATTCAGTGGTCCTGGCACTGTCATTGCTTCCCGCAAATAAGCCCTCCCCAACTCATTTACTGTTACTTGTGCAGTGCATGTGGCACAGGGAGTAGCTGGCCCTGGCAAATTATAAAACCAGGCTTGCCAAAAATCCCTGTTGAGCTGGTGGACAAAGTCTAATTCTGTTGTTTCAAAAAACTGTCAAGTGCATCTGAGCCATTTCCTCTATAAAAATGAGTTATCTTGCAAAAGACCTCCCTTTTGTCATAATTCCCATATATAAAGTTAGATTTGTTTATAAATGAGTTTGCATGATGTATATTCTACCACAACTGTCTGTATTATTTCTAGGCGCAGTTATTAATGCAGAGCATAAAAAACAAGGGTTTATTTTTATATCACAGAGAGTTTCTTCAGGAAAAACATATAATCCTGTTCTTTCAAATTTAGCCATTTCTTATAAAGAAGCCACATTTCTAATATATTTGTTATCATTACTGAAATAAAAAAGATTTAAGTATTATAATTTCCGGAGGTTAGTTTTACATTTGAAATAGGGATATTCAATGTCTTCTACTTGGTTAATAATAAAAATAGCATAATTATAACTAAATTCACTCTTCACTGTGGCCAGGAAACATAATAAAAGAGAAAAAATAATAAAAGACTAATATTCCTAAAAGTGATTGCTGATTTGAACTGCTGATTGGAATGTAACTTGTTATATATGTACAAGAAAAACCTTTAAAAATCCTGAAAGACCTTTTTCTGTCTAAAAAAAAAAGAAAAAATCAGATAATGCCAGTCTTTGTAAAGCAAGTGCCCTCACTGGGGTAACCAAACTGAATTGATATTAAAAAAAAAAAAAAAAAAAAAAAAATCAAATTTCCAGCTATACCTGTGTATAAAACTAGTGGCTTTGTAGCTAGCCATCACACATGGAGAAATAAGTACAACCCTCTCCTAGCCTCAAAAAATAGTGAAAAAGTAAAAAAACTGTGGTAACATGTGTCATTAACTACTGCATACAGTAGCATAATCCATGTGCAATTAAGTACTATGATCCCCGCATATGCACCAACCAGGTACTAGAGTTCAAGATGTCTGAAGGTGACTTTAATCTCATTCCTTCTTGAAGTCACAGCCCTCTTGCTATCCAAAGACCCTTCTAGGACTGTGGAAAACTACAAAATGTAGTGCCAAGGGTTGATAATTCACATTTTGTTCCATGTTTTTAGTTGAAAGTATAGAAAAAAGGGAATTTGAGTGCTTTCATGACTCTTCTAAACTGAAGATTATGCTAGCAACATTTTTTATTAACATGATATAAGCTAGGCAATCAAATTTTTGAGCAAACAATCTTTTTTTCAGTCATAGTGTAGCATTTCTTTTCTACAGATTCTTTTATACTACATCAATGCCCACTTATCATCACTCTGTACCAAGTTCTTCAGTCCCAAAAGAAGATCTAATAGGTCATTCTGTATGATTTTTGCCTGAGTTATTTGCCTATCTATTTGTCATTGCAGAACTGAGCCCTAAAATAACTAGAACTGAGTGAACAGAATACAAGCTGAAAGGACCATTAAAAATAGTATGTGATGCTTGTTGTACTTACAGTTACATGAAAATACTCTTACACACCTGCTAGTCATTTTCTACAAGTATCATCATGGAAAGATCCTAAATTTCTACAAACACCTGAATTAATAAAGCTTCATATGTCAAATGGTTGGATATTTTGATCTTATCATCAGTGGTGGTGAAGAAACCCAGGTTCCAGAAAGTGAAGAAACCTGACAAATAATGAGTTGGAGTAATAGTCCGAAGTCATCAGCCCAAAATCTTACCTCAAAGCACAAGATCAAATAACCTAATAGCACACGGTACCCTGTGATACCTTTCCACAGCTGTCAACACTTCCCAACTTCGCAGACTGGGCTTTTAGCTCCAGTAAGTCTTGAGTGTGTTTGCCATGAGGGCATCTGTCATAGGGAAGTCCCACTGATGCCTCCCTCAGTGGTGACAAGATACTCGATTGGTGTTAATCATGAGGCAAAGGCAGTAACCGAGGGAGAAGGGGAGGCAACATTAATCATATGCATAGATAGCCTGCTGAATACAAATGGATGCAAAACCACTCTGAAATTCTCTCCCATATGCTGTCTGCAGTAAAAAAATTCCCCACCCATCTACCTGTAACCATCAGACCGAAACTCCTTTCTTGTATAATGCATTCAATGCTTTCTGTAAGTCTTTCCACATAGTAGGATTAAGATGGAATCATGTCATGCTTTGGTGTTGTATTATTCTGCACAAATATTTCAATAAAATAAAAGCTGACTGTAATAGAAATTCTGGTAGTCACTGACAAGCACCTGCAACACATCAAAATGAGATAAAACATGAAATCAGCATGCACCTCAAATGCTTAGGAAGATATGCAAATGGCAGAGAAGCTACAATCAAAGTCGTTGCAAAATCACAAGCAGCAGGATGAAAGGACTGGGTTTGTAATCTAGTCATCATGCAATGATTTTCTTCCTGCTGCATAGCTTGTTAATTACAAATCTATCAATTATGATGCTTGAAAAGCCCTACCTCCCTAGTACTCAGTGAACATTTTCAGAGGCCAAATGCCACTCTTATCTCCTAGCAGAATAAAGAAAATCATTGTTGCAGGTTGGAAGTTTAATATCACTCACCGGCACCATTTTTGGTGTCCTGATAGGGAAGGGGAGTCTTCTCGACACAGGACATTGACCTGTGTCTGTTTGCACTGCCATGGTATCTCTATATAGATTTAATCTACTTTCATAATCTCTCTGGGAGAAATCCTGAGCCTGTGGAGATTAACGGCAACCTCACTGCCTTAGTTCCCAGCCTGAGATATGGAGATGGCACACGAGGGTATTGTAAAAAAGAAATTTGGGCTACACATGTACCTTAATTAACAGATGCAGAGCTCCACTGCAGAGATTGCTACATTTAGTCATAAGTGAAACTGCTCCTGTATATGTTGCACAGCTCATAAAGTGCTTTGGGGGTTGGAAAGTAAAAGTTTGCATAAATCAATGTATTTTTATTGTGTGATACAGCCAAAATTATATATTTGCTCTCAAAGTCTGGAATCGGGAAAATTTGTGTAGGGTCATTTCTTAATTCTCTTATAAAGGCAGTGCTCACTTGCTTGTAGCATGATATTTATGGAATGCTTTGACAAAGCAGATCACTATTTTATTTCCCTATGTCAAGAACCCCGTCATCGCTTGAGCATCTTCATATTCAGCAAGCAGATGTGCACTTCCCATGAGCTGAGCACTGAGGTTTGACAGACTATAGTAAACATCCACTCAGTATGTGCATGGGAATCTTTTTGATAGATGGATGAAGTAAATGGGTAATGCGTATTCAAAACGGACAGGAAATAGCAATTCTGCAAAGCACTCTAGACACTCTTTGACTGTTCTTCCAGCAAGCATACAGTTTATAGCAGGATTTTACTAATGATTCTCTGTCTAATTACTGTCTGCTGTAAAATAATTTGTTTTATTCGTAACACTGAGGTCAGGAAGAATTCTCTGTATGTACAGTCCTTCTGAATGAAATTTATACTAAAGAGAAAAAGGAAATACTTTTAAAGCTCTATTTAAGTAACTCAGTGTCAGCCAATTTGCATTCAGGGTTTACTGCCTAACAGTTTTTCCCTTGGCTTGATTTTACCTGTGCTTTAGAATGGACCTACCATAGGGTTATTGACTATGTCATAGATATCCTCCCCCCCCCTTAAATTACTTTGGATTGGCCAATCAGCATTAGATTTTGCTGAGCTACTCATATCAAACACAAGTTCTCCCACTTCCTCTGTGATGTCCTCCCAAATCTGTGCTTGTGCATGTGTGTTTTTGTGTGCGTAAGTAATATAGAGGAAAAAAGCCAAAACTGTAGTTTCTCCTTCACATACACAACACCCTTCTCCTCAGCTGTCCTCCGCTTTTGACATATTGCTGGGACAATTCCAAGGAGGCTTGTTTTCTTGTTTTACATTTTACTAGGATTTTCAGCAAAAGATTTGATGACATGCATAGGGTGTGTAAGAGTACAGTGCCTCATTTCTTAAATAACAAATAAACCAAGGTGAAACACACTAAAGTACTTTCGCTAGAAAATGTAGTAAATCAGAGACAGAAGCTGGGAATAGGAGAGCTTGTTTCCTCTCCTAGTTGTAATTAGGAATAGAAGAAATGTCATTTCTAACATGGGAAGATTGATTCAAATCCTTTGGTTTTTGTCATTGCAGGCATGGGAATGAGAAGCCTAATTATCTTCCTAAAGTTAATAAAAAAAAGGTTCCTGAAGTATACTCTTTCCTTGCCATGTGCTGCAACTACATGTTGGTTTAATAACTTCTGAAGTCAATGGCAGCTCCTTCATAGACTTCAGTCAATGCTAGATCAGACACTTGCTATCAAAGAGAGGATTTACAATTAATGTCTAGTGGAACATCCACATCCACAATTAGTCCTTCTTATTGCAAGTCATTTGTTGTTTTGATCTTTTGATCCAACAGTGCTGAAGAAAGCAGCCTGATCCTTAAAAATCACTCCTAACTTAGAATTTCATGATCCATTTCTACCGTGGGAAGGAATCACCTGAAACTACATGAAATCATTTGAAAGAAAAATGAATATGAGCCTTTCTCTCATGCTTTATTTTGCTTTTGTCTAAGCCAGGGGAAGTAATTTGGGGGTTTTGTTGTGGTTTTTTTCTGTAAACTGTTTTTCACAGAAACGAAAAAAGGCTGAATGCTGAAAACACTATACCTTGGTATATACCTGACCAAAGCATACAACATTCAGGTTGTATCACACATCCATTGCTGAAGAAAGGTCTCTTTAGTGGCAACACAGAACTGTGCGATAGGATGTTAAACACAACTCTCTATCACAGTTGCTAGCCAGCATAAACCAGAATTTAAATCAACCCCAAACAAGTTACCTGATACAAAAAAGCATTGCTTTGTCATTTTAAATGTTGTTAATGGATCCTTACTATTTTAAGTTGACCGGATACAGAATTTGCAACCTAGTCATCAGGTAAAAGCTGAAAATAAAAATCGCTCTTTTTGCATCACCAAAGTAAAGTCTCATTTAGTTTCTCCTAATCATAATAATTTGGACAACAGCCATACTCAAGAATTTCTCTTCCCTCTGGGGTAAATTGGTCTCCAGTCAGCAAATGTAGAATTGAACTGCTTTGTTCTTTTTATATGTAAATTTGTACTTGGAAAATCATCAACTAATTTTATTCTGTTTGGGTTGACATGGTCTCTGTGCCAAAAGTTACATTTGCATTCTAGTTTGGCTTCCTTTTGTCTATCAGAAAACTGATACATACATATATATATGTGTGTGAGCTTGTATTACAAATATATATGTGTGTGTATTTAACTCTATGCTAACTCGTTTTCTCTGGGGTATAGAGATTCCCACCACACAGAATTCATGCACAAAGTACTCTAAAATGGGGATTTCACTAACAGCTCTCTAATCTTACCACATCAGCATTAAAACACTTCATTGTTTATAGCTGTAATCTGCTTCGGGAAAAATCCTTAGTGTCCATGTAATCAACAATCCCATTAAGCTTCGCTTCCTGTTAAATATAACTAATGAACTTCTCCAAATGTGGAAATTCTGGGTTATATCAATTATAGGTGGACCTGGATTTGACACAAAGACACTTATATAAACCCTGGAAAAACTGTTGCAGCCAAATGAACAGTCCTTTGCTCTTTGGTAGCACACAATAAACACAAACATTCCCCTTACGGCCTCCAAACTTTTTAGTCTCACTTCAGAACCTCAGAAATATTTTAGCCACCATCCACTCTCTGTATCTCATTGCTCTCTTAAATATTTCTATGAAATTGTGCTTTTATCATTTAATAATTTATTTATACCAAAATCATCAGAGAAGATTTCTCTTTCTAGCTTCTCTGAAGAGCTTAAAAAACCCCAAACAACAATAGAAGGAAAAAAAAACCCACCACTAAAAAACCCCAAAACACCTAAAGGATTTTGGAACTGAACTTGATTCATTATCAGTAGGACTGATGCCCTTTTGAAAAAAGAAATCTCCTCTCTGAGAGTTCAGAGCCAGTGATCATAGTGTTTCCTAGTTGTCTACATAATCTATAATTATTCTTTATCGCAGTCCCCAAGAACCAAGCACCGGAAAGGCATGTCTGGTTTGGGGTTTTTTAACTATTATTCTCAGTTGCATTTTTCCCCCCAGTAGTTAGCCTTTTCCAATTATTTGAAAGACAATGGGGAAGAACTGACTGCTGAAGGGGTGACTGGTGTCATTGCAGAAAGCTGTTGAATATTTTGACAGTCACGGTAAAAACAACACCGAGAAAAGAGTTTGATTAGGCTGGATAGTTGTGTTGGATTTTTCATTTAATTTGTTTTGGTTTGCTTTTTAATCTCAAACAGACCATTTGCGGCATTCTTTGGCAAAACATACTGCTCTAAAAACACAATGCTGAGAATAATGTTTTCAACGAAACGTGAGCTCAACTGACTACCACGTTTCAGATATAGTTGCAAACTGATATCTCAGCTGCACATCTTCTGAAGGCTGACGAATCTTTAATTTCACAAAACGCAGGTCATCTTATGAAAATACATGCTGAACGTAAAATTCTACATGGGTTTGACACGAAGCCAGGCAAAACAAAGGTTTTGACAAGCTTTCTTATTCTCAGTTCCAAAAGTCAAACAAAACAGAGGGAAAGGATCACAGACCCATGCAGATTAAAACCTTGCAAAATATTCACACGTACTCCTGAAACCAGAAATTTCTGAGCTGTCTAAAACCAACCCCCTGGAGATGATTGATTCAATGTAATGAAACCAAATAGTGAGATAAAACTATCAACCCTAAGAACATCTCTTCTATGCATTTAAGGCAGCATGTTTTAACTTTAATGTGTTTTATCAGGTACCATACAGTGTCCTCTTTACCACAAGCAGAGAGCAGCACAATTCCTACTGAAGAAACTCATTGGTAGGGGTAGTCAGCACCTGCAGGATCCAGATTTCTTGATTTTGGTATCCCAATTACATAAAAATTTACTGTAGACTCCCAGAGCCTCAGCCTATCACTGGACACTCAAGGAAGATGTTACCACACTGATCACAGAATGGCTGAGGTTGAAAGGGAACACTAGAGGTTGTTTTGTCCAGTCCCCAAGATGAATCATATTTTGGGTTTTCCAAAACTCTTTCAGGAATATAGATGAATATTTCTGTTGAATTCCGTACACAGACTGGATAATCTTCAAATGTCCCCATTTGGGATTATTAGCTTTTGTAGCTTCCCACTTTTAGCTTGTAAGCCATGATATCTGTCACAGAAAATTAAAATATTTATACATGCTGCATGGCACTCTGTCTTGCCAATCTAAAGTAGGGTTACCTGGTCCTATTGTAACAAAAGAAAGGATCACACACTGAAATCTGGTGGATCTAGGTTTTTGCTGCAGGTAATTGACTCCCTGTTTCCCTCTTGGGGGGCAGTCATAGGAGGACATCACAGGAGAGGAGCAGGAAGAGGAAAGCTAGTGATATGTTTAAATGGCTGTTTGCTTCAGCACTTTAGTGCTCTTTGTACAGTTTTTTTAATGATGGTTTGTGTATATATACTGTAAACAGAGGTGGCTGGCCCCTGGATAGCAGCAGTATATTGCATTTTGTGTATTCCAGATATGTGAGACAGGGAGTGAGATTCATTGATTGAGTATTTTAAGTGTTACTATATTTACTAGATAACAAATTAGAGATTTGTTAGACAGCAGGCTAAGTAGCTGTCTGTGAATCATGTATTTATTATGCATGACTCTTTCAGAGTCATTAGAAGTTGAAAAGAAAGACTCACTAGGATGTGAAGGGGGATTCAGCTTGGAGCTGCTTGGGGACCACAGCGATGTGTCTAAGTAACAGTCACTGTTAATAATAGTCCCCAGGTTACAATCCTGGGGCTTGAGTAGGAAGTTTTCAGAGATATTTGCAAACACTAATATTATTATACAAATGGATAGACTAGAGCATAAAGAGTCTTAACAAAGTTCCCATCAATATCTTCTACATCAGTGCTATTTGAAACAGCAGAGAACACAGTAAATCTGATTTCCATTCCTTTTACTCACCTCCTAGATAGTACATTATATTCACTGTGTGAAACTTCTTGAATGTAATGTAATGGTGTCTAGACTCAAAACTGTAGACCATTTCATTTCCTTCCCTTTCCGTTTTGATATAACAGGGAGTCTCATTTCCTGTCTTGAATAATTTTGGGGTCCTGCTCACATCGGTGGTGCTCAGATCCAAAGGTGGCAGCTAAGTACAGGCATGCAATGATACTGCCATAAAAGTTAGGGAGAAGTAGGAAAGGATATTGTGAGTCTAAGAGTATATATTTTTAACTAAAAGGTAATTGCTGCCACTGGAAGAGTGCCAGAATATTGAAGAAAAATCCAAGAAAGAGCACAGGTTCATCTCCTCTCTTAAAGCAGAAACAATTGAAGCAAAACAATAGCTCGTGGTGAATAGACGGATACAGTAGTCATACTTCACATCTAGCTTATTTTTCCTAACCAGAAGCCATCAAGTATCTGATCACTGGATCACTTGGAGGCCAAACCATCTGGTATGATCATTGATGGGACGTTTTACATGGACAGATCTTAACACTGACCTTGTCCTTCTCATCACTGAAGTTACTGTATTTAGGAGGAGCTAGATCTAATACTAGGACTTTACAGTGTTAGTATCTTATGAAGAATAATAAATATAAGCAAAATGAGCAAACTGTGATGGTTCCCTTCATTGTCCTCCCACACTAATCCTGAAGCTAAGATCAACTATAGTAAATGTCAGTAATTCACTCTGACCATGGATATATTTCAGGCTAGGCCTTTTTCTGTTCAAATTCCGTCAAAGTAGCCCATGAGGGCCAAGATACAGCTGTTGACCGTAACAACACACTGAACTTTGGCAATAAAGTTCCAGCATGTCTGTTGATGCTGTTATAGAAGTCAAGAAGGTAGAGTACTCCATGTACAAACAGGTTGCAATAGCACAGGTGCTTATGATTACTAAAAGCTGAGCTCAAGTACCCGGTCAACTGACTGCCAGTTTTCATTTACCATCATTACTAGAAAGGAATGTACAAAGCACGGTAAAGCTTTGAATGTAACCTAGTTTGAATATCAATCAGAAATTGCTTGAAGTTGAGAAGGTGAATGGATAGACTTAGCTGAGATATGGGTCTTCGGTGGTTGATAGAAAAAATATTCTTCTAAGGACAGGTTTTGGAGCAAAATATCTAGATGCACACGATAAATGAGTTATTATATTTTTTAAACAGTCTTGATTATCTAAGGTGATACTTTGGGAGGTGAGAGGTCAGTGACCACTACAAAAAATACACAAATTGGTCAATTTGAATTGGTGAACTTAGTCAGATTTCTGTAAAGGACTACGCAATTCCATATTGAACAATATAACACATAAAAGTGAATTTAAATCTAGTTAATTAATGGATTTGAAATATTTTATTTTAATATGGTGGTAGCCTTCAGTGGAGTATATCAGACAGATCAGGATTCTCCAGGGGTCAGTTCTTGGCTTAGTGATGGATTGGTCACAGATAAAAGGTAAAATGGTAAAAATCATGCTAGTTGCACTAACAAGAGGCATAAAGTGGGGGGCAAGCAGCATTCTCAGTTGTTGAGTATGTTGAGCTCACAGAAACAGCGTTGTTATTGTAGTCTTTGTCTTTTTTTTTTCACAGAACCAAAGGAACTCATGAGGCTATGGGCTGTCAATATTCCATCTCAAATGACCTGTTGTGTTCTGCAGTGCATTGAATTTGAGGGGCAGTTGTAGGGGGGTGGGGGTCACAGTGGATAGTTTGATTCCGTTGAGAAGAGTGCTGTCAAAGAAATACTTAGGTGGTATGGTTTCTCTGAATGCACCATTACTGTGTTCAGCTTTCAGATAAGATTTTAAATATGCTAAAAGCAGACACCATTCTAAAAAATGCACTGAGGGTGGAGCAGGGTCTGGGGATAGTATCCTATGCCAGAATGTGTGAAGAAACTCAGAGTAGGTGGTTTTAACTGATCTTGTTCAAACAAAATATATAGCTAAGAGACCATCAAACAGCAAGAACAGAGAAGTATTTCTTTCAGTTTTCCTTTTCATCTCTGTACTAAGCCAAAATTGCTTTAAGAGGAGTTTAAATTGAGATATGTGAAGTTTGGTTTTGGTTTGTTTTCAGTCTATTTTCTCTTTTTTGTACAATTGCTGTAATTAAGACTGCTCTCCTGTAGATTACTTCACTCTGATGGCCCCAGCTGAAAGCTTGGAGAGGGTAAGCTGAAGAGTGTGCTGAGATGAAAAGTTACAGCCGCACTCTCTAATTTGATAATGGATACTCTGTCAGTGCGGAGTCAGGGTAGTCTATATGCAGAAAAAGGCAAGTTAGGGAAAGGACAGTAGAAAAACAGCAGTGGGCAAGGTCTGGCAATGGTATAAAGATTTGTGTTTTACCTGTGAAAGGAGGTACCTATAGATCGTGGTGGCTCACAGTCCAGAAAACAAACAAAAAAAAAGTTTACAGAAAGAAGGAGGGTGCTATGTTTTATCCGTAAAAGTTTAAACAAATAGACTCGTTTAAAAAATCTTCATTGCATGCCAGAAGAAGAATGTTTGTGTCAGGTTAGAAGGAAGGTCCCTCTGTCCCAGCATCCTGGCTCTGAAAGCAGCCTGGAGCAGGTATAGGAACAGAGCAAGCTGATACTCTTTCTAGGACACTCTGCCAGGCTCCAGTTCTTCATGGGAGATTTTATTTCCCTCTGGATGACTTTGTCAGATCTGGAAGCTAAAATTGCCAATTCAAGTGTAAAATGGGGATTTTAAACTTAAAGGCAAATCTAGCTGTAGAATCTCTATAGAAGCCTCTGCAATACTGCTGCTCCAGTAAAAGCAACCAAATATGCTCTCACAATTTCTATTGAAATCAATTTGATTTATGCATGAGTGTCTGAGGGCAAAATATGCCCCTGTGAAATTTCTCATCAATATATAAAAGCAGGTGCTTTCCCAGAAAAACAACTTTATTTATATCTCTGGGATCGTAGTATAGTCATTTTTGGTTTAATCTTTTCCGGAACACTGTTATATTAAAAACCTTTTCAGTGGCATCTATGGGATTAATAATATCTGTCATCTGCAAAGACCTTACTTTCATTACAGGTGATAAAATATATAGTATTTTCTTGTATGCATATATTGCATTTAATTCAAGGTACCTAAGACATTTTTTAAATAAAACTTAAATGAAAGAATTGCTTCACCCATCAATGAAATGTGCTTTTAGGGGTGAAACACAACAGCTGTTTAACATCACAAAGCAATATCATTGAATAATTTAGTTCACAAATTTGAGAAGAAAGGAATATTTATTCAGGGGAAACTCCAGATGGAATTTAGGAAGGCAGATTGTCATTCCAAGCCAGTGTTACAAGTTTAACCAACCCCCCCCAGTAATTCCTGCAATACTTTTATTCTTTCATAATGTTCTGTAAAACGCTAGCTAGCAACAAGATTTTGTCCATTACAAAATATATCACTAGAAGCCTACCATTATAAGACTAGGCAACCCTGTCCCTTTTTACCATAACTCAGAAGAGTGCCACAATTTATGTCAGAAGATAAAGGGATATAAGGTTAAATACATCGGATCAGATCATTAATCTATTTAACCCTTTTTTTTTTTTTTTCCTGCCTCAGTGGCTAGTATCAGCTGTTTTCATAGCTAATACTAGACATTAAAAATTTCAACAATGTGTAATCTGCAATCATGGAATAAACTATTATGCAAATTTAATCCTAATTCCCACCAGTTAGCTGTTGACGTACATTTAGTGTATATCCCTTTTCTAGTTTAAATGTCTCTAATGTAACTGTGAATATTTTCATAAACAATATAATATCACTGGAGTACGAATGTTTGCAGCCATTGAACATATTCCATATAATCTTTATTTATATTACTGATGACCCTGTAGATACGTGCAACATGGGCTGATGAGAACTTCAGTAAGCAATTTCCTTGCATACAGAATTTGATCCTAGCAGGGCATGCTTCAGCTTGATAAGCCTAAAATGAACTTTGACTGTGTCTGAAATTCAAATGGAAACATGCTCTGGAAAATCTGATGGTATATTAGGTCATCAATTAATGAGACCAGTTTTAGAGCGCTAAGAGCTTCAGCTAGTCATACCCAACCTTGCTGCTCTGACAGGAAAGTGCATCTTTTTAATTCCAGAACTTCCAGTAACCAAGTCCATCACCAGAAAGTTATTTAAATAGAAGTCTTAAAAGCCTTGAGGCATAGAAAGTTATTGTACATTATGGATTCTTACAAGAGATGAGAGTAGCAATGGAGCTTTAAATCAGACAGAGAAAAAGGCAATTTTAGAAAAATGACATGTAAAGTTTCTGAAGTAGGGATCCAAAATAATGCCCAGAAAATGTTAAAGAACTTTAAGTATATGTGGATAAGGGAAAGGAAGAGGGGAGGGAATGAAGTTCATAGTCCTGGAAGTATAAAAGGAAAATGGAAATGTAAGCTGAATATTTAGAAAAGTTCACTCAAGGATGTATTCTAGAAATTCTTGTGGTGTTTTGAAATCCTGACTTTTGAAACTGGTCTGTATGTGAATGCACTTGAGATTTTTGTGTGTTATGCAGTGTTGCACCTCATTAGAAAGAACGGATTTGGGATTCTCTGGATTCCTTGGGCTCTTCCCTTCTTTAAACTTGTTGGGAGCTGTGTTGGGCCCTTGGGCCATTCCACTTCAACCTGTTATACTTGCAATCTGGAACTTCTGAAGGACTTTGCAAGATCAGGGTCTCACTCTCTGCAAGATCCAAGGTGATTTTAAAACTCGCTTTTAGGAGAAAGGTCCTTCAATAAATAATGAAAGTAAATTTAGATTTTGAGGACAACTAACGTGCAACGTTAGGTGCTAATATGATCACTTATCTTCTGCTACATTAACAGAGGGCAAATTGTAACACAGATTGGTTCCACATTATACAGCAGTACCTGAAAGGTACTTCTGGCCCCAAAGAGTTTACAGTCCAAGGTAAGCAGCTACCAGTGAATACAACAGCTGGGGAAGCAGAAGGTAGTAGCGAAATTATAATCAGTGAGATAAGCTGATGAGTCATAGCTCATCAGCTCATAATCCAAAACATAAGATGCTATCGAACACTGTCAGTATCAGGCAATTCATCATGTATGCTCTGCATTGTGCTTCAAGTCTCACAAATATGGACAATTGTGGGCTGTGGGAATTTTCATCTATTCCTATTGTTGAGTGAAATTTTAGTCACTAGAGGAAAAGCAAAAGAGAAGATCTTAAATGGTCTTCCAAGACACAGCGGTGGTAGGGGGAACCTATGCTGGTTGGAGCCCAGACTTTTTTATGTTTAAAGACCTGTAGCTATCACTTGTTTTTATCATCAGGACAGAGCAAGGCACACTGTTACCAAGTAATTGCAAGAGGTGATCCGATGGACTCTGCGCTCTTTTGAAGTTTCTGAGAGTTACCCCCAGACAGATCACATCACTTGCTTCTGGACTACTGCTAACAAGTTATAAAATGTGAAAAATATCCGTATCCCAGTAGAGGTCTTGTGGCTTCCTGGATATCACTAAATAAGAGAAATCAAAACAAACTCCTTTTCATAAGATAACCTTAGATAGCTGCCGAGGAGGTGTCTCATATACCGCAAACTCTTAAACTGCCAAATAGATGTAGATTTAGGTATGGAAATGACCCGGTAGTTTATGTAGACAAAGCCGTGAAAGAGGGTCTAGAGGTACTGCTCAGGAGTGTGCTGAACTGTCAGAGGTGATGAGATGTCACAGGGAATGGTCCAACTGCCCTGGGCCATTTGCAGGGTCTCAGCCTTGCAGGTGGGAGGGAAGGTCTGGTTGAGGCACTGAGCTACCAGGTAAAAGGGCTGTTGGAGGAGGTGAGCAGAGCAGGCTGCGCAGTATCACGGAGGACAGAAAAAAGTATAAGATTGTTTGCAAAAACGTTAGAGGGGCAGGGTCGAAATCCTGTATTGCTTGGAAGGAGGGACACTTAGAGGCTATGTCTAAATGAGAGGAGGATTGAGACTGCCCGGTTGAAGGATGGAAGTTTGTGGGGTTTGGTAATGGAAGGAAGACTTTTTCTCTGCCTGCACATGTCAGATGTGCACTTACAGATGTGACTGTAACAAGTGAGGAGGAGCAAACTCCCTCAGGGAAGGCATCTGGGCCAGCAGACACACTGATCCACATGTTGGCATTCAGAGGAAAGATTGGATGGTCATAGCTACCGACTTCTGCAGAAGACAGAAACTCTCATCTGCCAACCAGACTTGTTGTCACAGGAGGTTCATCACTTGTTGAGGCTTGAATCTGGGATGTTGCACAGACTGCTGAAATCCGTCCAGAGTTTAGATGATTGCCAATTGTTGCTCATCCACTTAGGCTG
Source organism: Astur gentilis (assembly GCF_929443795.1). Taxonomy (NCBI): domain Eukaryota; kingdom Metazoa; phylum Chordata; class Aves; order Accipitriformes; family Accipitridae; genus Astur; species Astur gentilis. The sequence continues at coordinate 23,457,450 of NC_064898.1, forward strand.
ATAATACCAAGCATGAAGTGACCTTGAATGTATAAAGAGTAACTACAAGCCTCTAGGAGGGAGAACAGCGGCCCGGGGCTGTTCTCTTTAGTCATGTCGTTCAAGAGCAAAGACTTAGGTAGGAGTGGATGTTACCTTTCAGAACAACACCTGGTTGTACAGCTGGTGTTTCAGGCAGGACCTTAGAGCTAATTTCCATGGGGTCTTCCTGGAGGAAAAAGGACTTGTGGGGAAAGAAGGGATCCATCTGACAAAAGCAGGCAAAAGCATCTTTGCAAGCTGGCTTGCTGACCCAGTGAGGAGGGCTTCAAGAGAAATGTATCAGGGGATGATGAGCACAGACTGATGAGAAGTAGAGGTATAGGGAAGCTCAAAGGGACAGCCTGATGGCAGGGGTCATGGATACGGCATTTCACTTGGAAAAGACCAACAATGGATCTATCTCAAATGCCTGTCCATGAACACATGCAGCATGGGAAATAATAGGAGTTACTAGTCTGCAGGCTGCAGGCTATGATCACACAAATAGGGAGGGATAGGTCTTACGGCTGGAGAACTGACATGGGTGGGTAACACTTTCCTAAAACGACAGGCAGAAAGGCAAGAAAAAGGTGTCACATCACCCTTCATGTGAAAAGCAGCTAGAATGCATGGGGGTTTGCCTCAGGATTTATGACAAGATTATTAGGAGCTTATGGGTAAGGATCAGAGGAGAGACCAACAAGGGTAATATCATGGAGTACACCTGCTCCAGATTACCTGATCAAGAAGAGGGAGTAGATAAACCTTTCTTTAGACAGATGGAAGAAGCATCACTGGTCGTAGTTAACCATCCTGACATTGCCTAGAAGGGTAACCTGAGGCCATTTGCAGTGTAGGAGGTTTTCAGAGACCATAAAGGATGATTTTTTGGTGGGCGATCAGTGATCTGACTAAGGGAGACACTCTGCTGGGTGTGTTTTTCTCCCTAAAGAAAGAATTCGTGCAGGACGTGAAAGATGACATCACCTTTGGCTAAAACAACCATATTCGGATAAGTGAGCAAGACAAATAGCAGAATCACAGCTCTGGACTTCAAAAGAGCAGATTTGGGCTTGTTTGGGTAACTAGTTAGCAGGATCCCATCACAGACTGTCCTGAATTTCAGAGGGGACAACAGCACACACTGGGGGCTGACTGGATAGAAAGCGATTTTGCAGAAAAGGACCTGGGAGTCCTGGCGGACAACACATTGAGTGCGAGTCAATGGCGTGTTCTTGTAGCAAAGAAAATCAATGGCATATTGAGCTGTATTAACAATAATGTTGTCAGCAAGTTGAGGGAGGTTGCCTCTATTCAACACTCACATTACCCCTCTTGGAGTTGTGTGTACAGTTTGGGGCTTTGCAGTACAAGAAAGACATGGACATACTGGAGTGATTCCAGTGGAGGCCAATAGATATTTGGAGGCCTGAAGGACACGAGATACAAGAAGATCTTGAGACAACTGAGTTTGTTCAGCCTTAAAAAGAGAAGGCAAAAGGGACATCTTATAGCTACCTAGAAGTACTTAATAGGAAGGTGTACAGGAGACAGAGAGAGACTCTTCTCAGAGATATACAGCAATAGGACCAGAGCCTATGGAAGCAAGTTGCAACATGGGAAATTATGATAAGATATAAGGAAAAAGTTTTGCACCATGAAGATAGTGAAATACTGGAAAAGGTCCCAGAACTGTTGTGGAATCACCAATTCTTGAGATATTTAAAGCTCGGTCAGGTCTGAGCAACCTGACCTGACTTCAAAGTCTTCTATAATTGCATGAACCTGAACTGAAACTGTCTAGAAATATGGAAACTGACAGAAATACTCAAAATTTTTAGTCTGCAAAGATTGGCTGCAGGCAATCACAGGCTACAGTAAAACCAATTCTAAGGGGTTTGTTTTTCCAAATTGAGTTTGCTGGCATCCTTCTGATTCAACTATTAACTATGAAAATGTGCTTCAGAAGTGAAAAGGTTGCATCACACTCTATGTAAACATGAAATATTTTCAAAGGATTTAAAAAGGAGTGTGAGCTTACTTAAATAAACCTGTTAAACATGAGGCTGAAGAGCCTGTATTGCAGTTTTTTGATTGGTCTCTGATAAGATATTAGATTATGGATGGAACAAAAACACTTAAAAACTGCTACAAGAGACTGAGTAAATCTTCCAAGAAAAAGAAGTGACTCAGTTCAGAAGGAAGCATATGGAGGTTATTGACGATAGTGGCATAAATGTGGATGAGAATCCAGATATTAAAACTTTTCAGATGGATGCTAATGCAGAAGCCATTCTATTGATAGAAGCATTCTGCAAACTTTAACAGAGGTGTTAGAGATATTAGAAGGGTAAATAAGCAAAATGAGAGTGAAAGTTTGTATTCCTTAAAGACGTATGTGTCTTACTGTACGTGTAAATAAAAATAGAAAAGATGCAATCTGTAATAGTACTAGTGTAGAGCAAAAATCATTTTGGGTTGAAAGTGCATCTTACTGATGTTCTCAATAAAACTGCCTTTATTGAAGATGAGAATTGAGAAGAGTTTTAAAAGGTGTATTCCTCAGAATAGATAGGCTGTTAGCATGATAAATGTAGCTAAAAGAGAGTAATCTTCATGCTGTGTGGAAAGTTGTCCTTATATAAAAAGCGAGAGTTAAAAGAGGAGGTACATAGGTTTCTTTGCACTAAGAATGGCAAGGCAAAGCTGAAAAGGAAAGGTCCACCTGTTATTGTAGAGAGAGGAAAATCTGTGCCTCACTAAAAGAATTAAATGAGTATTAAAAATATTACTCCTGTGTTTGACATGTTATGTTTAGGAGGACTTTTCACAGGTGCTTTTAGTAAAAAAGACTTTGTGTCTGTATAAATTCAACACTCTCTATGGGACACATGCTTTCCCCAAAATGCCATTTAGGTTTTCTGAGGTACTCAAGGTATTTTTCTTTATGAAATTTGATCTTCTGAAAGATTGTACTTTATCACCAAGGGCTCCAAGGTGCTTTGGCATGAGTCAGACACATGAACAGAAAGCATAAGCAACATATCTTCATACATTTATAGCCACCAGTTCTGTGACAGACCCATAGACAAAGAGAGAACATACCTATTCCTTGAAGTAGTGAGCATTATAATAGACATTCACAGCTAATCTGAAAGCTTTTAGTCAACAGACTAGTGTGCACTGGATACCATCTTAGACAAAAGCCCATGATTAAAGATACACCAGCCATGATGTACTGACATGATACTAAACTAAGCTGCCTATGAATACTTCCAAAGATAATCTTCTCAAGATGCAGTCATTGGCATGTTTTCTTCATTACAGAAAGTCACGAAGCCTGTGTGTCAATACCAACAAAAAAAAGGAGTCTTTGGCCTTGATTTACGGGAGTAAAGATGCTCTCAAGGCTTGCTGAATAGGCTGGGAATGCAGACAATGTTATGGTAAAGACCCTGACAGAGCAGGAGAAAGTGGTAATGAGGAGAAAAAAGTGTCCTAAATTTGCTTATGTGTAGTGGAAGAAAAAAATTATTCCGTACTAACTCTCCCAAGATAGTTGAACCCAGACGGTCCCACAGCAAAACACAAGACTGAAGTCTGGTTCTGCTGTATGTGATGTACTTCACAAAGTACACCTACCAGTAAGACAAGTTAGTGGCACTGCCTAGTGCAGTGTGAGCTGTCGATCATGCTATGTTGGAGCAGTTGTGTTGCTGCATGGCTTCTTCCTCTCAGCGTGTCAGTACTGCAGTGGTTTAGAAGCTGCTGATCTGCACTAGTGTCATTCACTGTGCATTGAGATAGAAACACTTAAGATCTAGAAACTCTGTTTTGAACTGACTTAGTTATTTGGTGAGAAATTGGAGGAGAGAGACTGGGTGAAACTACATTTTGTTGCTTTCTAACTAAACAACTAAAAGAATGAGGCCAGTCGAGGCTCTCAGAGCTTAACTCAGAGTGGCTCCTGAATACAGTTCCCAGTTCCTCTGTCTCATGAAGTCCACTTTCTGCTGGAGGGGAGGAGCTGCGTGGGCATTTTGTGGCCAGGAACAAAGTTTCATCTCCTGGCAGCTTGACTGTCTGTGAAAAAGCATGGTGGCCTCTCCCATCCTCTTCACATATGGGCTTTGAACTCTTGGGCAGACAGCCCAGGGAAACCCATGACCTGACACTTCTCATTTCTCATGTGATGTGTAAAGACAGCTATGAGTGCAGTAACTATCCAACACATGATGCTGGGCTCCTAACACAAGCAGGGAAGAAAAATGAATCAGGGAATAGGACAGCAAAGCCTGCCTGTGGTCCTCCCCTCTTGTATCCCTTGTTCATTCTCTCTTTAACTACATTTTAAGGCAGGAGCTGAGTCTTTGTGTACAGCATCTCATCCATTGAGTCAATGCTGAGACACAGCTATCAACAAGAGTGATTCCTGCACAGCAGATCTTCCAACATTGCATCAAGGTAGGAACAGTCAGATGTGGTACGACTCATGGCCACACATAGCTTGCACTGCACAAAACAAGATCATCTTTTCTTCCTAGGTCATAAAGATTGTCCTTCCCTAATTCTCTGATTCATTTTCCAGCCTAATATCCTGGCTTTTAGTCAGCTTGGTCACGCATGGTCCATCACTGTTTTAATTATATCCATTCACTGCCATAACTAGATGAGAGTTATATTGTGAACCCAACAGAAAACTAAGCTTATTCACCTACCACATTTATCTTAGGAGTAAACTAGCCATCTAGTTTTTTAAAGATTGTGTGACTAGGAAAAAATACTGTTTGAGCCAGTAAGGTATAAAAAAGTCTCTAGACCACAGTCCTCAAGACAGTTAATCAAACCTACAAACCACAAGGAATCTGATATATCCCCTTGATCCAAAACAGTAATTTGGGGATTGATGCTTCCATATTGCCCCTGGAGCCACTATTTTCCTGGGATTTTGCTGAAAAGATTACAAAGACAGTAGGGAAACTGTAAACTACATTTCTCAATGTCACCATATGTAATCCTTCAAGTGCTCATGTTAGGAGTTTGTTCATCCATTACAAGTCCTCCCCACACATGTAGGAAAAGGAAGGATCACATACATAATGTATAAATAAAACAGAAAAAAAAAATGGCTATCAGAAATCTAGATGTCTCCCACTGTGACTGAATCAGTTCCTGTCCCCATTTCCACATGCACAACAAGAGGTCTGTGGTTAGGGAGGATAATTGGGTCAGTTCCCCCAAAACACAATTCAGAGAAAACAAGAAGGTGGTTAACTCTTACACAAACAGAAAGATTATTACTGCTGGATCCTTTGTATATGATCCATCCCCTTTCTTCTCCCACCACAGCTCGGCCCCAAATTCTTCTATATGAGCCCTTCATTTTGTGCAATGTCTGAAATTAAACTCAGCTTTAGTAAGGCCATGTCTTACTAAATGAAACATCTGGTATGCTTTTGCAAAATGCTCTATCAGTTGAAATGTACTTGAATATATGAGATGTTCATGTATTATCCAAGCGCTCTAGAGTTCACATAGCATTATAACTACCATGAAATACAAAAAGGATCTGACAATTCACATCTGACATTCGGTCTGGGATTATCTTAAAGAGTGTCCATCTTTCGAAAAAGAATGGAGCATCCACCCATCCTCTCAATTTTAGATCCTTGTAAGTGTGTCAAGTTGGACACTCAAAATAGCCTTTTTTCAATGTCTTGGCCAGTGTTTTACATTCTGTATCCAGTTTACTGCAGCTGCAGTAAAAGAGGTCTAATATGTTGGCTTGCCTGAATAGGGCTTGGTTATATAAAACCATGGATATTGTACTAGCAAAGGGTTTCTTGATTGCATGAAGAATAGAGTGGCCAAAGAACAGAATGTTTAAATAATAGCTACCAAGAAATGACTCAAGTGCAATGATGAATATACTAGAGCTTTTATGTGTGAGGAGGGAGTAATGTTGAGCCTGTTCTGTTTTAAGAGCTGTGATATCATGGCTAAAGTATTTAGACCAGAATGAGAAATGTTTTGAAAAAGCTTCATAATAGACTTGTGTTGCTGGACCAGACAGAAATGAGAGGAGATATCTTTAGATGGTGCTAATTCCACTTTTAAAAGCTGCAGAAATTTTGTCATTGATCTTAGTGGAATGGAATATGACTGTGTGAAAGAGAATGACTGTGAACTGCTTTTAAGGAGGTATTGTTTTACGGGAGCAGTGAACAAACAAGACATCCGTTATAAGGATTTTAAGTCAGTTTTTATTGTCTAGGAATAGCCAAAAATCTTAGTGCTTAAGAAGGAGCTCTTCACTGACTGAGCTTTCCTCCTTCCTGTTTAACTGCTTACCTTCGTACAAGAGCCAGAACAAGACCCAGGCAATATTAAGTCACATTTGAAATCCCTGATTCAAAGTTTTTAGTGGGATGAGATAGTAGTGCACAGGCCTTTTCCTGGCTTTGTGCAGACGAAATAGCTTTCACTCTTATTGCAGAGGAAGGATTTTGATCTGCTTCTTACACACACACACAAAAAGAAATAGTCACAAGTTTACCAAACTTAGAAAACTTCTGAGACAAATTCAATATCACGTATGAAATAGGTTGCATCTATACTTTGAGTATGACCTAGTTTTCAGCCTGGAACTTTACCTTGGTGAAGTCTACTGGCATGTTGTCCCTGTGTTTCAAAGTTAGGACCTAGACAAGTCTCAGTGTATGCTTATATTTCGTACATAGATATTTCCCTTGCAGACATCTAGGGTGTGACTCAGCTCCAGCTTAAGACAAATATACTCATATTGCTGCTTGTAGATATCTATGTGTACATTAGAGGTTTCATTCAGTTCCCCATGTAGAGATCTCACACTGTCTGTGATATCCTTGATATCACATTGGGCTTCCAGCTACTCCTCCAGCAGACACAACTCTTGCACAAGGTCTGTGTCATGTCCACCAGTCCTTGGTGTACACTTTGCATGCCCTAGGACATGTCAAATAGCACAAGAAAGTCTGAGCAACCTAATTCAGCTCTATGTCTTCACTGAGTACAGTGAGCTTAAACACCCAGTACAACAGCAAAAACTCACAGTCAAGTGTCCTACTCTGCTGCTGAATTTTAGTCCTAAAGTTGGATGAGGTGAATTCCCTGCTTTGTCTCCAAAGTTGTGCTTGTAGGTCAGGTCTGAATACGAACAGAGCACATACAAGCTAAAACATTGTAGCTCTGGCTAACAGACCTTATCAGGATACCATTACAGAATAACTAAAAATTGCCAGATGCTACTTTACTTGTGGCTCTTCAGTTAACTGTGGTGATCACAGGCTGATGCCTGAATGCAAAAAGCCAGTCACTATGGAGTCAGAAGTCGGAGGCACAGGCAAGTTATCAAGTAAAATTTGTATCGCCTTTTTAGTAATCAGAAGCATATGATTTTCCATTATCTTTTACAGAGGTAGACATGACTCCTACCCAATTAAAACAGAAATTCTTGGGCTTCTTCCATGAATTGGAGATCTTCTCACAACTTATAAAGCAGCTGGTGAATGTAGTTTTGGTTACAGAAGTAAATGGGGTTGTTCACGGGTAGATGTACATGGCAGGAGCCACGGTTTCACCTTGCAAAGGGTTATGTCTCAGGGTGGGCTTAAAATATTCCCCATGTACTCAGTGAGGCATGTCATCCCCTCAGCTCTGCCAAAACCACTGTGGGGCTGCTCTAAGTAGGAACCCAAACATGCTTCCCATTTAGTGGCAAAATAAAAAAAAATAAAAAAAATAGCCTAGCAAAAATGGTTTTCATGGGTTTGTTTTCTAAAAGCTGGATCATCTATCTATCCCAATTACCATCACAGCTGGTGATGTATAGAAGTACAGAAACACAAAGGTGTAGCAGAGCTGGAATGGAGCAAAGCTACAATTGTTTTGGTCATGAAGCATTTTATATGATGAAGCCATGACAATGTTGAGGTTACACGAGATATTGTCATCACAAACACAAGTAGGTTAAGACATTTCTATACCTTACACCCTTACAGCTTCCTCCTCTTCCCTTCATCACTGCTTATCCACCCCCTACCCTGCTGCTTCTGCTGCATCAGGGGAACACTGTAAACCACATCCCTCGCATGACCCAGGTTAAAAGTAAGCATCCTTTACCCAGAATGGTTTACTGAATAAGTTTCCAGCCAAGTTATGTCATTATAAAATTGCCTGTATGGGATCAATCCACCTGTCCCTTTAGCCCTCTAGTCGGTCTCTGGCAACAGACAGTAGGCAACAGCTCAGGAACCTCCTGCTCAAGCAAAAATAGTGTTCATTCCCCCTAGCAGTCCTTTAAGCACAGCTGTGGGAATGGTAAAACACAGTTTATAGGTGGAAACGGGACCATGCAGAAAGAAGGGAGCAAAACCATCAGTCTCTGTATCACAACTTCAGCTATTTGGCAATTTTGCACATACCTAACTTGAAGAAAACAGTTGTGTAAAGTGTCTACTATTGCCAATATTTATTCCAGATTATTTTCTTATTTGTAAAAATATTTTGTTTATAAATATCAGGGATTATGAAAATTAAAGGCATCCACACGACTTTCTCGTCATCTAAACTAGAGCCTAGGCACTAAATCATACCTATCCTGCAGAAACTCTAGCCAATATTCCTTCAATTTTTTATGCAAATGTATTTTGCTCCCTGGAAAAGTGTTAAAGACCTTTATAGATGGGAATTGTATCATTCTTTGAGACGTTATAGCCACTTTGAAAATCTCTGACATTTTTCATCAACCTTGACTTTGAACGCCTTTTGTTTCTGCATGTTAGAGCAGAAGTCGCAGAAGAACAGAGTTGGGAAGAGTTAGGGATACAATTTTGAAGGTAACTTCTTCTCAAGGTCATGGGTCAAAGAAGAAGCCACTGCAATGTGAATGTTATTAAATCTTCTGTACTGCAAGGAGTCTTCTAAATATTTATATATACATGTACAGGCTAGCTGCAACCTGAGTGTATTATCATTCATTACCCGCCCATTTGGGACCATTGGGATAGTCTCCGAGAAAAGAAGAACAAGAATTGTAATAAGACTTCATGACTATGATGCCAGGAGAAGAGTGCAAGCCTTGCTGAAAGTGCAAATAACAATTAGCTCTTCAATCTCCAGGGAGCCAGGGGGTAAAATTGATGGAATGTCTGAGAAATGCTTCCTGAAGAGATAAAATCATTCAAAAACCTTAAGGAAATTTGCAAGAATGAGACATTTAAGTTGTTGGTTCCATTTTTAGTAACTAAGAGAAAAGGTTACATTCAGATCCTGGAATGAACTTTTTATTAATTTAAGGTGGTAGTGCTGCTTTCTTAAAGGCAACACTATTCAAGGTCAAAGTTTTGACTTCTTGCTTGAGTCTGTGAATCCTTCCACATACTTCCTTTATAAGAGAACAAACAAGGGGAAGAAAAAAGATAAATAAGGACATACTTTTTCAGCTTTGAAAAGTGAAGCTTATTTTAGATTTCCTGTCATTGAAAAGTCAGTGAGTCCATGAAAAAGTAATATTTCAAATGTGACTTGTCAAAAACATGTAATACTTTCATCTAACTCTAGCAATTACTGTCTACTGAGAAAGGTAACTTGTAAATGCTGTTCTGAGAATTAATACCTGGTGTGTGTTTCCACTTCTGCCATTGCATGAAGCTGTATGTAAAAATGAACACTGTTTTTCTTTGCCACTATAGGAATGTGTTCCACGTACTGCAAGGAGTAGTCCAGATGGAAAGAGGTCTTGCTGTCTCTACAAAGCAAGAGTTCAAAGCATGATACCTTAAATTCATTTCCTCGTGAAATGAATAAATTCATGGCACTGGAAATTACTGCCATGGAAAATTAAAAAGGAATGCACTTAAATTCAAAAAAATCATGAAAGTAAATAATAGAAATCACTGAAAAATACATTGTTAGGAACAAGCATGAATATAGATAAGCAGACATCACTGATTGTCACTTCAAAATCATGTAAAAAATGTTATCTTTTTTCTTCCGGTGATTGGTACTGAACACCAGAGTAACAAGGCTCTCTTGCTTTGCTTGCCATGAATAATGCAACTAATATATTTCCTAAGTGTACAGAAATATGAATTTGTTCAATAAATAGCATAAGTACCAGTGAGAGACAAATTAAGAGTTAAGCTTCTGAAATGTAAAGCAGCACAGGGACAGCACCTGTTACTAAACTAGCTAACATTTTCTTTCATAGCTCTTCATTATCACGTGTTTGAAACATTGCTGTTTTCACTTGCTTTTTCCCATGCTTGGCATTTGCCTTAAGTGCTTATAGATGTAGATTTGAACAGATTGGTAGCAACGAGAGGATGATACGGTCTGCACTTTGTGTTTTCTTCCAGGCTAAGGCTTTTTTATCAGCAGGCATGAATTCTGAAATTTAACTTTGTGAGCCTAACTTCAGTTTCATTTTGCCAGCACGCTAGCCAGAACTTCATGTAGCGTGTTTTGTTATTAGATTTGAAAAATTAAAGCCATGATAAGGGAGGAGTTGGGGAGAAGGGAAAGGGCAGGAGAATGAAGAATGATCTAGATAATTCATTTACCTGTGTCGAGGGGAAAAAAAAAAAGATATAGAGGATATTTACTTATATAAATGAAAAATGGCTTATAAAAACTATTGTATTTACTTGATGCTTTCCTCCATTAGAAATCACAATAGGATAGCTGAGTTAATGCAGTTATTTCCTGCTGTAAATAGAAAGAAATGCTCCATTATTGTAATCTTGCTGTGTTGGCCAGTGTTGACTCTTTAAATGCTGAGTGCAATTTGTCTGTTGTTTGATAGAAACCAACACCTCTTAAGTACTTAGCTGTCTGTGTCAAGATTCACCCTAGAATTGATTTCCTTACAGCTATGTTATAAAAACCTACAAATAAGTTTTTTCTGGAGGAAATGTTGACAGGTCCTTAACTAGGTAGTGCTATTGAATGCCAACATAATTAGCTGGGCAAATCACACGAAGTATGCAGACTGTCATTCATTTCTGGCACTACTCATATTATCAGTCCTTACTAATTTTGCACCTGTCTCTTCTGTCTTCTCATCTGGAGACTAATATTATAGATATTTTGACTTACACAGCTGAGAAGTCCAATTGCCATGAGCTGGTATGAAGTCCATTTAGAAAAAAGCCACATTGCTCTGGTAATTGCTACTTCTGCTAATATTTCTTTTTACTATTAGTGTTTTCAAACTCCTACTGGTTTTGGTAGGAATTAGAACTACAAAGTTTGTAGGTTATTGGTATCTACTTGGGGTTTTTTTGCTGCTTTTTCTCCTTATGGGTGATTCTGGTATAGCAGTAAGTTGTATTTCTACAGCTAATCAAATTCCCCTCCAGATTCAAAGAAATTGAAGCAGAAGACATTTAATGATTTAAGTGTTAATTATGGGTTATTCAACTTGTAGAAAATAGATGAACCAGAAAATAACAAATGTGACATCATCTGAAACGGAGAAGTTACTCATATTACATCCCGGGAAATAAAGATACTGGCTACAATGTAAGGAAAGAGGCTTGATGTCTCCTGAATTATTTTAATTTCCTAATCCAATAATTCTATACTCTAAGTGTGATTGGAACAAAGCAGAGAATAAGAACAGTTTCCCTAAGAATATTTCTTATTGTCATAAGAGCGGTGGGTTTTTTTCCACATCCTTCCTGCAGCTGGGCAAAAAGTTTAGAAAGCCAACACACATGATGCCAAAAAAAAAAAAAAAAAAAAATTATTACCACATAGCCAGCTGAGGGGCTTCAGGAGAGATGCGGAGGAGTTGACTTATCCTGCTTAATGAAACAGGTGACTGCAACAATATTCATCCCATTTAAGCTTGCAACCTTCCCCATCTAATTTCTTCACCAGCCAAACCTTTGACTTTGTCCTGTTTGCTGTAGTTATCTACGTTTGCCTGGTAGGGTGTTAAAGGCATAGAATGCAATTTTGGCTTCTCTCTGTGTGTTCTGTAAATGCTGTATATGCAAGGCTTTGCTTACACAGTGTAACTACATTGTATATGTGAGCTACATCTAATCACTTTGCAAAGCCAAACAATTACATTTTCCGTTATTTTAACAATCATGTTCTGTTAACCCCTCTGGAAATGCAGTATGGACTATAACAAGATAATGTTAACTTTCTTACAGAAAATTAAGCTTCCTTACAGAAATCTTTTTTAAAGTAGGTAATCTTTATTAAATTCCTTTGACCAACTTAAAATTGCACAGAAAGGATCTCAGTCATTAAGTATTTTGTGTAAAGGGGATTATTCCATCTTTTTTGTGTTAAAGTCTTCTGTCTTAATTTTGTCTTAATCTCTTCTAGAGATTTCTATTCATTCTAGCCCTATTAAATTTTATGGAACTCCTTTTTCATGGCAGAATGAGCTGTAGAGACAGTTAGCTGCTCATTGTGCAAATTTTCTTCTGTTGAAATGTTGCTCAGTAGGATACCACTTTCTGGATTCTATCTGTTTCTTTAATTTCACATTGTTCCCCCAAAAGCCCCACATTAGTAAGGTTCACCAAACACTTCCCATTCTTCTCCTCTCTGCATGGTTGATCACATCCGAATTTGCATCATCAGTCAGATACATTGCCTTCCTCTTATCCATCACAGGAATGAGACACACAATTGCAGGATTAATGAATCCTGATTAACTTTGTCATCGTTGATTTGGAAATGTCTAGTAATGGGGTTTCTTTTTTTCTTTCTTTATTTTTTTTTTCTCTATATATGGTTAGTATAACTGGGTAGAAGACAGTTACCTTATCTTTTGATGAACATTTGTAGATGCTAAGTTCTGAACAAAACACAGAGGATGACCATGTTATGTTCATCAAGTTTTACAGCGAAATATCTTTGCATTGCCCTCAGCAAATCCTTCCACACATCTGGATTTATTTTTTTTTTTAATAAAACATTGCAAGCTTTAAGACTTTTGATTGCATATGGTCTATATGCATTAGGCACACCTCTTTTTAGCCAGTAAAGCCTCGCTTGAATCAGCATCAGTGGTTATGAAATAAACTACTCATTTAATAAGAAGGGGTGTTTGGAAGGAGGGGGAAACGTGCGTGGGAAGATTAACTCCAGGAACGATTCATCTGAGCACACCTAAGGTGTTTCCATGCTGAAGCTGAACCTCTTGACAGTCCATCTAGACAATACCTATCCTCCCATGAAGATTTTAGCTGTGTCTGCAACCCTCTGAATACAGTATAGATGCTTTGAGTGCTTAAAAAAATTAATGGACAAGGGACTGAATTAGGGTCTATTAGTGTTCAGAGTATATTTTCCTCCTTCATATCCCAAGGTGACTTTTCATTTTAAAAAGCAGAAAAAAAAAGAAAGTGTTAAATATCATCTTACACTATATAGAGTCCTTTGGCTATACAAAGGGTGGCTCTAATCTGCAAGAAGTTTAGGTAGAAGCAAGACTGTATAGTCTCAGTAACATATATATTCAATTAGTTAAGAGCTTGTGAAGATCAGACAACTTGCTTTCCTTTTACTGAATCAATTTGAAACTGAGCTAGCCCAGTAGTGTGGACAAGATGCATTTAGGTACATTTTAACCCTTGGCTGAATTTCCTTGGCAAAGATAAGCAAAAGCCTCAACTAAGCAAAACAGACGCTAATGGTAGTTAAATCAGTTGAAGTGCATCTACATTAGGACCTCGTGCTGTCTAGCAAGAGTATTTTAAAAAATGTCTCCTGATGCAAAAAACACCTCAATCATCCATAAAAAAAAAAAAAAAAAAAAAAAAAAAAAAAAAAAAGATAGAGCTGTGACACTAGCAAACCACTGCTGTTCACCCTGTTGTTCTATTATCCCCTTCCCTTTATGTTGTCCATTCGGGGACTTGATTCATGGGCTTTGCTGCTGGAAGGAACTGTTAGATCACAGGCTATGGACTCGCAGCTCTGCAGCTGCATTACCATGGTTTAACAAATTATCCCCGACTGTGAGCCCCAGGAACAGTTGTGGGGCATGCTCTTGGGCCATCCTAAAAGTGATGTAATGCACTGAAGCTTAAACTAAGTTTAAGCTAAGTCACATTACCTTGCAACGGGGACACATTAGGAGCATGCACATGGGCAGTTACCATCCAAAAATACATCTCATCTAAGAGACAGTAGCCTATTAGGCTCCCATAACTCCTTCATGTGCTGAAGCCATAAGTCTTGCCTCCTTTATAACATAAGCCATAAAATTTCAACTAGTTGCTCTTGTACCGGGCCCCCGGTAATGTCTCTGGGGCAGGAAGCACCATCTCAGCTGCAGCGCTGAGCTTGGTGTCACTGCGTCCCACACGCTAATGAGCTAATGCAGAGCATCATGATGTAAACCAGACAGTGTCTGCAAGTTAGGGGGGAGTTTCAGTCTGGTTTTTCAGGAAAAAGCCTGGCTGTAGTCACACTGCGTGTCAGATCCTCCTTCCTTCAGTCTGCTTTCTAGTAGCCTCTGAACAGACTGGCTTAACTGAGACAAGTTTGGCACAGAGATAAAGGGCAAACCTTCTTTTATATATATATATATATATAAAATTCATGCAAATAAACAGCTATGTAATGGAGTGATGCCCTAAAAATCCCCCTGCTGAGAGGAAGGCTGTGCTTTTAGGTCAACCCCATATTAGAAACTAGAAAATCTGCTTGGGAGGGTATGTTACAAATGATCTGATAGGGAAAGACTTAGCAGAATTTGCATCTTATTACTTCCGAGTGAATATATGGAATCTTATATCATGCTTGAGATGATAGCACAAAAATATGAGTGAAACTTTTGTAGTAGTCAGACCCTCACAATATCTTTCTCCCTTTTAGATTGTTTAGTAACTAACATGATGGGAGGAATCACGTTGTGGCTTCATGTGGTTTGCTGGGTCTCCCTCACCTGACTTAGATGTCCCAGCAGCATCAACAGCAGGGAGTGCGCGAGCAGCACTATGGCCATATTGTGCATGACTGTAAAAAGTCTGAAATGCCTGCATCACTTGGAGCGTAGTCTTAATGCCTGAGGTCAAACAGAATTTCCAGATTTTCTGGCAAAATTTCTGTTACCAATGATGCTATCCAACCTGAGCTACAGCCCTGCAGCATCACGGCCATGCCTGTGCCTGGCTGCTAAAGCTGGATGAGTTGCTCCCCAGGCAGAGTGCCGTGCTTTTCTCTGACTTTGTAAGGCTCCATTTCCAGGGTGCTGCCCGGTGATGAATTTGTCATTAACCACAGATGCTGGAAACATCCCCCAGTAAAAGAACCAACCTCCACAATTACAGGGTACTCCATGAAACATGAGTAGGCAATACAGATTTTGGCTGGATTGTACCCCCAGAAAACCTGCATGTGTAATGTTCTTAGAGGAACTTTTAATTTTTCCTCAATTAAATACATATACGTTTCCTGATGCAGGTATTAATTTCAAAAGGTTGGTACATTGGAATTCTGTATCACATCTTTCATTTTGAATAATTCGAACATTGTTATCTGTACTTCTTAATATTTTAACACAGCCCTCCCCCCAGCATGAACTAGAACTACAAATGTCACTGCATGTGACCTCTGAGATGGGTATGATGACCCTACTAAAAAAGAGCTGAGGGGTTGCTTGTTCCTTACCTTTTGGTTTGCATTATTTTCAGATGCAGAGTTAAAATATGGCTGTTTGGAAGGGAAAAGCATGGCTTTGAGAAGAACTGATCGTACAGACAGGAGCATAAGGTCAGGTGGAAACTGCTGCTAGGAGCCTTAAAAATTCAAGTTACTTTAAGTAGGTGATTCTTATTGTATGTATTAACCTCAAGGGGCAATTGTTGTGGAATACAACTGAAATCAGTAGCATATAATAGGAAAAATATGTTTACCAAACAATGTATATCTGAGAAATCAGATGGTCCATATAAGACCTTCGGGCATCGTCCGTGTGAGTGGATAGAAGATAAAACATCCAAGTGCACATGTAGATGTATCAGCATAGATTTAGTCCAAGTCTGTAGAGCCAGGTAAAAAAAACAACTTTCATGTATTCATTGCTTGTGTCTCCAAAATGTACCAAGTGTCCGATCTCTTAAAGGAGGGGAAGGAAACTGCCTTGTGTAGTTGGTGATTTTGAAATGTTGCTGTTTAAATCATGTTTGGGCACCTTTTCAAATGCCAAGGAAGAATCTGCCAGGCATCGTTAGGATGAACAAACCCTTGTACACTTGATGGTGTCGAGTTTTGCACGTCACATCTGCTTCCAGGCCTCTGGTAGTGATTTTTAGATTGATTTAGAGAGGTCCCTTTTGTAATAAATTGTTTCATTCTGTATTCACAGTGGGGGGACAGCTGCTGCTGGCTTTCACAGCATGAAGGACAAACCCGTGTATTTAGATGGTGATGTTAGCAGATGTGAGGTTTCCAACTTTCTTAAGATTTGCTGGCAACCTGGGTCTTGTCTTTCAGAAGGTCTTATTACTGCTCCTTTTCCTCCTCCTGCCCCAATAGTCATATTGTGGCATGGTACATAAAAGGTCATCAAATGGGCTGAGCAAATGGACTTATACTGAATTTTCAGTGAACTGGAGGTCTAAGTCTGCAGATCACTGTTTTCAGTGGGCATTTGTATCTGCATCTTTCCTTGATATTTATGGTAAACTTTATAACCAGTACACCAATGCAGGTAACAAGAAGTCTATTAAGAAACATTGCTTCAACAAAGTGGAAATTGAAGATAACTGGACACACATTTCTCCAAGGGTTCAGGGATATTTGAATTTCGGAGAGCACAGACTTTTTGTCCCAAACACTGTAACAGCAAGAAAACTAGATGCTCTCGAGGTTACCTTGGCCGGGTCAGGAGATAATTTCACCAGAAGACAACGTAACTGCAAAAGACATCAGTTTTGTTACATCAAAAAGCAAATTGCAGGTATCTGGTGACCTAAGGCAAATGCACTGTATAGCTGCAGTTCCTGAGGCTTTGAGGGTTTCCACGACTTTCTGCTCAGCAGCATGAGCTACTGTCCACACAGGGACTTCCCACTTCATCCTCAGGTGCCAAAATTCATTTCAGCTGCGTTTTGCACTAAAAGCAGATTCATGAGACTTGCACTCTCTTTCTGTGAGAGAGGTTTGGTGCATAAGCCGGCATACCTCTCTCCACGCTAAAAAAATTACATGCTGAGAAGATGACAAAGGCTCTTCTTTACAACACTGCGACTAGCAGCTATGCTGGGATAAGCATCAGAAGTGTGAGGATCTTGAAAATGGCTCTTTGCATCTTGTAGAATTAAACCTTCAGCGAGCACTGGTCAGATCCTGACTGCTATGTGCTGCGAGCAACTAAACCGGTAAGGAAGGTATTTGAGGCAGTGAAAACAGGCAGCCTGCGGGCAGGTGATGGAGAACTAAGGCAGGTCAGGGCATTTAAAAACATATTTCCATTCAGTCTGCAGTTTATCCATGTATCACACAGATACACCCTTAATAGCGAGGGCTTTGAGACCTTTTTCAGTGCGCCTCTTGCAAGCTGGTTTTTGCAGAGTAAACTTTTTCTGAACCTTGCAAGGTAGAGGCAGTGACATGCAGCACTGGGGAGGAGCAGAGCTCTGGACTGAGTCACTGGCATGTCTACAGGAAGGTCTCCTCTAAGAGGTGCTCCATAGCTTGGCACTTTAATGAAGCTCTTAGGTAAGAAGTGAAGGGCTTTTAATGTATTTTATAGCTGCACGTGCTCATTTCCAACAAAAATAAACTTCGTAAGACTTTTTCCCAAAGATCACAGCATACAGAGATGACTCGTGGCTAGGCTGTGTATTTACCTATTCCCCTGCCCATCTAATTGCAGAACAAGCCTGTGCAGGCACTGAGGGGAAAGAATGATCTTCATATTCTTCATTACTCACTTGTAGCTTCACCTCCCGTGAGTTATGACTCATTTTCTCACTCCCGGGACATCTCTCATATAAACTGATCATACAATAATTCACCAGAGGGGTGAAAAATTAACTTGTCTTCTTAATACAGAAGTTAAGAAAATAGGCTAATATTTCATTTCCCTAGAAGAAACCGATGTAATAGGAGCAGGCAGGTCATACTCCGGAGTGCAGCCCAAGTGAAAACATACCTCAACTAAACTCAGGGACTGTTGAGAGAAAACTAGGCTGTTTGCTGCATATTCCTGAGTTACCTCCACATTTATTTTTTACCCTATGTTATTTCTTCCTCCCTTCTTTCCCCATACTTTTGGAAGTTACTTGGCTGTGGCAGCACTGTAAACTGAAGCCTCTTTCGAAGTACGTGTGTGTGGAAAACGTAGTCATTTGGCACTGAAAAAGTCCCACAAGAGAGATCGTTTCTGCAGTGGAGACAGGTGCTCCATATTCCTTTTATTTTTTTTCTCTCTAATGTCTTGCATCATTCACCATGGGAGGGAGATATTCGATTGACCTGCTGTTGGTTTAGGATGACAAATTAATTTCATGTCAGCCTCCAAACAGCCTGTTAAAAGTAATCACCTGGGACCACCTCAACCAGCATAGAAGAGACATTTAACTCTTGACAGAAAGAGAAACTTTCCTGAATCATTTTGCTGAGCCATCCAAGCTCCGGTGGCTCCATGTTCCACATTGCCAGGGAGTACACCTGGTGTTTGAACTCACACTTACCAAAAGTTTAGGTTACCTTCTGAGTTTATATTTTCCACAAAGGGGAAATTAAATAATGAGACTTTATTGTGAATGCATACAGCCTTGTCTCCTCCTATTTATTATATGCTCTCCCTGGTGCGATTACATACAGCAAGAAAAGTCTTGCTGCTTCACACCGAGGAGTGCTGTGACAGAGAAACACCACTCACCAGCACAGGCCTATTAAGTTTTCATTAGACCCCCTTGCCCTCTTTTCCATCTTTCTTGTCTCCTGCCTTCCCCAGTCTCTTTTATATTCTCGCTTATTCCTACCTGGTGATGCTTCATTGCTCTCAACCCACTGCGAGTACTGTGCTTCACCTTTGCCATGGCAATCAGTTTGTTGCCCATTTCAAACCACTTTTTCAGGCAATGACCACTGGAGGTTATGGTCTGTCATGTCAAACCCTAACTGCTGGGCTGGCTTGAAGGCTAGCAGAGTGTAACAGTGAGCTGATGTTGGAAGATGTTTGTACCTTTGTTTACCTGTGTAGAAAATACAGGTGAAAGTACTGTTTTTACAGACCAAATCATTGTTTAAGATATGTGCAGGAATTCTAACACAAAACAAATTATAGCAAACAATACGGGCTCTTCCTACTGTCATTTTAAAAGTATTAGTAATAGGATTGCCCCCATAAGGCAGTGTCCCAGCAGCATCCAGAGACTCTTACATGGATTTTGGCCACATTGTGCCTCACAAAAGACATTGTGGCTGAGAATGGTGCCGAGTGACACGTTCCGCCCACCTTGTTCTGGGGTTTATTGTACAGCTATCACTGCTATTGTACAGTATGTGCGGTGCACACTCATCTCCTGGGTAGAGCATAACATCTGTTTGTCAACACACAGCAATAATGAACTGTCACAGAGACACAAACGGAGAAAAGCCTCATTCAGCTCACGCTGCAAGGGAAATGTAGGTCAGTAGAATATCATTACTGAAATTGGAATTTATCTGGGACACCAGGGCTAATAAAACTCTTCTTGGACAAGTGCTATGGCATCATTAATGACCACGAACTGTCATGACAGTATCTCCTGCCTCTGTACTGAGAAGTTGCCTTTCACCACTGGCAGGGCCCAGTTCAATACTGGGTTACATCACTTGGTTCGCTTCCAATTTATTTACCAAATTACAGCTTTCTTCAACCCTCTGGCTGTCTTCCATGCATATGCTGCCCGGACGTGAGCCTTCTTAGCTGTCTGTTATCTAACAAGATCACAACCCTGCTAGGAATGACCTATATTTGGCTTCTTCTCCAGCATTTAATTTTGAGCAGAAAAAGCTAATTTTCTTTTGTGCTGAAAGAACATATGGGTTCATTGTGAGGGAAAAGGAATTGTTTGAGCGCTCTATTGAAGTCGGATATTTTTAGGTGCGTGTAAGATCAAAGTTCTGATATCTCTTGGTGCAGTAATACATGTACCAATATGTAACAGCAAAAGAATCTTTTTCCAAGTCTCCATTCAGAGCATTTTCATTACATTTTAAAGCTGCCTTTGACATTTTTGTGCCATATACAGCTCTTTAATGCAGCATTAGCTGATGTGAAGTGTGCCAAGCCCATTTAAGCACAGAATGCGTAGATATGGAATGAAACAAGTTTTATCAAGAGACAGCAAACTTCAAAGTTTCCAGAGGCTGAGCTTAGATAAACCTTATTAAAACATGATAACTGTTGAAATAGGGTTCAGACTTTCTCAAGCAGTTTTTGGTAAAACTTGTTTCTCAGAATTCTGAAATACTGGTTAAGAGTATTTCACACATTAATTTGTTCTGTCTGCTGCAAGTCCTGGCTTCAAGTCAATAGAAATGCATCCAAGCTGTCAAGTTTACATCTAGGCTTTGCCAGAGTGTGAAGTTGTTTATATCTAGAGTTCTGGAGCCAGCTGACATCTACACACTTAGGAAAATTAATTCAAATTAATTGGAGGTGTGAACTTAGAGCATCGCAGTTCAAGTATCTTAAAACCCCATGTGGAAACTCTTATTCAGATGTAAAGTGTCCTCAGTTCTGAATATAATCTTCCTCTGAGATGAGCTATATCTAAATTCACAACTAAGATCTAGTATCAAGTTTTAAAGCAGAAACTGTTGACAAGGAAATTTCACAGGTGCACCAAATAAGTGATAAACAAACTACTTCAGATTTAGGACTGGTTTGGTTGACATAAAGTCATAAAAAACATCTCAGTCTTTATCCAATCAAGGAGTTTTCAGCTACTCCAAGGGAGATAAAATAAAGGTCATGTTTTATGACTCATTAACGGTCATAATTCTAATCTGATATTGTTTGAAATAGCAGAGCTATGTTTTGTGTCTAATAAATCTGAAATCAATTGATTTTCAGTAGCAAGTTTGGAGTTTTTCCATCTAAATTACTAAAAGATCCAAAACTATAATAAGCAAATAATAATACCACAATTCCTTCAGTGTGACTGTTATTTCTTTCATATCATAGTCTAGCAAGCTGATTGGTTTATCACCAATTCTGTTGTTTCCTCATGTCATAAACACCTGAGGTGGATCTTTTCATGTACTTTGTTTTGAATGCTCTCTAGATTGCACATTTGTTGGTAACCATAAACTTTTAGCGTGGAGTCTCAGCATTGTCCCCGGGCTGGAGTCCCAGGGATGCTTTTACGGTGCAGATTTCCTGCCTAATGCAGCAACTTTCAATGAGTCTCTAGGAAAAGGGAGGGAAACAGAAGCTTTTGACCCTTATTCTACTTTTTTTTTTTTCCCTCTTTCCCCTATTCCATATAGCTCTGTCCCACTGAGAGTGTTCCCCCTGTCACCCACATAAAGAAACAAACACGTACATTGAATCAATGAGGAAAAGGGAGGCATCTTAGACCAGTAGCTCTTCTTGGAGTAGCAGATCTCTTGAGTGCACTCCCAGGACTGTCTGCCTGGAGAGAGACTGCAGTTTAACAATACATTTTGTGTGATGTCCTGTATATCTTGAACTATTAAACATTATAGGCATTCATACCTTCTCCATGACACTCCATATTTTACCGAGTTCTATACCATTCTTTCATCTCAATGGCCTCTCTTCCAGCATCTATCTTCCAGGTGATGATGAAAGTACAGGACCTCTCTTTACAAGTAACTACTGTGAGACCTGACTGCTGAGTTGCAAACATAGCACCCATCTATACAAACAGCTCTAGAGGAGATCCTGGAAACTACAGGCTGATAAGTCTGACCCCTGTCCCTAGTAAGATGCTAATTTTTAATAAAGAATAAAATCAGTGAGCATACAGATAAGCATCACCTGTTGGGAAAGAATTAGCATGGATTTTGTAAAGGGAAATTTTTACCATGAATTTGTTAGCACCTCAATAAAAAGGAGAGAATGGTCATAATGTATTCAGATTTAGGAAAAAAAAAAAAAAAACAACAACAAAAAAAAACAACTTTGGTAAGTCTTTGTGCCAAATGTTATTGAAGAAAGTAAGTTGCTATGGGAATGGAGGAAAGAATTTCTGAAAGCTAAGTGAAGGATAGGAAGCAAAGGGTTATTAGTTGCTTTTCAGGATGGAAAAGTGTCAGCACTCGGATGCCCCAGGACTGATGTTAAGAATCAGTTTTATTTGACATTGTCATCAATGCCCTTAAGAAGGCAAAGAATGGTGAAATCTTTATGCTTACAAATGATACTAAGCTCTGTCATGTAGTCAAATGCTGCAGCTTTAATGAGGAACTGCAGAAAAAAACCGAGCAAAACATCCAAAAGTTGGCAGATGAGCTCCTGTGTAAAAAAATACAAGGTAATGAATGAATCTGGAGAAAATAGTCTGAAGCGCAGAAACATGATGCTGAACTCGGAAAAGACAGTTGCAGGAAGGAGATCTTGGAGTCACTATTGACATTTCCCTGAAATAATCATTTCAATATGTAGTAACACCCCAAAAAAGTCAATAAGATTTTCTATGTCATCAGGAAGGAGACTGAAGAGAAGACAGAGAGCATTATTTTGCTGCTTTATAAAGCTGGTGTGCACCCACATTGTGAATACTATCTGCAGGCCTCATTTCCTCAGGTCAAGAAGGGTATAGTGGATGTGGACTAGAAACAGAAAAGGGCAACTAAAATGATCACGGGCATCAAGTGACTGCTCAAAGTGAGGAAGACGGTGGGTAAAGCGAATTTAGAAGTGCTGCAATCTAGCAATACAGGATCCGGGAGACAGTTAACCAGGGCATGCAGAAGATGGGGTTAGCAGAGATAAAAGCCCCTCTTGAGCCCCCAGGCAGCAAATTACTGCAACTTTCTTCATGGGTGGTCATGGAGGCAGATAGCAGCAGCAGGATCAGAAAGGGACTGGACAGATTGACATGAAGTCCATGAACAGATATTAAGGGGAATAAGCATAGCTATACCTTCCAGCTTCCCTAGTACAATTGCAGGTGCCTGGTAAGCAAAGGGGAAAAGTACTGCCATGAACGGCCAAGTTTGTGTGCTCTCTTTATTCAGCATCACCTCTCACTCAAAGACATTTTTAAAAATTAAGTCATCAGAGTATTAAAAGTAGTAAGTATACCTATATGCCCATAGAGTACACACTTGTACAACAGCAGATTGCTGGCTCCTCAGCTGTACCAGCACATAAGCTGTCTGGATACCTCGTGAAGTCCACTACCCTTGCACCTCTCAGGCAAGTTACCAAGGTCGTCTTGGAGATCACACAGCTGCCTACAAGTGTGGGCAATAACAAAACCCCACTCTGTCACTGCCTGCTTATTCCTACCCTGGAAAGCCAACGCTGTCTTTCCTGTGGATGTATATCCTCCTCAGCAGGACATTACTCCTCTCTCACTGTCCTCTACCCTTATTACGATAGTTAGCAGGAGGCAAAATGTAATAAGAAATGTGTTTGAAAAACCCTTAGAAAACAAGAGCTCTAATATTTAGGAGGCAAAACTTCTCCTGAAAAAAAACCACATTTGTCCTTTTCCATTGTCTTGCATTTTCCATTTGTCTCCTGTTTCCATTCCTTATTGCAATTTCTATCAAATTGACCAGTATGATTTTATTGATCTGTGGTTTCCAATACCTTCTCTGAAAAAATTTTCTTTTTCCTTTTCCTTTTTCTTTTTCTTTTATTTATTTTTTTTATTATTATTATTTTTTTTGACATTGGCATCCTCTTCTTGTAGTGGGCACTCTGTTTTAGGCAAAAGATTACTCAACATAATTAATAGTTTAGCAATTTCATACTTGAGTTCTTCTGGAACTCTTGGGTGAATACCATCTGGTCCTGGTGATACAATACTGTTAGTTTTATTGATTCACTCTTAAAACTTTTCTACTGATACTCTAATTTGAAACAGATCTTCGAATTCCCCTCTTTTTAAGGACAATTTCTGGTGTGAGAATGTCCCTAAACATATCAACACTGATCAATGTGAACATTTATATATATATATATATATAGCCCTGTCTTCTCTGTATGATCTTTTTACTTCTTGATCATCTCTCAGTCCTAAAAACTCTCTGGCAGATTTCCTTATTCTGGTACTGGGAAAAAAACTTTTCATTTTTATGGTTTTAGCAATATGTTCTTCAGAATGATTTTTTTCTCCCCTTTTGTCCTGCTGTATTATGCTTTTATATTTAACTAGTTCTCTTCTGTTTCCCTTTTTTGGAAGGTTTCATTCAGCTTTCTGAGGGATACCTTTTCAGTTCAAATAGGTTTTTTCACCTTGCTTGTTTAACCATATCATCTTTGGAGGTTTGGTCTTTTTTCTTTTTCTTTTTCTTTTTTAATCTTTCTAGTCTTTTTGATGGGTTAGCCCTTTCACAACAGTCTCTACAATTCACCCCCAACCACGATGTGAAAGGACAAAAAAATCCCACATCCAAAATAGTGTCTGCAATTTGACACAGATACATATAAAAAGCTCCCAATTTCAAACAGAACTCATAGGCTGTACAGAAATTCCCTGCTGAGATTTTAAAATGATTCTCACACTTGCCTTACTATGGAAATCATCTTCTTCCAAGGACCAAAATTAAACAGTAATAGGCTCCCTTTTTAGTTGTTTAGATATTTGATGGAGGTGCTGTTTCTATAAATACACACCGCAATTTCTTAAAATTGATTCCATTGCTTATTTAACAACTTTAATTTTCACTGAGTGCAGGGCTTAAAATGCTAGCACATGTCGTGTTCGCTTGGGTCAATTTTAAGAATAACTTGATCTGCTATATTTGCTTCCTTTTTAGTTTAGCTTTCCTGGTGTAGGTTGAAACCTGCCCTTGAAAGTGTGTATGGCTCCCATTAATATCAATGGGAGCCATGTGTGTGCACTGAAGGACTAAATACTAAATTTACCCCCTAAGCACTTCCCCCATAATGACTGAGTGTCTTATTACAAAGTCGTTCTTTAATTACCATTTTTAGCACAAACTTTTTCTTTTAATATATTCTAACTGATGATACAATTAATTCTCTGATGTAAGTGTCATTGCATTGTAATTGGAAATACCATTAGTATTTTCATGCACTTTCTACAGTCAAACTGCTTTACAAATATTTACTTACTTTTTCTCATAGCATTTTTTTCGACTGCAGTGCTGTAGCTAGGTGAACGTTTCCCAATTTTATATTTTAATACTTGCCTACAGCTAGTGCTCCAGAAGTATGGCAGAATACAAAATTTTACATTGCCTGTAACTTTTTCCCTGATTGAACTTGGTTTTGCCTCTTTGTGTTTTACAGAGCTACACCACAGCCACATCTGTGTTTTCATTCTGAATTGGATTCCTTCACAATCATAGACACTGCTTGCAATTAAATGCATAGGACCTGCTGCTTTAATTGAGTTCAGTCCAATTTGTCACTTCAAACTTCGGAAAATTATGTGTAAGGAAAGATTTACTTGCCAGTTTGATTCAGCTAAAGTTAATGGAAAACCTTTTGATCGCTCAGCCATTAAACACATTTCAGAGTTGTGCCAAGCTAATTGCTTGAGCTTGCTTGAGTTTATTTGTATTTAAAACAATCTCAGTTGATATTTTCCAGGGCTGTGCAAACCATTATCTTTGCATGCACTTGTGTTTCCTTACTTAAGAGTTTTGAGGGTCTGATTCTGCTCTTACGCACCCACTGGTGTCGATCAAGCAAAACTCTGTTCTCTGGGAAAACAAGGGGGGAAATGGCGCAGTAGCGGGTGCCAACCCAAATTTGTATGTCCATCTGTTAACTGGTGCAATCGGAAAGTGACAGAGCCACAACAATATTTATTCGTTGCAGAGCACCTGCTTCTGGTTATGACAATAAATCTAACGGTGCCTCAGCAGCTGAAGTGCAGACATGCCCTTTGGGATCTTGCTGGACCATGGTGGAAGCGTCCACTGGGAGCACAGCTGTAGATTACTAATAACAAGGCCTCCAGCTTTAGGGGGTCATGATCAGCATTGTTGTCGCCTTGCTTCTAAGAAATACAGCGTTTGTTTTTTAATCCCTTGATTTCTAGATAAAACCAGTAATAGGAACTGCAAATTGGTTTGGCTTTGGTCTCATTACTTTAAGTAAGGAAAAGCCTCTGTTAAATTCAAAGTGCAGGGCACACAGTCTTCATCTTTAAGACATCATCACAGGGCATACAATGCCAGCTTAGGGATATGTTGTGAAACAGTATAAAAAAGATTCACTTAGGCAGTTCCTTGAAGAAAATAAAAATAAAACTTCAATACTTAAACTGTGTAGATCTTACAAGCAGGCTGGAGCTTCTGGGCATTACAGAAATACATATGATAATCTTCCAGGTTGAGATACAGAGGTGTGAAATGTATATGCGAGAGAAGGAGGTGGAGGTGACAGTCGTTACTGTTCTACATATTTCCGTTAGATACGTTTCTGAAAAAAGGGACTAGAAACTACCATCACTTATCTAAATTTCAAGGGTGGGGATCTGGTCTGCTTCTTATCTGGTAGTGGGCTACAAGTCTTAAAGGAACTAGAGCAATTAAACTCTCACTGGATTCCCTTAGAATAGCTTATTTGCACATGCAGAGATTGAGAAAACCATTGGTCTAGTGACATAGGAAATACAGGTCGAGTTCCCCTCTTCCTGATCAGGCTTGTGTGGTTTTTAGCTGATCACTGGATTTCTTGGTCATATAGCCCTCTTATCTGTAGAAGGGGAGTAACACTGCTTCCTTACCTCGGAGGTTAGTTCATAGGGTATCAACAGGTCATGGCAAATTTCTCAGGTATCTTGGTATCTCAGGTATCTTGATAATGTATAAGGTGATTCAGACTGGTCATGTAAGCACTTTTCACCTCAAAATTCACTTCCTCTGTAAAACTGACAGCAGCAACACAGACTAGGGCTCTGAAGTTCAAGAGGAGATGTTGTTTCAAGCCACTTCACTTGCACAGTTGTTTGCTCTCTAGTAAAAAATAGGCCATCTCATTTTCTTGTTGGTCCACAGCTAATATGAAAGCACATTGATAAACACATCACATCTCAGTAATACAGCAACTGAACTGGCAGTCCTCCCCCTGACCCTTAAAAATTCAGCATAAAGTTATCATGTAAAAAGAAAGATAATTCTTGACAGTGACATTTCTGTGTTTCCCTTCTCCTCCCTTGATGAAATATGAAGATGTTTCATTAGAACTGCAAGCAGTCACCCTTTGGCATGAATATTCTCCAGAGCAATGCTTTCTGTTCAGGCATCCGTGTAGTGGAACAGGCTGATAGGAGCAGCACAGAAACACCCATTTTTTCAGAGTTCCTTAAATTTGTTAGAAAATTTGCAAGAGATTTTCAATTGGACCTGCTCACCCAAAGGTCTGTGCAGACATCTCCTTTCATTTGTTTTTATGGATGTAAAACCACAAATAACACAAGAATGAATTTTGTATATTGTTTCAGGCTGGCATTTATGCTGTCTTCTCATTAAGGTTCTCTTTATATTATTTCAGATTACAGTATTTGTATTTATAGTCTTGATTTCCTGGGCATGATCTCTTAGGATACACTTGACCTAGAGCATATCACTTAGTAGTGAAGTTTTGAGCATTTAACTACTATCACATAGGTTGTCTAAATTACCATAAGCAGAATAAAAAGCCCAAATGCGAGCTCCAAAGGCAATTGTGTTTTGAACCCAGGGAAGCATCTGGTAAAATGTTCTTAACAATATTTGCATTTTAACTAAATAAGCAAGTGTTTACTAGGCACGAGAGAAGGAAAATAAAATTCTGGCTGCATCCCAGATTAGCAGTCAGCTCAAATTGGTGAAGATAAAATAAAAATATCTTGGTCTGGCAGACTTGCAAAAAACAGCCTCTCATAGTATTTTTGCATTTCTCTGAATATTTCACAATCTCAAAACTGTCCTTGTCAGGACTTCTCAATGTCCTGCTTGGGTTTTTTCTGTTCATCTTTATCTTCTGTTATCACTTATATAAAATCCACATCAACAAACTAGGAAATTTCTTTTGCTACACTACAAGGGCATTTACAGGCATGTATATGCCTGGACTAGCATCATTTTCCTTTAGACTTTCCTTGGTGTAGCTCTGTCCTTAGCCACTGTGGTAAGCCTGTTTTGGTTGGGTGAGTTGGTATCATCTCATCCACTCAGCAGATCTAGAGAGTCCAATGGTTCAAACGTTGATCCGTCTGCACAATAATTCTACTCTTATAACTGTAATTGGATCTTGCACTTAGGAAGGTTACAACAGGAAGCTTGAGTAAAATGGTAGTTTGGAAAATATCAGATGAGCTCTATGGACCCTAAGTGCTTAGTCAGATGAGTTTACTGGCACGTCAGCCAAAGCACATATCCTGGAGGGTCCCCTGCCTAAAGGCAGAAAGACCTTCTCATGCAAGGTCTTGCTACAGAAGCAGGCACTGACTTTGGAATGTGACTTGTTCATCTTCTCCATATAACTCAAAACTAAATAAAATGGGTCTGTAGCTACATAACCCCTTCATAATGATGCAGGAGTCTGTCCGTCACTGCTGACGGGTGGTGGGAATGTTCCCCAACTTCTTCATTACTTCCTTCAAGTCTGTATTTTATTTTTATGATGTACTATAGGTTTATTTGTGTGTGTGTACTAGGAGGTATTTCATTGTGTATTGAAGTGGAAGAATTCTTCATTTTGTATTATTGTGGTTTTAATCATGTAATGGGCCTTTATAACAAAGTGCTACCTTCTAAAAGAACAATAGACATTTTTGTATACAAAGAAAAAGAAAATATAGGATGAGAGTGCCAGACTAGGGATCTGATACAAAGAATTAGCTCACTTTTCTGGAAAATTTAGCAGGTGTATGTGCATGTGCATATGCGTGTGCATAATTGTATGCAGGAGTGGTTGTGGATGCTTTAGCATAAGTCTCCTAGAATATGTTCTTCTCTGTGTTTGTGTTTAAGAAGAAGCAAAAATTAAAAATTGTCATTGTCTCCAGGCACTTGGCTCCATTGGCATACTGCCTGAATGACAAACAGGGGATGTGTTGTTCTATAATTACCCATTTCCGAGTTCTCCAGTGGGACTGGAATCTTGTCGGCTATCCAGAAAGTTTTATCTCTTTCCTGTTCTCCTGGAATGGGCTGTAGCAATAACTGAGCCTACACTCATGCATTTTCCTCATTCCTGGCCTCCTTAGAGAATGAAGGTAGCTTTCACAGGAGCTTCCCTACCAGTGGGACAAGCTTCATGACCACATCAGTCAACATTCATATTAATAAAGGTTTTTGTGGAGTCTGTACCTCATACAGACTTCAGTGCATCCCATATACCCCTGGGCGGAGAGCAAGGACCCTAATGCAAGCTCTGAATACTTTCCTTCTTCCAGCTCCAAAAAAAGCTTCCTTCTTTCTGCTAGAAAAGCAGTTTTAGTGGCTTCTAGGTAAGTTTTTCTTGGCGATTCTATGACACAGACAACAACTGCAACACTATAAAAAGATGACAAGATAATAACCTTCAAAATAAAACCTGTCACTAATCCAAAGGATAGGTGTACAGACAAGGAAAATCCTGACTTCCTCACACTATGCCCGTCACTAATCCATGGTAGAACAGGTAGTCCATGCTCTCCATAGTCCACACAGTCTTGTCTGCTGAAAATTCACCATATACTGAAATTATAGTATGGATGAAAGTTCTAATAGCATAGGAGATACAGAGAAAGAAAAGTGAAGAAGTCACCAGTAACATCATGTGTTTTGTCTTCTTGGGATTATGTTGGTTAGTGGCATTCACTTTTTCAAGGTACTGTTTATATATATATATACATTATATATATTCATACACATAGATGAATTATCTGTATATACAACAAAATTTGATGTATATATATAAGATGAAGCCATGAGAGGCCTAATTCCACAGCACAGTTAAAGCTGCAGAGTTATTTCATGATCCATCAAGACTGACAGGAATAGTGTTGAAGACACTAAGTTACATCTGTGACTTTCTTGTAGCCACCCCGAAATGCATGTTAACCTACCCTGTTTAATTCACATTTTAAGATTTCTATATGGAATTGCTTCTGAAACAGCATCATTTCCATTTAGCTTCCTCAGAGGGGAGGTTGATGGCATATATCTGCTTCCCAAATTATTCTTTTTCATAAGAAGGCCATGGGCAGTCAGAGTATATAATGGGAGTTGTGTAATGGGAGTTAGGAGGGCTATAAAGCACCTCTAAACAAATTAGAGAAAAAAAAAAAATAAAAAAAATAAAAACAACAGAAAAAACCACCAAAGAAACAAAAAACATTAGCCTCATTAATTTCATAGCATTCCTGAAATAACTGACAGTAGCTAAGGGACCAGCACTGATGAAGTATTGCCCTGATAAGGAGCCTAAAAGGCATGTTGCAGAGAGACCTGGAATCTGGATTTATCACTTTCTTCTTTGCATTAGGAAGTGTGAAGCTGCTTTCTTTGCACCTGTGGCTAATTACTATAGCCCTAAATTGAGGTTATGAGGAATAAGGAAAAGTATGCCCAAGAGGATTCTGCACTGCAGAAAAGAGAGGATAGGTAGATAGAGAAATACATCACCTGAATGCCAAATCCAGGGGAAGACATGGATGGAAATCCTGGCCCTTATGAAGTGTATTGGGTTTAAATGGCAAGGGTTTGGTAGCAGGGGAGGCTACAGGGGGGGCTTCTGTGGGAAGACACCAGGAGCTGCCACCGTGTTGGATGGAGCTGTCTCCAAGACGGAGTCACTGCTCTCCAAAACGAGCAAAAGAGCAATGCTGGTGGTGCCTTTGTGATAACATAGGGAAAAAAGGGTAAAAAATGCTATTCAGTATCTGTGAGAGAGTGGAGTGAGAAAAAATGTGAACAAACACCGAGGTCAGTGAAGAAGGAGGGGGAGGAGCTGCTCCAGGCACCGGAGCAGAGCTCCCCTTGCATCCCATGGACGAAACCATGGTGAAGCAGGTTGTCGCCCCACAGCCCATGGAGGACCACGCTGGAGCAGATACCTACAATGTAGCCTGTGGAAAGCCCACGCTGGAGCAGGCTCCTGGCAGGAAACGTAACTCGTGGAGAGGAGCCCAGCAGGAGCAGGTTTTCTGGCAGGATCTGTGGCCCACGAGGGACTGACCCACGCAGGAGCAGTCTGTTCCTGAAGGACTGCACCCCATGGGAAAAACCCACACTGGAGCAGTCCTTGAAGAACTGCAGCCTGTGGGAAGGACCCACGTTGGAGAAGTTCATGAAGGCCTGTTTCCCATGGGAGGGACCCCACGCTGGAGCAGGGGAACAGCAGGAGGAGGAAGGAGCGGCAGAGATGAAGTGTTATGGACTGCAACTCCCATCCCCCTGCACTGCACAGGGAGGAGGAGGTGGAAAAGTCATGAGGGAAGTTGAGTCTGGGAAGAGGGGCGCAGTGGGTGGAAGGTGATTTTACATTTGGTTTTACTTCTCAGTATCCCACTCTGTTATTAATTAGCAGTAAATTAAATTAGTTTCCCCAAGTTGAGTCTGTTTTGCCTGTGAAGTACATGGTGAGTGATATCCCTGTCTTTATCTCACCCCATGAGCTTTACATTGTATTTTCTCCCCATCTGGCTGAGGAGGAGGAGTGAGAGGGCAGCTTGGCAGGCACATGGTGGCAAACCAAGCTCAATCCACCACATGAAGTCAGTAAAAATCTTCCCATTTGGTTCCCAGAGGCCTGGTCTTGGTGGCCAGAGAAGAAACTATCCGAAGGATAAACTACTTGAGTTAGCCCGTTGGAAAAGCCAGGCAGGTAGGAAGCTCCAACCTTGCTGCCACTCTGAAGGAAGCCTTTATGAAGACAGACCTGTGCGCTCATTTAGACCCTGCTTCCCATGTACGCAGAGGATGTCTGCACTGCTACACATCAAGACTACGTCCTAAGAGCAGACTTGCAACCCCCACTTCTGCCCTGGAAGGGTTACGGCTTTCTGCCTTACCTGGACTTCTGCAGCTCCCCAAAAGGGAAGAATTTGGGCATGTTTGAAGCCTTTTTTGCAGTTCCTGCCCTGCAGAAGGTGTCATGGATAGAGGCAAGGCTGAGAGTGCTCCAGAAGGGTTGCACAATTTGGTGAAATATGAATTTCACTGAAGGACCATTTGGCCTGTAACCAGCAGTAGATGCCGGGTGCTGAGGGAAAAGCAAAAGGACAAGGCAAGCATGGAGCCGTCTTTCCTCCAGCTACCAGTGATCTGCAGCTCAGGAAATACCCGAGCCAGAGGCAGTTTCTGTACATCCAGCAGTCTTCAAGGTTCCCTTTATAGTCAACAGAAATAATTAGGCTTTTCTAAGGCCTAATTATCTCACCATAAGGTAGCTATTTGAAATCAGTCAAATGAATCATTCCCTAGGAGGACTTATTTCTTTCCTGCAACTGTAAGAGAAGAAGGTGAAAATTAGCTTGCATGCAGGTATCTACCCTGCAGATGAGTGAAGTGAGGCGAGATGACTCCTACAGCTGTAGGTGTGCAGTCAGCAGGGTGAAAGTAAACCTTTGTGGGACCTAAAATGTTTAAATCTGAGCAGAGCTTGCAGTATAGCAATTGCTGATGGCTTCCCTACACAGGTGCAAAAAGTCTGGGAGTATGTTATAGCTATCCTTGCTCTGAGCACATTGGAAGAAGACTGGTAAAAATAGGTACATATTGTCTAAGGAAAATAGATAAAATACCTCTTTCTGTAAAGTAGGTGGAGAATAAGTAGTGGATCAGCAGAGTACTCAGTGAAGAGTACACAGCTGTGCTATTCCTTGAACTTTCAGGGGGGCATGATAGGGCTGTGTGTTTCATAATTCATCTGAGAGTTTGTCTACAGTCAAGGCAGAGAAGAGATCAGACATCTTCAAACTCTTCTGTTCCATTAGTAGTTCCTCTGATCAGCACTAGTTTCCCCGCACTCCCTCCCTCCCTCTCTCTGTATACTTCATGTGATTTAAAGAGTAAAATTCCTGCTTCCTTAGCTCTGAGCTGCAGGGGGGCTCACTTTCCCAGCCAAAGGATGCACAGTATGGGGGTATGCTTTGCCAATCTTTTCCTTTTGAATGGGTTTTGAAAACTGATTATGTGACTTGAGCAGATTTTCGCTATAGGACCTTTCGGGTCTGCTGTCTGGTGAGTTTTGTATTTGGGTGATTTGAAAACAAATATTTGGAGCCAGGTGGCTTGTTGCAGAAAAAGTGTTGATATAAAGGAGGAAAAAGAGCAATTATTTTAAAGTTTGCTTTCTCTCCTGTGGCTAATTCACCCAATTATAAGCTGATGACTGTTTGCTTGGTTCAGGAAATGGGTCAATGAAAGGTTTCCTACAGGCACAAAGAAAAACTTGCACTTACTTTAGATAAAGAAAAACAAGCATACAAGAAAAGTAGTTATAGACTGTTCCGCCAGCAAAGTCTCAACAGAGACAAATCCAGAAAGATGAGCACTGCTGTCCTCCAGAGATCTCACTTGTAAAATAAGCTCTTGAAATTTGAAACTATCCTTGTATTGGGAAATAATATCCTTTTATTTGGGAAATGCCTAGGATTCTGGATCCCCAACCCATATACGAACTTCTAGGTAGTTGCAATACAGGAGAAATATGATAACAATTCAGGTATCTGCATTCTTGTTGGACAGCATAAGTGGGGTTCAATTAAATGAAGTAAGACTTTTGTCTGCCTTCAGCTTCGACTGGCAAAGCAGATCTAACTCGATTAGTCCAGAGGTAAATGCCACACTGGGGTGTGTGAATAGGATGAGTGGCTTTGAGTTGAATGCTTGTTCATATTTTCTAGGTTTCATTCAAACCTAAAAATCCAAAGCCGTAAGAAAGAGCAAAAAATAAAAAAAATATTTCTCTGGCACGATTTAAAAAGCTTGGCCTTTTTTCAAGTGAATGCAAGAAAACAATAATTTAAGCCAACACAGAGCTGAGCGGAGAAGGGACCAAATGTGAAGATGCTGAGAAACAATGTTCTCCCTCACTATGATTTCAGCTGCCACCTTTGCTCTCCCCTGTACCACCTCTCGCTCTGGAGACTCACAGTTCACTCTTAAGTTTGTCTCAAGCCTGTTCACCTCTGTAAAAGTCATGTGTACAGAATTAAACTCTTGTAGTTCATTAAAGCACACCAAGGTGAAGGTAACTGTAATTGTACATAATTAACTTTTTTTTCCTGCTCCTTAATAGTTGAGATTATGGATATTGTTTCCACAGTTTGCAGTAATGAGGTCTGAACTCTTACTTTCTTAAAAAAAATAGGGTATAATAAGGAAGCTACTAGACGGTTTGTAAAAAAATACTTTCTTCTAGATGTCTGTGTCTCTGCAGAAAAATTCCACCTTGTGGTGGAGGTGGGAGGTCTTCTTCTCCACAGCTATGCTCTGCACAGTAGACCCAAGTTGATCATGATGAAACATCATAGAAATGGGAAGTTCAAGCAGGTGAATTTACTTAAAACTTCTTAAAATCTACTGCATACACCTCAATGTGTCAGGAAGTCATGAGGAAATCCTGGAGCGACTACGAAAAAATAAGTATGAAAAGGAGCCATAGAAGGTGTTAGGTAGTTGTTGTACCATTATTTCAGGGTTCATCTAGACTAGGCCTGTTGGGATAGCCCAAAGCACAGATATTTTTGTTGCCTGTAATTGTAGGCAACCCTACATGAGTGTGCCTGTCTCTCTTACTTCATCCACCATTGCTATCGCAGGGTACCTGCTCCAGAGCAACACAAGCTCTGGAGATGTTGCTTTGAGCTCAGTCACTGGTCAATTTAGATAGCTTGGCTTCTTCCTGATCCTTCAAGGTCTTTTAAGTGTAAACAAGATCATTAAACATTTAATTTGACATTTATTATCTTTAAATATTCATAAGCAATTGAATATTAAGGACACACCTACTGCAGAATTCAAGCCTGACTGAACCCCTCGTTGTGTGCGTATGACAGCCAAGGCATGAGCACCACAGAGCTATGATATGTGTTGTGAAAATCCCTTTGGTGGCTAAGAGAAATGAACTTCTCTTACAGAAGAGCTGAAGGGGCAGCTGGAGTTCTGTCCTTCCCTAATGAGATTGTCTTGTGGTATCCAGCTAAGAGACCTCTTTGACTTAAGGGGTTCATTTAAATACTACTAAACCCATAACATACTTTGTTATGTTGTTGGTGGATTTCCAATACACAGGGATCTTTTGGCCAGCACAGAATCTAAACCACAACATAGTCTGGAATCTGGGCATAGGAAGCTAAGTATAAACTGGAGCAGCCCTAAGGCCACTCTAATTTATGCTGGCAAACAAACGAATTGCTGGAGTACAAATGTGGCATAAAAGCCTAATTTGCCTTCAGCCCATCCCCAGATAAGCTATACCAAATGTCACGATGAAATCAGGATGGAATCAAGGTCTTATTGTTGAAAGTATCTCTCTGGCTTTATTGCAACATTTTCCATGTGTTAGTATTTTTCTACTATGTTTTCTTATTATCACTCTTTTAGTATTCTCATATTATCTATCTGCCTAAGAAGTATTTTGCCTTCATCGTAAAACCAGCACTCACAGGCCCAATAGCTTTTTCATTCAAAAAAACAAAGGTAATGCAAAAAGCTTTATTTCCCTTGGATAGCTGGAAAAAATACATGAAATAATATCATGTAACTTTTTTTTTCCCTGATGAGCAGGAGACTGTTTAAATGAGTGGGATGATATTCTATAGATTAGGAAATGTAGGTTCTTAGCAGTGGAGAAGGGGTTGGATGCATACTAGAGTGGGCACGTAAGCTGGAAATGATTAATCCCAAAAGCTGAATCCAGCAACAACAGAAATCCAGAAATATTCCATTTTAAGAGTTGTTTGCTGTAATCAGATTACAGGAGTCTCTGTAAGATTTCAAAACCTTTTCAAAGAAGCACTTCTGCAAATGAAGCCCTATAGAATCCTGGTAGGGAGGATCTTAAAGGCAGCTATTTTGTTTTAGCACATAATTATATGTAATTTGTCTAAATATTTTGTTAATTGTTTAAGTTCTTAACATATTGCAGTGTGTGCATTCCTCTTCAGTGCTTTCCCATTCAGTTTTTAAATAAGACAGAAAAAGTCATGTCTGGGTTCCTCTTTTAAATATACTCCTTTTGTACATGATAACTTGATTCCCTTGGCTTAAAACACCTCAAATTACAAAGCATGTGCATTCTTCAGGAAACACATACACCCCCACACGCAGAGTATATCAGATGAAATTGCTTTAAAATAATCCTATAATTTTTCCTGAGCAATGACAGATTTTTTTTTTTTTTTTTTTAAAAAAGAAAAACTGTTCCCAGGAGACATTTTGATAAGAGCTTTAAGTTGATTACTTTTTATATCCTGTGTCCTGTTTGGCTGATAAGCTCACAATCTCCATCCTTTCACATTGTTTTTATCTTCCTGTGCTGAACCCATCTACTCAATGTCATCTTTCAGTTGCCGGCGTGAAGGTGGCGGTGCAGGGGGGGAGAAAGGAAACATGAGAGTGGCACAGTCCAGCACCAAGTCAGAGATTAGGGGTCAGTCTGCCCACACAGATAACTGCCACACTCTCAGGAATTAAATTTGTTAATCTTTGGAATGCTGTTCATCTTTCATTAATCATATAAGCTATAACAGAGTCTTTGATCTAAAGGCAGCATAGCCAGAAACCTTCTGCTTCTTTTGGCTCTGATCTATGAAATCTGAGTTGTCGGGAGGAATGACCTCCCCCCTTCTTTTAAACCTGTCTCCTAACACTCTCCCACTTGATTTACAGAGAAATGGGATGGTTTCATGGCTAAGTCATTGTGCTAGAGTTTCAGCAGACTGGATTTGGTGCACACCCCTTGGCAAATGCTGTCTGCCAGTATCAGTAGAAAGGTGATTCTATTGATTGACAGGTGTCTATTCACTACTGATCTCTGCTCGACAGTATCTGAACTGCTTTGCTTGGTAGGGTCACCTCCATCAACTTGGCCCTGCCAAAAACATAGTCTTCCTCAAAGAGGATAGAAGTTTACATCAAACCCAATATGCTTTGATGCAGACAGTGACTTGCTTCATCAGTGTTAGGGGGCACTGAGATGTTTAGAAGGACCATGTTGTATAAGTACCTTATTAATTTCATCAAGCCAATTCTTTTTCTGACCAGAAAAAAAAAGGGGGGGGGGGGGGGGGGGGGGGGGGGAAGATGGTGTTTGACTATGAGGTTTTACTATTTAATCTTTTGTAGATTAGTACACCATCTAGCCTGGCTTCCTTGTAGCACAACTAAAATTGTTTGCTGGTCTGTGTTTTGTAAATGTATGATACGAAAGCACTGTGAAATTAAATCACAGGATCTCAAACACCGCTGGCACTCTGAAATACAGTCATTATGCTGCTATGAATTGGGTGTGGATTACTGACACAACCAAAACACAGTTAAACCGAGTAGCTAGGAGGAAGGAAAAAAAAAAAAGAAAACAACCAACGTCATCGTGTATGCACCTATGCCACAAAATCCCTGCAGTTAGCATCTTGGTAGAGCTTCACTGACTTCTGAGGGACTCAGAACATCTTTCAAGGCATCATACACATGATTCCAGCTGCATGGCTGATTCTGCTTTTTGAAACATTCAGTTTACAATACATTTTGCAGGATGGTAGAGTCAAGGAGAGGGACTGATAGGGAGGGGAGAAAAAGTAGCACAGAAACTTGAGAGGGAGGAAGAGTAGCACAGAAAATCTGTGAGAGCACCAAACAAACTGAGCTGGTGCCTTTCAACATAGGTGCTGAGATGGAAAATTGTCTGAGACTGACTCAACTCGTCCGCTTCTGATACCGGTAGAACCCTCCACTTCTGCTTGTGCAGAGTCTGCCATCTTCCTGAACCTTCAGCCTTGGCCCCTGTCCCACCAGAGGCAACCTCCCCAGTGTAAGAATGGGTATGTTGCATGTCTATACCTTTAGCACAAATTTATTGAGTAAATTGTCACAGCCTCCCTCCAAAGTAAAAATGTACTGCGAGACATTACTTGCATTTGGCTAACTGAGAAGCAGAGATACACTGTAATTTGCCCAGACTCACACAATTAACAAAGAATTAAATCCTCTATGCCATGTTCCAAACTGTCCCGTTAACTGTGAGCTATTCTTACCAAAGATTTTCTCTCCACTCTTTGCTGTTTAGATAGAAGTGCCGTTCCTCTAGGAAGAATGAATCTTAATATTTAATTTCATACTTTGAACTATTTACTTTAAAGATTCAGTTCTTTGATCATATTCAGCAACTATAATAGAGGTCCTTGCTAGAACACTGATTCACAGAAAATATATATATATATATATGTGCAGTCTCTTACATTTTCAAGTAATACGACATATTAATTGTTGTACTGTAAAGTAAGATTCATTCTTCACTATGAATGGGATGGAATATGAGTTTCATTAAATCTTCTCTATTTCAGTGCAATACAACAAAAGCCAAGTTAAACTGCAGCTTTGAGAATTTCTGCAGATGGTACAAATGGAATATATAAGAACTGAGTAAAAAAAGTGATGTTTCAAAAGTGTCAAAACATAATCCAACATGTTTAGAGTGTCCTTATAGAATGACAGAGAGAGAGAAAATATAATCAATTGATTCGTGATAGAGACAGAGTTGAGACCATCAGGTTTACACTTGGCTCTGGCACTGTTTTCACTGAGTGACTTCTGGCCAAGCCATTTAGTTTCACCATGACTCAGTTTCCCAGTTGTAAAACAAGGAGTAGTTGTGTGCCTACAGCACCCAGCTGTTGTGAAGATCATTTCTGCAAAATGCTTGGATAAACGCAGATGCATAAGAGTCCTGTAAGGTTGGCAGTAAGCTTTTTGCAGTTTTTCTGAATCGAGGAGAGACAAGATGATATGAAGAACAGAGGTGTTAAATATCCTTCCTGAGGGCTGACTCCATTCTGCTTCGTATGTTTATGGCACATTCAGATTTGGCAAAATCTACGGGATGTTTTTTTTTTAAAATATCTGAGTATATTCCTTAGTTGGGAAGAAAAACTTCCCAAATATACAGAGCCACTGACTCAGTGTTTACTTTAGTGAAACAACAGCCTAAATCCATGTCTTTGGGATGTGTGTATTTCTCACCTCTGTTTTCTTTGGAATGCTGTGCTAGAGTCTAAGACTTTCTCATCTAATAATTCACTATGAAATTATTGATCTTTTATGAGATAAAGGTAAAGTCCGAGATGGGAAAACTAGGAGTTGCTATAATAAAGAAACGTGAAAGGACAAAAAAAGGGGGAGAGATGAGTAAAGAGAAGGAGAAGAAAGGCACAAAAAGAAAGATGAAGAATGTAAAAGCTGTGATTGTGAAGGTGAAAATGCTTTTGAATATTGGGGTAATTGATAAGATGCATCTGTTATTTATTTGGATAATGCTTTATTCTTGGTCTTTACACAAGTCTTTCATTGGAAACGGGATGACTGACCCTCAGTGTCAACATGGTTAGTCTTAATGCAATGTCACCCTGGTTCACAGAACCCCAGTATAGAAATATTATTCAGCCTTCCCTAACAATCAGTTTACAATTGCTGACAAAGAATAGTAAGTTCCATGAGCCAATGAAATGTATTGAATTCCACCACTGTTTCCACTTTGGAAGGATGGAGTAAAGCATTCCTGATTAAAATAATATTTTGAATGTTATGATTAGGAAAAAAATCTCAGCTGTGAACATTTTGAAATGATAAAAAAGCCATCAGCTTAGGTTGAGATCCGAAGTGCCCACAAACCAAAGCAATGCATCTGAATACATTAATCTATTCCTTATATTCACAATATCTTGTAATCTTTTTTCCATATTTACATATGAAAGAGAACAAATCAAATCATTTGTATTTTGTAGCATAGTAGGCATATTTTTATTATCTTTTTTTTTTTTTTTTTTTGCTTTTAAACAAAAATTAGCGCTTTTTTCTTTCTGAATTTTCCATTTGCCCTTTTTGCATACCACCTAGGTGGCTATCATCTCATTTTCAACTTCATGAAGAGATAGAGCTCAGTAGTCTATTCATGGAAATGACAGACAGCAATGCCTAAATCTCTTCCTCCAGCAGCCTCCTCATTAGACAGTGGGAAATTCACTCAATCTCTCTTTCAGTATGTTATAATACATTGGATGATCAGAGGTGAAGCCTAGAGGATTACATCCAGAAAAGATTCAGGCACCTAATACCTACCTTACGCTGAATTTTAGTGCTGACATCCCTTTGAGCCATCCAGAAATCAAACCAAATGACAAGCTGTCTACGCTTCACAAAGGAGATTGGCACAGGGAAACCTGACTTGGGAAAC
This sequence comes from Astur gentilis, assembly GCF_929443795.1. Taxonomy (NCBI): domain Eukaryota; kingdom Metazoa; phylum Chordata; class Aves; order Accipitriformes; family Accipitridae; genus Astur; species Astur gentilis. The sequence goes on from NC_064898.1 coordinate 23,498,023, forward strand.
CGCACCAAATCTGAGGTTTCCCTAGCTGTTTCAGCACTGTGCCACACCCACAGTAATAAGTCTATTTTACACATATAGTACAGCCAGAAATGCATCAATGTGACTTATAATATTAGAACAGAAACTGGAACTGAGGGCTCCTCTCTCCCCCAAGGTGTTCATGTCACTGAGTGACACGCTTTACCTCTGGCCATCCAAAACTTGCTTTGTTCCACCCTGTTGGCCTGCCTTCTGCGGGGAGATGTAGCACACCTTCAACAGCCTTGTCTGTACTCAAGGCACTCTGCAGATCTATGAACTGTGCTTCCCACAAGCTGAGAAGATCATTTAACCCAAGTTTCCCACTTGCTGAACCAGGCTGAAGTTGGACATCACCCTTTTTCATCCATTTGTCAACAGCCAAAGAAATAACTGAGGTGTTAGTTTTGGCACCAAATCTCAGTCTCATGTTGGCTCAGGCCAGTAGTGACATGCCCAAAAGGCAGGATTTGAAATCTTCCATCAGGCTTTCTTTTTGGATCATGCAGGCCTCTTCTGGCTCAAAGTTGTGAATTGTGCTATTATGGACCGAACTCTGCCTGGCATTGTTTGCAATTTTTTTTCTGTAAGACTTTTAAGATAGAAACTTTGAAAAGCAAATAGCCAAAAAATAGCACAGTTAGTTGTTAATTCTCCTTTAGAAAACTTACATTATTAGCGGTACTTGGGATTTAATGCTCCTTCTTATGCTGATTATTTTTTTATTTCAGTCCCAGTAGTCAGTGAGCTGAAGTACTGAATGAAACAGAAAACCAGAGGAATCCTGATGGAAAAGAGATTATATTCAATGGTGGTGGGGGGTGGGAAGGACACAGAAGTTGGTCATTCCCTGTGTTGGGTGCACTCCAGAATTATCATTGGAAGGAGAATAGGTCACTTCCATTAAGCTTACTGACAATAGAGTTAGAGAAGTGCCTGTCTAAATACGGCTATGTGGCAAGCTGTGCTGTATGGAGACTGAGCAAACACAAAAACAAAGCAAAGCTCCGAGAGGTCATCTTAGAAAAATCCAGTGATTAAGAAAATGATTATCAGGAATGAAATGCTGACATTACATTGCTCTTGAAGGCTGGATCAGAAAGGGAGATAGGAGATGTGTTCCTCATATATCAAAAGTATTAAAAGAGATTACCGTTGTGACCTGTAGCTGAATACAGTCTTGTCCTCTAACATAAATGTGCAGACTCCTGGAAGTTAAACTGCAATGGCAGCAGGCTTGTTATTTCTTGAATGAGTAAAGAGTCTTTATGATACTGCCCTTAAAAGAGCATGGTATATAAAGGAACACATAGTAAAGATTTGCTCTGAGCTGGATTGGAGTGTGCAGCACTAATCTGTTGCATTATAACAGCTGAGTCAGGGACATTGACTGATCAACTCTGTTGCATGACTCTGTGGAGTCTGAATCTGATCTCAGATCGTTAATAGATACATTAAAATTGGAGCAGGGACCAACCCTGTTGGTTCATTGTAAAATGCTTTTCATTGCTTACCTGTAGCAAGCCAAATGCAGCTTCCTTTGCTTGGTTTGCAAGGGATTTATGATGACATGAGAAATATCTGAGGCTGACAAAACTGAGACCAAAGGTCTAAATTCTTTCTTGCATTAAGATCCAGCTGGCAGAAGGTGAAAGCAGGCTGAGAAGGAACTGTAAGGGCAGTAGGGAATCTTTTGAAACAGTCTGCAAAATTAATATAAAAATTAATGCTTCTTATGACAGCTAGCGTTGGCCTCTCAGAAATATTTTTTGGAGTATGGTCCTATTTTACCCTATTTGCCCTCACACATTCACATGGATTTGGTCCCATGTAGAAGACCAGGCTTCTTAAGCTGATTTTATGATAATTGAAAATATTTCCCTCTCCTGCCTGTTCTGAGAATATTTATAGAAATTAAACACACTCAGAAAGCAGTGTGTCTTTAATTAAGCAGTGTGTCAGGATACAGCCACAAGTCTGAAAATGGAATGATTTTAAAAAATTGACATGCAACAGATATAACCGGTGTTACTATGTTTACAGGGGGTTGTGGGTTTTAATGTTGTTCTACCTATCTGTAAGTGCTACTGATACTAAGGACTGCATTTCCAAAACAACTAGTTATTTTGAGTGCTTAGACCAAAATACTTTGTAAATGCCACTATATTTTATCAGGGCCAAAGCAGAGTTCTGAAAATCACCCTCTTCAGGTATCCAAGTCTGCATCCTGAAAAGTGAGCCATCCAAGTTCATCAGTGTTTTGAAAATGTAACCTCAAGTAATGCAAGTCCTATTTTGAAAATCCCACTTTTTACCACTCATTGAGATGTATCCTTTGTAAGAGAGGCAGGGCTAAAGCTGAACTGTACCACACTCCTCGAAACATTGTGAGACAGAATTAAACTGCAATCAGTTGTTGGTTCACTGAACCATAGGAAGACATTCAGCCTTGGGGGATTTTTTTTCCCCTGTCTGTAGCCACATGAAATTTAAGTATCTTATCTAGTCAGAGGAGATAGAGAGAGAAATGTAACTCCATAGGATGGTATCTCAGGTTGGACTGAGTGGTTGTCTGTATGTAGCTCTCTCTCTCCATTGGCCAGTTTGGATTAGATTATTTCTCTGATAAGTATTTCAAAAGACTTTGGGTCCGTTGCCTTGAGATGCTGCTGGCAAAGTATCATAAGCTACCAGGCATAAGATTCGCCTTCCCTAGCTTTAGATATCTACAGTGTAGGTGACTGTATGTAAGCTGGTTGACTGGACTCCCTTCAGAGCGAGTCAAGAAAAACAAGATAAGATTCATCAAACGTATTTCAGAAGTTTGTTTTAAGATTAAGTGATTCTGCTTCTGGAGGTGTATTTCCCCTGCATGAAGTCAGAGAAGTACAAAGGAAGCCCAGGCTGGCTGACTCAAATGAAGACATCTACGAATTGCAGAAGTTTGTGTTTGGGCGCATATTCCTCCTCCATAACCATATCTATATTCTTTAGCTAACAGACTACAATAGCTTCCCTACCTTTAAATGCAAAAGTTAAATAACTTGTAAACTGTGCTTGTTTTGGGAGATCGATAAAGCTGTTATACCTTGTGTAAATGCTTTATCATGTAATTTTTAAATTCATGCCATTTGTTCAATAGATTGTAACATATCCTTGTACTGTCATTACAACCCATGTCTATATTGAAGTATATGTAAGTACACAATACCCAACACAGGCCCAGCTCTGGTTTAACATACAAATGATGTGAAATCTGCACGTCACCATTGTGTAAAATGTGATTTAATCAGGGCATTTTTTAACAATGGGAAAAATTCTGAACAAACACCTGTAACCAATGTCTCAAAGATATTTCTTCACTGCTTTCATGCCAATTTGAGTTATGATGTTTCTTGAACATGTCACCAAGTATAGAACATGGAAACAGTTGACGGCATCTTTGTTCAAAATTGTGTTTCTTCATTTTTCCTATTGCTGTCCCAAGCTCCAGAGGTAAATAAAATATCTAGAACATTAATATAAAAACATCTCTAGATGTTCTGCTTGACAAAGTGGCCATGTAAACCTGGGCACTCACTATCTCCAGCATAACAATGGCGGAAAACCGTAAGAATGCTTTTAGACGAGCTGTTTTCTGTGCAGTCTATAGAAACTGCATATAGTTTCTGTAGTCTATAGAAAACTACTTTGGGGTGAAGTTCTGGCTTCACAAAAATGATCTAACCATTACTGAGGTCAACAGGGCCAAGGCTTCACCTTCTTCATCTCTTTCCCTGTCTCTGCAAGTGGAGGGCCATTAATGAATGTGTTAATTAATGTTTGCTTAGGGCTTTGGAGAGGCAGTGTACCACCAAAGTGCTGATTAACGGTGCCAAGCATCAGAGCTTGTGTCCCCGCTCCTCACCACGGGAAGCACAGTCACTCTCACTTTTTGTCCATCAGCTGTAATCTCTGCACCATCCTCCAGCTCATCTGAGTTGTCCAGCAGCGGCACTTCCATCTAATAAAATTAATTCTCCCGCGGTAGATATTGATCAAAATCCTCCTGACGACCTCATTTCAAACTTCAAATATATTTTAATCTGGTTTTACTTCTTATGCTGTAGTGGGAGGGAGGGATAAAATTAAAGAAAAAAAACCCCAAACTGTGTAGAAAAGGGGCACAAGCGAATCAAATTCTGTGGCAGCGGGTAATAATTATGGTAGTAAAACATACTTCTAGATGAACTGCAAGTTTAACTATTAGGTTTTGGCATAAGTATAGGCCTCTGCAGCCGTGTTCCTGAACTCCTGAGAACACAGCCGTTTGAAGGAGGTGCTCTGGAAGCCCTTAGCTGAAGCGACGCTAGCGGGAGCTCTACGGCGTGCCAGCGGTTCCCCCAGCACCTCCATCTCTTTTGGTACCACGTAGGGTCTCGTGAGGTATTTGAGTGAAAAGTGCTGGGATGGAGATGACACAGTAAAACTGAAAGAGGGGGAGAGAGTGCGTGCCAAGCTCCAGGGAATATATAAATATATTATAAAGCTCTGGAACTCTCAATAATTAATCCTGAGCAAGAAGTCTCTCTCACTTTCTCTCTTTTTTCTTTTTTTTTTTCCCACTGTGGAAAGAACAACAAAACAAAAGGCTTAGGGATTCCCTCCCCCCACTAAACTCAGTCGCTAAAGAAAAAAACGAGTTTAGTTTAACCCTTGATATACATAAAGTTATCTTATCTGCTCTTTGCTCACATATCTTTTCCTTCTGTTCCCGAACTGGTTCTGCTTTCCTTTGCAGCTTTTTTTAACCCACGACAGGAGACCAACTAGCCTCCTACTTTCTGGTTTCCCTCACACTGTGCCACACAGGTTTTAATCAGAATTTCTGGAGCAATCCCAAATGTCGCTTGCCCTTGTTTCCTTGTGCAGTTTAACCTTCTGCAGCGGCTCTCGCTTTCAGCGACGCGTGCCGCAGGTGATGTCTGCATCAGCCTTTTTTGCTGCTGAACAGCCCGGGTTGTCTCCTTTTCTGTTCTCAGTCTTGGGCTTTGTCCTCTTCATTTAACCGCGAGGAGATAAGGCAGCAGGACGTGTCTCAATGTAGTGGCTCCCAAGGCACGTCCAGACGAGTCCCTGTGGTTACGTGACACCGGGAGGTTTGTCAACCGCGATGCAGCGGCGAGGTAGTGGCGTTCGGTGTCCCTGGGCTGGCGTTGGCTCCTCTTCTGCTGGTCCGTGCTGGCTAACAGGAGACACAGACTTGGGAATTTGGTCGTTTTTTGAGAGATTTGTCTCTTGTGCAAAAACATAGTAACCCCTTCCCAGGAACCACTGCTTGGGCCTCCTAATTTTTGTCCTATGTTGTTTCTCAAGTAGCATGCTTGCACACACGTGCGTCTGTAGAAAGAGTTGCTGATAGTTTAATCAAAAGTACAGATAAGGGAGCAGCTCTGTTAACTGTCAGCGCTTCCTCCTGAAAATAAGCTCCTCTTAATATTGGCAGTGTTTATCATTTCCTTTACATGAGAAAAATGCCCTGAACTGGGTCCCTCTTATGTTAGGCAGCGAGAATAAAACACAGCCCTTGACCTGAAAAAAAGATCTTTGCAGGCTGAATAAATAAAAAGCAAAAGAGACAGGAGGAACTCCTGCAGAAATGAGCAGAAAGAGGCATGTTTTCAAATGTCATGTTAGATTTACAACGCTGGTACCTCTCATTTTTGCTCAGTCTTTGTTGAATCTGCCTTCCTTTTGTTTGTTCGTGGGTATATTCTATTGTGTGTTCTCGGCTGATTTCAGGGTTTGGAGGGAAGGCTGGAATCCACAGAGTTATTTTAAGACACAAATTCATGATGGTTAATGGAAAAGGAGAACTGGGCTTCAGTTATTACTCAGTTTTGTCTTCAAGATGGACCTGTGGTATGGCTATGTCAATGTTACCTTTGCTAAATAAAAGCCCATGTATCTGAAGCAGTTTAAATACAATAACACATTTTAAAAAAATTTAAAAAGAACAAAAAAAACCCTCAAACCAGATTAAAATAACATACATAAAATAAAATAAAATAAAATAAACCCAGAACAGCCTACTATTGCTACACAACACTCAGAGCAGGAGTTACCACCCTTCTCTTCCATCTCAAGATTAGTCTGTCCCATTAGTGATACTGAAATGAGTGCCTTTTTATTTTACCTGCACAACATGAATTTATACATAAAGCCTGGTAATAACTAAAGATTTCCTTCCTTTTAGTGATGCTAACACTGAGTATAATCATTACCCTTATTGTCAGGCAATGGAAAAGTAAGTTGAGAATAAGATGATGCATAAGTTTATTCAAAACTAATCACAGCATAATGATATTTATTATTACCTGAGATTTTTCCATAGCTAATTTTTCTGAAAAAGCATGTACTGTAATGATCCTAGGTTTTATTTCATTCACATCCTTTGCCTCAGCTTCCCCATCCATAAAACATCTCTAATGACTCTTACTTTTTTTTTTTTTTTGTGAAGCACTTGGAGATTTAGTGATGAGAAGCACCAATAAAAAAGGGGTAATAGGAATAGAGCATAGGACTTAAATTTAAAGACATTCAGAGAAGAACAAAAAATATTGCCATTGATTACCTTACAACAAATCCTTCGGGAAGTAAATGGAGTGTGAAAAATATTTAAATTACTGAGTTGAAAATTCAACCTTACCAAAAATGGTTATGTCTGACTGAGAGTACTGGGGTTTTTTTTCTCACAGTGATAGTATGTTCAGCCCTGTAAAATGTGCAGCATTGGTCAAAAAGTCTTCGTTAAACCATATGATGCAATTAATGTTGCAAGTGGCACCTTGACTCCACTAATTATTCAGGACATGGCAAGAGACAGAAAAACAGGGAACTGTCATAAGTCAGAAGGAGAGCTAGAGCAATGTGTAATCCTTGTTTTTACCAACATAAGCTCTTTAGGGATTAGGGATTGTTATTATCTTTGTGTCCTGTTAAGCCGAGTACCTTGACTGTGCTGAATAAATAATAAAATAATTAAGAACAACAAGCATCTAAAACACGAAGAAGAGCAGAAAGAAAGCTGAAAGTAAAGGTGAGATTGTTTTGTTATTCAGTCGCATTTATAGTCTCATGGGAATTGTGAGCTTTTAGGGTTTTCACATAGGCAAGCTAAAGTGTAAATGTTTGATGTGGGCCACCAAGGATGATTTCCCTAGTCCTGTGTATTCAGCTGAACGAATGAATGAAATCAATAAGTGTGAATGTTTGTCAAATTACATTTGGACCTAATGAGAGAGAAAGCTGATCATCATGCTCGAGAGAGAGCAAAGGATGTAGACTCCAAAACATGATGGAAAAAGAAAGAATTATGTTCTGCTCTGCTTCATACCCAGCCTTTATCACTGCACGATCTGAGTGCTTTCCAGTAGCGCATTAAGCAGTATGACTAACATCTGTCACATCAAGATCTGTTCTCCCTGTCACTTTTTCCATCACAACCACTCCCCTTGAAAAGTGGGAGCATTTGATGTGCAGGAGACAGTTTCATTTTGGGAAGTTTTGGGAGGGGGTTTTGTGTGCTTGTTTTTTTGTACTTTTTGGGTGGTTTTTTTATGCACAGACAGCTCTGTTTAGGTTGGATAGTGCAGTGGAGTCATATGTGAAACAAAGATGATAAGGGCTGCAGCAGTTCTGCAGAGGTTTGTTAACCTCTCACACACTCATCAGTTCCTAAAGGTAGAAGGTTCCTCTGTGGACTTTTACAGAAAAGGGCAGATTTTGAGTCAGATCCAGGACTCTATGGGTGTTGTTATCCACAGACTGAATCACAGAAGTGTTACAAACCTGAAAATCCCATCGGTAGGGTTGTCCAAGGATTTCGGGGAGACTCCGAGGATGGGTCAAACCTTGAGGTTGAAACTCAGCCCTTAATACCCGTATGAGTCAGGAAGAGTTTTGCCTCAGGAGGAACAGACTGAGGATTTCATAATTCGGCCTTGCTAATGATAACACTGATAAACTCCAAGGTTTGTAGATATTGATTCTTTTATAAGCTGTTCTCCACAGATGATAGTACTGATGCTGATTTGAGCTGCATTGGCATTCATGAAGTTATATCTCATTTTAACACTCCAATAACTGGGAGCAGGACCAGGACATCTGGGTTTCAGATTTTCCCTGAATTGTGGTTGCTGGGATTTGTGTTGTTGGTTTTTAAAAAGAACAAAATATATTCAGCAAGACTGTAAAAGAGAAAACAATCAATTCCAGTGATTTTTAATATTTTTTTCATTTAAGAATCATTAACATCTTCAGTTGGAGATATTCCTCTCTAAGAGATGTCACCTATTTGCTTTTCACTTGCTTTATCTCAGTTTTCTTTTGCAGATCTGTTAGAACTTGCCTACAGATCCCATTGTGGTCTGTGGACTGGTGTTGAACATCATTGATGTAAATTAAGACTTGTATAAAGATTTCACAGGCAAGAGATTCTATTGAAAATTTTGCTTTATTTGATCAACGTTTTTTGTAATTTGCATCTTCACGAATTATGACTTCATGTGAAGACCTGAGCTCCCAGTTATGTATAAAAGGAAAATTTGAAAATATGCCCCCAGTAAAGCCTTTTAATAACTTGCTGATATTTTCAGGACGGTAATTAATGATTTTAAAATATTCAGGGTTAACCATACTGCAGGTATTCAGAGCAGTTATAAGGAAAATGATGCAGCTTCCCCTCTCCCTTTCCAGGACTACCAGGAAGGTTTGGGATGGGTAAGGCAGAAAGAGTAGTTGACAGTATTGGCACAGAAAAAGCGGCGTGAGTTGGAGGCATCCAGGAGCCCAGGGTATATCCTATGGTGCTGCTCTTCTAACTCCTTCCATGGTACGTGACTTAAGTCCTCATTATTACTGGTATCAGGCTTGAAACTCAGAATGTGTTCAGGTGAAGAATGGAAAATTAATTGACATAGTGAATGATGAAGACTCAAACTGAAATGGTGGAGGGAAAAGGGATATATAGTGAGCTGCTGCAATATCAGTGGGCTGGCAGATAGTAGGTTAGAAAAGCACATAATTATTTCTCATTGGGCATTTTAGTTGGAGGGGGAAAGGTGGCTACACCATCTGGCAGCTTTTTGTGATTTAGTCCCAGCTGGTTCTTCTAGTGAGGGCTCCCAAAGAGACTAGAAAGCTGGCCTTGTTCACTAGAAATTGTTGTGAGTTGGCTCGTATGCTCAAAGTCAGAAGAGGCTGTTCAAAAAGCAAAATTTTGGAGGCTCACACAGAAAATTTTAATAACTTTCAGGCCAAATCTCATGACTTTGGCAGTTCAACTCATCAGTTCTGGAGTTTCTGGGACTGCTAGTCTTCCTACCCTGGAAAGGCTTAAACACAGGCTTACTGCTACGCACTGAATAAAGCCCTACAAATTTTATGCCATGTATGACTTAAACATGTCTGGGAGTCTTTGCAGAACTGATGTCTTACACTGTAAAGTCTTTAACAGAGGAGCCAAAAGTTCAAATGAGATCATTTATTTATATGTTTATAGGGACAGAATACTGAAAAAAATTGCATTGTAAAGCATATTTCCATTATTTCAGTTATTATGTTTTATGAAGAATTTTTCTATCCATGGTTGTGTCGGATTGTTGTCGTGTCAACACGGTGGAATAAGGGCTCATCCTCCGTTGAAAAAGTAGTAACCAAGTTTCATTGTCTGTGTGGTTAACACTTGACCACCACCTTACCAGCTCAGGTCCTGTAACATCCACTTCACTTTTAGCCCCCCTTAACTCTGTCCAAGCTGCTGCAAATAAAGCGATCGTCATTGCTTCCTGGTATAGTCTATCCTTTTTCTTCTCCCTTCTCTTTTCATCCTTAAAATCATCTGCAGGATCCTGTCGCTTTGCACCAATTTGGAGCACATTGTTCAGGAGCCCACATAGCCCTCCCTGGCAGCATCTCATTTCAGCTCAGGTGATTTCATGTGCACTGCCTCCTGCACCTAGTTTCACTCTCATCTCAGAGCAAGCTTCAAGCATTGCATCTCCCTCTCCTCTTTCATTTGCCTGCTTTCAGGCTCACTGCTCCTGGGAAGCGATAACCCTCCCTCTTAGCAATCCTCCCTCAGCCACTGTTGATGTGCTAATAATTCACTAGTGCAAAAGGTGAATATATAAATTGAGGATTAAAAGATATTAAGAACAGCAGCATAATTAAATCAAACCTGTGATCTCTTGTTTCTCTTCCCCTTTCCTCTCCCATTTTTCCAAGAACCACTCAGACCCCTACTCTCGCACTGCAAGGCAGAAATCAGTATAAGAGCAATAGGGGGGTGTATGTGTGTGTGTGTATGTGTGTGTGTCTTGCAGGGGGACAATCAGAAACACAGCATCAAGACCTGAGATCTAGAACCTGGAAACTGATCTATAACGACACTCCTTTTTACATCCTAAGAAAATTATGACGGTGCCTTCTCACTTAGAGTGCCCAAATTCCTGTTGAATAAGAATCATTGCTTGTCCATCTGTTTGCTTTTTTTTAATTAGTTAGACTGACAAGAAGCTGCCTGCCACATTTTTTGTTGAATTCATTCTATTTAGCACGGGTTGGCTGCAAAGCAACTCCCTGTTTCAGTCAGATGGAGAGACCTGGCAGATGGGACATCTTTCAAGGTCATTTTTGCATGTGTCTGTGGGTATATGTGGCCAGAATAACCTTCACTGTGTCGCTTTTATTTAAACACTTTTTTTTTTTTTCACCTTTGGCTGTAATATACTGAAAATACTACAACTTAAAAATATTCTGCAAATACAAACTCATTTTCATAGCCTTGACATCTTTTAAATATGTCATCAAAGTTTATTTTGCTAGCAATAAAACTATAAAATGTGATAATTTATGGAAGCAGCAGTGTCAGTGTATGAAATGAAGGAACAAGTGGTGAATGGAATCAACAAGACAACCAAGTAGTAACAAAGACCCCATTTTTTATCATTTGCAGTCCCATCAGGCTCTGCCCTTAGTCTCTGACACAGCAGCAGTAACTACTCGGTAATGCCGAGACATTGGCTGGCCTGAGAATGGCCAGTCTGCCAAGAGGCTTCATGTTAGATTCCCCTCTATTGATACGATTCTTCCTTTATGCCCGATGTTTGCAAGAGTGACGTTTTCCACTTGACTCTACCAAGTTTGATGTCCTTCGTGAGGAACACTGGGTGGTTTACAACCTGGGATCCTTCATCATCCTCCGTTAATGACTGTCCAGACTTCTTTGAACTACACAGGGTCCTTTCAAGGAGTCGGCAGAAGAATCCTTTGGATACCTACAAAATACATGAATTTGATAGTGTACATATGTACACATCTACTCACAGTCCCATAGCATGTCTGCACATACATGCTCGACAAAAAGGAAGAAAGATAGTAATTACTTGTAAAATATATAGCAGGTATAGAAGCAGAACACCTTTTCCATTCAGAGCCAGCTGTAAAAGAATGCAAAGCTCATTCAGTTTATGTGACTGAGCAGAAAGGTGATAGATCATCATTTTTTTGAAGTGCAGATGTAGGTAAAGGTTATAAAGATTGTATCATCTTGAGTCTCTAAGAGGGAGTCTGGTTGCAGCTGACCTGGAAATCCCAGGGTGATTCTGTGTGTCCCCTAGAAGGTCAAAATCTTTTGTGCTATTTTCATCTTGTAAAATAATACGTTATTTCATTTTAATGTGGTGGCTTATGTCTGAATTAAAAAACATTAACATATTTATTCATCCTTAAAATTGTTTCCAATGGATCTACTCAAAGCCTGTTTGCAGTATTTGAAACTACTACAGCACATTCTACATATACAATATCATCCTTATTTGATATTCTGTTTTTAAAACATACTGATCATTGTGAATCTGATTTTAACAAATCAAAACAAGGCAACCTAAATCTAATCAAATGAATTACTGAGGATTAACTAAAGTGGATAAGCACTTTTTATGGGTTCATAATCACTTCTAGTTGCATAATATACCTATTATGCCATACCAAAATAATTTATTCATACTTAGAGAGTTGTATAAGCTTTTGTCTGAGCATTTTCTTTCTATCCAACACGAAAAAAGGATCACACATTACTACTCAGTAAAACTTGGTTTTGTAACAGTGGATGAATGGAGTAATGGGATTATTTTAACATTACTAATAGTCAGCTACAGACCTGAAAAAAAGATCTGTGTAGGAGAGATATCATTTTAGGACCTATAAGAAGTAAAAAATGAAATTATATTTAGATACACATATATATTCATACGCACAAGCACATACACATACATAAGATAAATCCTTATTTTCCTTTTTGTCTGCCAAATAAACAGTGGAGAAAAAAAATGTTTAAAGAATCATGGAATGGTTTGGATTGGAAGGGACCTTAAAGATAATTTAGTTCCACCCCCCCTGTCAAGGGCAGGGACACCTTCCACTAGACCAGGTTGCTCCAAGCCCCATCCAACCTGGCCTTGAACACTGCCAGGGATGGGGCAGCCACAGCCTCTCTGGGCAACCTGTGCCAGTGCCTCACCACCCTCACAGTGAAGATTTTTTTCCTAATACCTAATCTAAATCTACCCTCTTTCAGTTTAAAACCATTACTCCTTATCCTATCACTACACGCTCTTGTAAAAAGTCCCTCGCCATCTTCCCTCTAGGCCCCCTTTCAATACTGGCAGGCTGCTATAAGGTCTCCCCTGAGTCTTCTCTTCTCCAAGCTGAACAACCCCAACTCTCTCAGCCTGTCTTGATAGGAGAGGTGCTCCAGCCCTCTGATCACCTTTGTGGCCCTCCTCTGGACTGGCACCAACAGGTCCATGTCCTTGTTCTGTTGGGGGCCCCAGAGCTGAACACGGTACTGCAGGTGGGGTCTCATGAGAGCACAGTAGAGGGGGAGAATCAACTCCCTCATTTTGCTGGTCACGCTTCTTTTGATGCAGCCCAGGACACGGTTGGCTTTCTGGGTGCAAACACACATTGCCGGGTCATGTTGAGCTTCTCATCAACCAGCACCCCCAAGTCCTTCTCTGCAGGGCTGCTCTCAATTCACTCATGGCCCAGCCTGTACTTGTGCTTGGGATTGCCCCAAGCCAGGTGCAGGACCTTGCACTTGGCCTTGTTGAACTTCATGAGATTCTCATGGACCCACCTCTCAAGCCTGTCCAGGTCCCTCTGGATGGCATCTCTTCCCTCCAGCATGTCGACCGCATCACACAACTTGATGTCATTGGCAAACTTGCTGAGGGTGCATTCAATCCCACTGTCCGTATCACCGACAAAGACGTTGAACAGTGCTGGTCCCAATAGAGACCCCTGAGGAACGCCACACCTCACTGGTTTCCACTTGGACACCAAGCCGTTGACTGCAACTCTTTGAGTGCAATGATCCAGACCATTCCTTATCCTTATCCAATTCCTTATTCCTTATCCACTGAGGGGTCCATCTATCAAATCCATGTCTCCAATTTAGACAAGGATGTCATGCGGGACAGTGTCAAAAGCTTTGCACAAGTCCAGGTAGGTGACATCTGTTGCTCTTCCCTTATCCACCAACACTGTAACCCCATCGTAGAAAGACACCAGCTTTGTTAGGTATGGTTTGTCCTTAGTGAAGCCATGTTGGCTGTCACCAATCACCTCTTTATTTTCCATGTGCCCTAGCATGGTTTCCAGGATGATCCACTCCATGATCTTGCTGGGCACAGAGGTGAGACTGACTGGCCTGTAGTTCCCCTGGTCTTCCTTTTTTTGCATTTTTAAAAATGGGGGGGGGGGGGGGGGTGTTTCCCCTTTTTCCAGCCAGTGGGATCTTCACCAGACTTCCACATCATCTCAAATATGATGGATAGTGGCTTAGCCATGTCATCCACCAGTTCCCTCAAGACCTGTGGATGCATCTCATCAGGTCCCATGGACCTGTGCACCCTCAGGTTCCTTAAATGGTCTTGATCTTGATCTTGATCTGATCTTCTCCTACGGTGGGTGGTTCTTCATTCTCCCAGTCCCTGCCTTTGCTTTCTGTGACTTGGCCGGTATGGCTGGAGCACTTGCTGGTGAAGACTGACACAAAAAAGTCATTGAGTACTTCAGCCTTCACCATGTCCCGGGTAACCAGGTCTCCCGTTTCCTTCCAGAGAGGGCCCCCATTTTCCCTAGTCTTCCTTTTATCACTGACATACTTATAGAAGCTTTTCTTGTTGCCCTTGATGTTCCTGGCCAGATTTAATTCCATCAGCGCTTTAGCTTTCCTAACCTGATCCCTGGCTGCTCTGTATTCTTCCCAGGGTACCTGCCCTTGCTTCCACCCTCTGCAGGCCTCCTTTTTGTGTTTGAGTTTGTCCAGGAGCTCCTTGTTCATCCATGCAGGTCTCCTGGCATTCTTGCCTGACTTCCTCTTTGTTGGGATGCATCGCTCCTGAGCTTGGAGGAGGAGATCCTTAAATATCAAGCAGCTTTCTTGGGTCCCTCTTCCTTCCAGGGCTTTATCCCTTCTTGCTCTACCAAGCGGATCCCTGAAGAGGCTGAAGTCTGCTCTCCTGAAATCAAGGGTAGTGAGTTTGCTGTGCGACCTCCTCGCTGCCTGAAGGATCTTGAAATGTTTCTGGTAATACTGAAAATTCCATAACTACAAACATCCAAAATTGTTCACAGTAGCTATGTTCTTAAAAAAAAAAAAAAAAAAAAAAAAAAATTTAGCTACAACTTGTCTTGGTTTGGATTCCTCAGCCTGTAAGAATAATGGTGATGTAAAATCTGACATGATCTCTCTGCTTCCCTAAAGTTTATTCTGTAAATGTAGCTTGAGATGGCCTTTCTTCTAGACTACAAAAACAAGCTGAGGGTACCAGATAATTAACATATTTCTAATCACCACTTTTTACAGACTAAAGGTGAAAATTGTATTATTTGAAAATGTGTTATCTGCTATGGTTAAACAATACATTTTCAAGATGTACTAAACCCTGTCAATGCTAAATGGATAACGATGAAAAAAAGTGAGCAACAAAACATGAGGTAGTCTTCTGATTAGATGTGTTTTTCTAGTCTGGGCTGGATCATTAGATATAAACCACTCTGTATCTGAGAAAAAGAAAAAGGAGGGGAATTGTAATTTTTAAAGATGCAAAGTAGTTGTGAATGAGAATGATCTTCTGCTCTGCCTTCCCAACAATGGAATGTGAAGACAAGGGGCAGTCATCTACTGGGTGGATGGTGGGAGAGCTGAGCATCTCCTCCCTAAGCCTTGTGTGACATGGGAGGACTCCAGGCAAGGCACTGGGACAGGCAACTGCCGCTGCCCGCACTCAGACAGCAAAGGTGGGGATGGAAAGAGGCACAAGTCCCTTGGCTTTTGTACAGTGCAGAAGGCTTTCACCCATTGCAGGAACCCACAGATTGGGGCTGGCTATTTTTTTGGATGAGTAGATGCGTCTGGAGCTCCGGGTCAAGGACTTGGAGGGAATCCACAGCCTTGTGTTGGGGGAATGGATGGGCTACCAGAGCTTCAGCAGCAGTAAGGACACCCTCAGTTCCTCCCTGCTACATCCTTCAGTGATACGTTTGTCCACAGGGGAGCTGATGCTCTGGTAGATCTCCTCCAGATTTGTGCTATCCGGTAGCATAGCACTTAGTAATTTCTTTGCCAATTCAACAACCTCTGCCTGCATGTCTTGTTTTTGAAATGGGTATGCTGTAGCTCAGTCTTACAGTCTTTGAGGAGCTAATCACGCTGGTGGTTTAGTCTGAATTTATCTAGTTTCATCTTCCAAACACCGGCTGGTACACTTTGTTTGTTTGTACTTCTAAATTAAAGATCAGTTTACAGTCAGGAAGCTCTTCCTTCTCGAAGTGCATATAACCCCTGACCAGGTCAACTCTCGGTCATCTACAAGTATACTAAATAGATTGGGAAACTATGACTTCCCCTTGAAGGCATGTTTCCCTCTCCTAGATTATCCTTTTAAGACCATTTCCAACATCTTTCTTAATTAATATCTTTTTTGGAAGTGTGATTGCTGGAAACAGTCCAGGAAAAACCTCACAAGTCCTATCCCTAATAGCATTTCTATACTCTAACATGACGCTTATGCACCCAAAGATTTTATTTGCATTCTTTGTTATAGCACCACAGGTTTTTTACTTTTTTTTTTTTTTTTTCCCAGTTGGTTATCCAGGAGGAAGCCTTAGATTTTGTTTCAGCATAGCATATACCTGCCTTTTAAATATGGTCTGCATCCCTGATTCTTAGATGGAGGACCCTGCATTTATCTGAATTGAAATGCATGTTTTATTAAATGAGTGATTCTTAACAAAATACTTACAAGGCTCAGGGTATCTAAGACCCTCTCTCTCTTCCAGTCTGCTGATTTTTATCCATAATGAAACTGAATGAGTGGGAGATGAGTTTTAATGTTTTTTTAGAAACTTCTTAAATTCATTTCACTATGTTTAAACAAATGCTAAACTTCATTTCCTCTCCCTAAAATGATGTAATCAGACTGTCGAGTCTATGACTTGTTTTGATGGTAGATAGTCCTTGATTATTATTAATGCAAACTGTTTAATATCCCCCCGAGCCACAGCCAACCTGCATGAAAAGAAATGTTCCCTGGCTATGATGTCAGGAAAGCAAACTGAGCTGGCCTCCTCATTGTTAATTTGGAAAAGAAAACAAAAAGACTTGCAGCTGGCCACAAATTTTGCATTCGTACCCCAAGTAATGTCTGAGTGTTGCATTTCTTTTCTTTTTATAGAAGTGGGTGATCTGTTAGAACTCCACTCAGACTTACTTTGAAACATATTTATCTTTTGAGGAAGGCTTTTTTCATAATAAAAATATTATCCAGAGGAAGCAGAGTTACATGCATTCAACAATTTACAAGGTGATATTGTTAACATAGATTTTACTACCAGAGGTCTTGCCAAGGGGCATACCTTTTGTCCCTGATTATATGATTTCCTCTGTGTTTGTTCAGCACACTCCAGTCCGTTCTTCTTTCTGGTCTCTCCACAGCCCATTTCTCACGCTGTTGGTCTGCTGTATGAGCTCCCATTTCAGGCAATATAAAGCCTGTCACAGGCCACGTGCTCAGTACGTTCCTGCTCTATGAAGTGACTGCCCAAGCTGGCACCTGAGTCTAGAGGGATGCAAGTCTCTCTTTTTTCTCCTCAGTGCATCCAGTTTCTGCACAGTTAGCATTTTCAGAATAAGATCCCATCTTTGCTCGCTCCGCAGTCAGCCCTTGCCCTAAGGCAGAGAGGAAAGCACTTAGGATAATGCAGCAGAGTTCCCAGAAGACCACGATAGACACCATGGCTGGTCATCACTTACAGAGTCTTCCCTCACGTATCGTGTGGCAGAAGGTTTCACCAGCACATTCAGGATTTTTTCTGGGGGGAAAGAGTGTAGATGCTGTGATGGATCCAATAGGACATATAGGAAGTATACACTGGGGTTGAGGGCTTGCTGGTTTTAGAGGCTCACCCATAGAGAAGACCACCACAGGTTTGGAGGAGAGGGGCTGGTGCATCTCTGGTGTAAATGTGCCAACAAGTCTGTACTGTTTGGCTGACATGAAACAGAGAGGTCTACAGCAGCTCTGCTAACTTGGCATGGGGGCCGTTACCTTACCAGACTCTAATTGCTTAATCACTCCTCCTTGCTTAGAGCCTGCTGCCATGCAACCCAAACAGATGGACTGCTTTGATACCAGTGTGGAGATGACTTCCATGTTTTTTCTCCTATAAAATATTTGTAGAAGACTCTTGCAATTTATTTTTCAGTTCTCCCTTACCACTTTTCTGTGCCTCACCGTTTTTCTCTTTCCTTCCTCATGCATTCTGCTTCATGTCTTTCTTTGGAAAGAACTTCATTAATACATTACACACATTATCCAGCACCCCCACAAAGAACAAAGGGAAGGCTAAGTGCTAAAAGAGGGAGGATGCATACAAAAGGAGCTCAACATATTTCTATATTATAATTAAAGCTATTAAAATATTTCTGTATCCAACACCGACATTTTGTATCATTTGCAGCAGCTGCAGAGTCAGAAGAAAACTTGAAGTTTTACTTACAGGCTTCCAGGGAACAGCAGCTTCTCAAGGCCATAAAAGCCTTACTGCCATCAACATGGTTTCTCCTACTCCCAGGGTTTTTCTGAATTGTATAAATAAGGATCAATGCTGAGAAAGGCTGTGTATCTTCAGTAGCCATTGACTCTTGTTGAACCGAGAGCCCTTGGGTCCTTTCAGGATCCAGTTACTCACTGATCATTAAGCTGATAACAACTGCCTCTTCATTATTTTTTTTTTTGTAGTGCTGACATTCCAGACAAAAAGAAACAAAACAAACAATGACCAAAAAACACCTCCCCCCCTCAAAAAAACCAACAAACCCTCCAAAAACACCAACCCCAAAAAACAACCAAAAAAAAAAAAAAAAAAAACCAGAGAAAAATAAGGATTATAAATCACAATGAAAAGAAACATTGGACTAGATTTCCTTTCTGTGACTCCTCATTATTCATAATTTAAATATTTGGAGTGTTTTGGATAGGGGTACATAAACAATGGATAATAAGGAGACATAAGATAAGAACTGGCATGGCACTTTTTCACTGAACAGGTCAGAAGTTCAGGTACTGTGCAGTTTACTGTTCATCAGATGCTGAATTCATTTCCATACGTAGAAGACAGACTTTCCCATAATGGGCAGTAAGACACAAGCTTCTAAAACCTGATCTTCAACTATATATATATTCTTATATTCAGGGAACTTATCAAAAAGTCATCCCCCTATTCTGCTGAATCCAGTAGCAGAGTGTACTCCATGCTAGGACCTACTTACATGGTTTTGAGGTGAAAGTGTTTTCTCCTTTCAGTATTTGCTCTCAAGCTTTGATAGGGAAAGAATTGGGTAAGAAGACCTCTTGTTTTGGATATACTCAGGTCAGAGGGCTTTGACTTGCAATAGAGAGAACAAACTGGAATCTGGACTTGAACTCCCACAATCAACTGAAAATTTCTCAGAGCCTTATCCAGGCTCATCTCCCAGGACCAGGAAATCTCAATTTCCAGTCTATGTCATGTCAACTCCTAATACTTTTTTCATGAGTGAAGTTAGCTTAAAATCATCAAAAAGCATATTCTGTTCCATGGAATTGTTCCACCCATTTTTTTTTCTTCATTTACCTGTTATAAATTCTGACATTTTAGGAAAGTTCAAATCTATTTTTTCCCTTCTAATTCCACCTCATTTCTACTCTGTGAGGTGGCTAAATATTCCTTTTCCTCCTCTTTTTCACAGGTTTTGAACATTTGCCATTGATTAGCCTATCTTTGTCCTTCATCAAGATCCCATTGAAACCTCTGCAAAACCTCCCATAAAAGACATAAAGAGCCAACGCAGTGCCTTAGTCATCGCTTTCCCAAGTTATTCAGAGGCTGTTTCCTCCCAGATCAGTCTTCCTACCTCTTTAATTGTTTGAGTGGATGCCTCTGAAGTGCCTCCAGGTCTTTCTGATAACGAGGTGTTACAGCTGAACACCTTTCCAGATGTTGTGTCACTGGCACTAGGCACAAAGGAGAGGTTGTTACCACCTTACGCAGAAACATGGTGGTGATTCTGTTTATGCACTCTGGAATAAAGTTTTAATAGGGCTTTTTGGGGTTGGGTTTCGTTTGATTTTTTTTTTTCTCCCCCTGTTTTGTATCAATTGCAAATTTATGTCTAATTTACAGGTTAGAAATGAGCAAATGACTTGAGCACATTTTCAGCAGCTGTAACCTGCCATCTGAAGTGATGATATTTCATTCCAGTGTTGGTTGTTTCCCTTCAAATTGTCACTTGAGCTGCTGTTTTAGAACTGCAGGTTGCCCTTAGCTTTCTGGTCATCATTTTGAGGATCTGGCTGAAGCACTTAACAAGATGAAGATTGCAATTTTCTGCCCCATAGTGATGCTTGTATCTGCTTGTCTGGTTTTTCACGAATGCTTGACCTATTATTTGACCTAGGTGACTAGTACAGATCAACTCTGAAATAAACACTTTGTAAATTTTAAGACCAGAAGGTAATATTATGCTCATCTAATCTGACATTCTACAAGCAAAAGGCCATGGAGTTTGACAGGTAGTTCCCATCTTCTGGTTTAGCTGAAATATGTATTTTAGAAAGTCTTGTCTCAGAGATTTGCAATGATAGGCAGTCTGCCTTATCTTCCAATGACTAATTGCCTTAACTGTACCAAAAAAAAACCCAAACTCAAAATTATGCAGCATATCCAGAGTCAATTAATCCAGCTTTAGAGTCCAGTCATTAGATCCTGTTGTTTCTTGATCTTTTAGACTGCTACAATAAATCTTTTACCCATGTAAGCAATTGCACTTGCAAAGAAAATTACAAACTTGGGGGCTTAGATATATTGTCTACAGATGTGAGTTAAGCAATAAAAAGAAGATTTAAGCTGAGGAAAAAATAAATATTAAATTGTTGATCTGTTCGTGGAAAATGCATTTTCCCCATAAGAGTATTAAAAAGAGTGGATAAATTGCTCGTCATAAATAATTAGAGAAGACTGACTAATGCCCCAAATTTCCTTTGGCATTTCTGTTTTCCCCCCCTTCTTGGAAGATATTACTTCAGAACTTAGGGGGACTGTTGTTTGGTGTTTTTTTTATTGTCCCCCAGATATAATTTGATTCAATGATGACTTCCCAGTTAAAGTGGTTTTGTTCTGAAAAGAAATTGTGAAGAGAAAAAAAAAATCAAATGTTAATTTCTGTTCACATAAACTAATGGCATCAATGAAAAGTAAATTTGAATAGACAATGATTCATAAGTACAGCAGGGGTCTGGTTTTCTGTCACCGTTGAATGTAATCAAAATGGAGCTTCCATAGATATAAATCTGGAGTAATCAGAATTTTCCATCTGTCACTGCATCCATTTCTGAGTGGTTCCAGAGCTGGGGGATCTATCTTCTTCCAATACAACTGTTTCTTCACTAAAGCAAGTTGCCCAAGCTGTGGCCATTTCAATCCAGTTGCAAGCTACACAGAAATTATCATTTACCTTGAGATGGCTTGTCAAGGTGGGTCTTTCCTGCAATAAATGGGGTGAGTGTGTGCTGAGTGTTTCCTCATGGTATACAGTTTCGTAGTTTGTTCTGGCTCCACAGAGGCCCTCGTATTTTGGCAAACAGCAGAGCTGTCAGCCTCTGAACTCCATGCCAGCATCCTGTGCACAGCTTGCCAAAAGGCAAATGATGGCTTGAAGTCCAGCAAAGTGATGCAGAGCTGATCTAACTTCAGATTCCTTTGGGCAGGAGGAAAGATTGCTTTGGGTTCTCATTTGTAATAGCTCAAACACATGCCCTAAAGCCCCAGGTGGAAACATAAATATGTGCTTCGCTAATCAGAACGGCTAATTAGTTACAAGCCTCCTCCATTTGTGCACTGGGCAAAGAGGGCAGTGGTGAGCAGCCTGTCCTTAACAGCCCAGAATAGAAAGGAAAAAATGAACAACGAGCAGAAGACAAACCCACCAGGAACTCAGGGAGAGGATGAGGATTGCTGGAGAAGCTGGCAGTACAAAAGTTATCGAGATCATTCACAGGGCGTAAAGACACAGCTCTAGTACTATAATTAGATTAGGTGTCTGCGGTTTAGATATACCTGCAATGAGTCATTAACAATCCTTTGATAAAGCAACATTAATTTGATCCCATCACGTTTGCCACCTTTCACCAGACCACGCAATTAGCCTGGGACAAAGCACCTGGAAAGAGACTTTGATGAAAGCATGTTATGAAAATTCTTAATGGGTGGGATTTAAACCCAATGGGTTATAAGCCTTTATTAACAGCTCACCTGTAAATCCTGATAATTTTCTTTTCTGTGAGTTTCCAGTGTAATATTTGCACACCCTGATTATAAATTTTGAAGAAATAGCTTATAACTGTGGTTAAAATGCAGCATTAAAGCAGTTAAACAGTCTCCTTATTAGCATTAGAACTATAGTCAAAACACATTATACTTGGCTAATAAATTTATTTTTTATGTAATGGAAATGCCATCAAAGCATAGTTAATCTGAATTGAATTAGATTATAATTGGAGCTCTTGTGCACAAGGAATGAAAATGATTCTTTATTGTTGCAGACTGACAATGCCGCATTTGTTACTCCCTCCTCACTACCCTTCTAAGTGGCAGCTGTAATATTAGTGTGCGCATCTCGTAAGCTGTGCATATAATATTACTATGTCTCTGAGCATGGACCTCAGCAGTAAGACAGAGGGAAATGTATTGCTCTGGATGTAATTCATCACACTTTCACCCCATTCTTTTAGAGGTGCATGTACTTGAGAAACAGTCTTGTGCGTAAGCATCCTCACTTTTTACCTGCACTTCTGGCTACTTGTCAGTGTGGGTGGTGTGAATGTGAGTTCCAGAACTCAGAGGAAAATCTCAAACCCTCTTTTACAGCATTAAAGAAAAAAAAAAAAAAGTCATGGCAGTCAGGTGAAGCCCCCAGTGACTGGAAAAAGGGAAACATTGCACCCATTTTTACAAAGGGTAGAAAGGAGGACCCTGGGAACTACCGACCTGTCAGCCTCACCTCTGTGCCTGGGAAGATCATGGAACAGATCCTCCTAGAAGCTATGCTAAGGCACACAGAGGGCAGGGAGGTGATTTGAGACAGCCAGCATGGCTTCACCAAGGGCAAGTCCTGCCTGACCGACCTTGTGGCCTTCTATGACGGAGTGACTACATCAGCGGACAAGGGAAGAGCTATGGATGTCATCTATCTGGAATTCTGTAAGGCCTTTGACATGGTCCGCCACAACATCCTTCTCTCTAAATTAGAGATGTGAATTTGATGGGTGGCGCGTTCGGTGGATGAGGAACTGGTTGGATGGTCACATCCAGAGAGTAGTGGTCAACAGCTCAATGTCCAGATGGAGATCAGTGATGGGCGGTGTCCCTCGGGGGTCTGTACTGGGACCAGTACTGTTTAATATCTTCATCAGTGATGTGGACAGTGGGATCAAGTGCACCCTCAGCAAGTTTGCAGATGACACCAAGCTGAGTGGTGCGGTCAACACACTGGAGGGAAGGGATACCATCCAGAGGGACCTGGACAAACTCGAGTAGTGGGCCCATGTGAACATCATGAATTTCAACAGGGCCAAGTGTAAGGTCCTGCACCTGGGTCAGGGCAATCCCCAGTATCAGTACAGGCTGGAGAATGAAGGGATTGAGAGCAGCCCTGCCGAGAAGGACTTGGGTTCACTGGTGGATGAAAAGCTGGGCATGAGCCGGCAACGTGCATTCACAGCCCAGAAAGCCAACCATGTCCTGGGCTGCATCACCAGCAGCGTGGCCAGCAAGTCGAGGGAGGGGATTCTGCCCCTCTGCTCCGCTCTGGTCAGACCCCACCTGCGGTTCTGCGTCCAGCTCTGGGGTCCTCAGCACAGGAGAGACAGGGACCTGTTGGAGCGGGTCCAGAGGAGGGCCATGAAGATGATCAGAGGGCTTGAATATCTCTCCTTTCAGGACAGGCTGGGAGATTTGGGGTTGTTCAGCCTGAAGAAGAGAAGGCTCTGGGGAGACCTGATAGCGGCCTTCCATTACCTAAAGGGTCTTATAAGAAGGATGGAGACAAACTTTTTAATAGGGCCTGTTCCAATAGGACAAGGGGTTATGGTTTTAAACTGAAAGAGAGTAGATTTAGACTAGATATAAGGAAGACATTTTTTATGATGAGGGCGGTGAATCACCAGCCCAGGTTGCTGAAAGAGGTGGTTGATGCCCCATCCCTGGAAACATTCAAGGCCAGGTTGGAAGGGCAGATGTCCCCATTCAGGACACTACCACACACATCAACGTGGTACCTAGGCACGTGGTCAAGGAAACAATGTTAGGACCTTTCTAACAACTATGTTTAGTGACACTTACCCTGTCACTAATAGAACTCTTCCCATGGTATGGGTATGAGGTCTGGGAAGGAAGAAGAGGAAAGCAGCAAGGAGTGATTCTTCTTTTTTTCCTCCTTTTTTTTTTTTTTTTTGCTTGTTTCCCTACGCTAAACCAAAACAAATGAGCAAAATGCACTTTACCCACTCATAAAACCAATCGGTGCTGTAAACAAAGAGAGAGCAGGATATTAATAAAGTATAACTCAGCTGAGAATGAAGGGAACATCCCCTGTAAGTCTGTCTGATTTCTGTCATCTATTCCAAATTTACAATGTGGCAATTTCTAGTTGCTTATAAACCATTAAAATTTGCGGCACAGTAAGCAGCTAATGTAATTTTGCCTGCAAGTGGTATCATATCTTGGATCCGCAGGGAGATCAGCATACTCGTGTCTTATCATTGCCTTCTGTGGTAGGTAAAAGTGCCCAGTGCTATTGGGCTTAGGCCCAGTGTGAGTTAGTTGAAGTTCATTACTGACAACCTGGGGCTCAGTTCCACTTATCTGCAAGTTCTCATTTAGCTTGAATCATCACAGTATCAGAGCATCTTCCAAAAAACACATGAAGCAATCAGATTACTACCCAGCACATCTGGTTTTATCTCTCTTTTCTCTTTTTCTCCCCAAGAGTAGCACAGGGCAAAGAGGCACTTTACTTAGAAAGATGACATTGCTACCAAAAACCAGAATACATCCCAAGCCAGCCTGGCAGAATGTTATTAATGCTTCAAAGTCAAACACTGAAAAATATAGAAAATCCAAAATGAAGGTTGCCTGTGAGATGTTTATTGTCTCTTTTATTTAGTATTCATTAAATACACAGGTTTTATTGGTAGGGGATTCATTTTTGACTCCTTATTTCCTGCAGTACTGCAGGTGGAAAGCACTTAGATGTTTTCATCTTTATTATTTTTTATATGTATAAATAATTATAATAAACATCTTATACACATATATAAAATTTTAACCTTTTTGTGGCTTATTGACTAGAAGCAAAGAAATTAATTTGCTTATGTTCTTTTCTGAGGTGTTCAGCAGTTTCGTCTCCTTGTCCTTGAGGAAAGTTAATTAACTGATATTTATATCTTTCTGTAAGGTAAGGGAGAGGTGTTAGCTCCCATTTTCCCTTCCAGTGCCTGGTGTCTCAAAGCATAATGCCATATAATATGGCCCAGGTTCACCCTATCTACTTTTGCCAGTCCCTGTTTGCTCTTCCAACCACCAATCACAGGCCCACCAGTTGTCTTTTACAGTTTTCTGCTTTACTTCTTTCTGGTTTGGCTTTTTCCCATTCAGCATTTCTGCCTTACAGCTTCCATGGTGGCATGGGGTAAAGATCCACATAGTTCCTGACCCCAACCTGGAGCAACTGAGAATAATCATTACAACAGAAACCCTGTAGACCTGTTTTGAAAATACTTAGCCAATTTGCCCCAATGTCATGTTGAAAATCTAGTCAGTGCTAGGAGCTGTGAAAGGAAAGGACCCGTTCAGCAGAGGTGGATTTTTCTGAGGACGACATGCTTTGTTATAAACTAGAGCAATATGCAGAGACCAGTAGCGCTGGAGCTGAATGTCTGCTAGAAGGTGCTGAATGCCTTGGGTTACTGCTCTTGACTTCAGTTAATGCAGGATTAAACTCTGATTGTCTTCAGCTCCCATGGACATGCGTGAGAAGTGAATTTGCTCAGCATCTTGCAGGCTCTCGCCATAGAGAATCCATTTCCAAATGCTGTATGTTATTTTCTAGAAATGATTTTACACTGTGTTTAAACACCTCTATTAAATTATTTTCTTCCCAAGAAAGTACTTACTGCTCATTCAGTGGCTGGAATTGATTGCCAAACCAGTTTTGTTTTGTTCTGTTTCATTTTATTTTCTTAGTAGTTTAACCTACAGAGGAATAAAACCTGGGCAATGACAGAAAAAGTAAGATTAAAACAAGGGCCAAATCTTCCTTTTGCTGGTAGGGGAAAAAAAGTTACAAGGACTGTAGCTGAAGCAGAATGGATCTGTGGAAATCTATACTATGCAAATCCTCCCTTCAGCTCATTCATATATCCGCAGGCTGCGTAGCTGCCCAAAGCAAGAGGATGGCTCCAAAACTCATGAAAGCAAGTGTTCCACATGGCACCCTCCCATTCCTAGAAAGTCTGTGCTGACAGAAATAGCTTAAATGTACCCCGAAAACTTCGAAGTTCAATAAGATCTCTAAAATAGATTTTAAAGTCCTTCTTCCTGTTGCAAAGAGTTGGAGTGAAAGAGTCTTAAGAAAACCTGGGTGGCCACCGTGAATAGTGCAAGAAGAAAGCTCTAGCTTTAGCACTGGCAAGGAGAAATGCAGAACTTCATGTTGTACATTTGCTTTGCTCCTCAGAGATAAAATTACCCTTGTCTGGTTTCTGGTCGTGTTGAACGCTAGCAGCAAAAAAACCCAGCCACTGGAGAGCTAGATGCTGTTACTGGGGATTGCTGAACCCTAGTTTGGTCTTGGCCACAACCATGAACTGTCTTTGCCTGGAAAAAGCTTTGGCAGAAAGCTTCATCTCAGCTCTGCTCCTGCCCCTGGGGCCTCCTGCAGCACAGAGCCCATCCAACGCGTACTTCTGCTGAAATCTGTTTAACCTCTTGTTGGATACGGGTCAGACGGAGCTCGTCAAGTGATAGCAGCCCTGCACCTGCAGCCATGTGGGGTTGCAGCAAGAAGGACGCTGAGATGGAGTCGTACAGTGGGTATCAGCAAAACAAGTCTCATACATCACTTTGATAAGCTAGTGGGGGTGGGAAGGTCTGGGAAACCTCAAATCTCTGTGGCCTTCACTTTTCAGTGTCTCCATTTAACCGCCCCCACACACTACTACTGTCTGTCTTGTCTAATTTAGAGTGTAAATTCTTCAGGGCAGGGACTGTCTCTCACTGTGTGTTTGCGTGGTGAGGCCCTGATCCTGATTGGCAGCTCCAAGTACACTACAAATCTATTTTAATATAACCCCAAATTGAAAATTCTGTATCTCTGAGCCTTAGGGGATATGGGACTGTATTCAGGAAAGCAGAAGCTCTGAAATAATACCGAAAGGTCATTGCAGACAATGTACTGAATATGAACTGTGAATGTGGAGCTAATGGCTAAGAGGCAAGGCTAATTTTGCTCTTGGTCAAATGCGGGCAAGTTGAACAGGAATATGGAGGCATCGCTAACCATGTATTAGGATACTGAGGGAAGCTGGGCCTGACGTGTCTCCATTTCTCATGTCCATCCTTCCAAAAAGTTGTTGAGAAAATAGAAGGGATTTCAGAAGGAGATAAAAGATGGTTTAAAGGCTGGAAATCTCACCAAACTTCAGTCACTTAAATGAGGCATCCAAGTGAAGGTCATAGTTGCCCTTGAATAGTTTAATAGTTACCAGAGAGAGACAGGCACCTTCAGGGGATATTCACATTTGAGGTTAGTTAAACTGCCTTCTGGGGGAGCCTCCGCTCATTACAGAGGGATGCTCAGGCAGGTAGGCACAGGTAGTTGCCTGAGTTTGGTACCATCAATCTTCCCACCCCAAGAAAGAATAATTTTGACACTGAGTGTATTTAGCTTGTTGGAAAGAAGGTTAAGAGGAGACTTGCTGACACTGTGTACGTACCTACACAGGAAGACGGTTTTCAATAGGCTAGGGCTCTTTCATCTCTCAGACAAAGGTATAACAAGATCCAGTGACTGGAAGTCGAAGCCAGACAGATTCAAACTAAAGATAAGGTGCAAATGTTAGCAGCAAGAGTAATGAACCTTGGGAACAATTTACAATGGAAGTGTTAGATTTTCCATGACTCCAAGGCTCTAAATCAAGATGTGATGTCTCTCTAAAAGATATGCTGTAGCTTAGCCATTAGTTACGAAGCTACGGAAATTGCTAGGTGATATGTAGAAGGTTACATTAGATGGTCATAAAAGCACCGTCTAGTGATAAAATGAACTAATCTAAATAATGATACTAAATATTCCATCATAACAAATTGATTTTGCATATACTGTACCAGCTCAGTGTTACGCAGTTGAAATTGCCTGCACTTTTAGGGCCTGATGCAAGTGGTCAAAGTACACAGCTTCCTCAGCACCCCAACAATAGGATATATTTATCCCTCCCTACAGACTGTTTACAGCCTAATCTGTCATCGTCCAAACTCACTATTTCTCAGTGTAAAGGCTGTAATATTGCTCATTCAATCATATATATATATGTGTGTGTGTGTGTGTGTGTGTGTGTGTGTATGCATCAAGGGTGCTTTATGGAGTTTGTTAAGGACCACATTTAGGCTCCTGAGAATGGTTTTCAGAACTGAGGTTCCTCTGTTCTGGAGGAATTGCCTGTTTCCCAGAATCACCGCAATTCTCCTGGACTACACTCTCCACTCTTGATGGAGTGTATGAGGGCAAACAGCTTAGAGAGCTGGAGTTAGTGCAACACTAAAAGCGAGGAATGTGGTTTCCTGAGGGTTTTTTAGTTGATATAGCTAAAGAAGAAGCATGGTCACAGGAATTACTTGCAATATTTCCCCCTCCTACTGCTGCAAGACCGCTAGCTGTAGATGATTTTCATTGCCCAAGTGGCTGCAGATGAACCTGAAATGTCCACTGGAGTTGAGACAGGTTGGTGCTTGCTCAAGAGGGTACCTGTTCTGGGTGGATGGCATGGTGTGCTGCTCAGCACTGAAACTGTCAAAGTACATTTGTCTGCGATATGGAGGATTAAACTTCGTTTTGTTATGCATGCAGGACAGCTGTCAATCATACATGCCTGAAAGGTGTGCAAGGTAGTCAGATAGGAGAAAGCCAGAGCCAGCTACAAAATGAGAACAGGATTTCAAGTGCCAGGATACTCTGAATATTCATTACTGCGGTTTTGGGTTTGGTTTTGGTTTTTTAAGAAAATGATGAATTTGAGAAAAATTGAGCAAATAATTGCTGTCTGTGACAGCTGCAATTAATGTGCTAATAAGGTAAGGTTTCTGAAGCCCTTCTTTTCCAGTAACTAAGAAATTTGAGATACTTACCCCACTACTGCGTGTTGTCAGTGATCATTCTGTAGGAAAAACGGTTATTTGGGTAGCATGAATACTCTCAAAATGAACACTAAACCACAAAGCAAAGTTTCCTGGCATTGTCTATTAGTAATCCAGAAGGACATTACAGCAGACAGGAAGGAAGTTCTTGTGGCTAATTCACTAACCTGGAGACCAGGAGACGTGGGCTTCATCTTCATCAACAGCTTCTTAAACATATCCTTCTGACCTTGGTGTAGTAACTCAACCTCTTATTGCCCTCAGTTCCTGTGAATAGCACTTGTTTTCCACTACCCTGTTTTGATAAACCTGTATTGTAAGCTCTGTGGTGCTGCCCATCATTGCTATGAGGTTGTATAGTACCCAGCCCCAGAGAGTCTCAATCCCAGATGTTGCACGTCATATTTATGAATAATTATAGGAAAGGGTGCTACCATCAATGCAAATGAAAACTTAAACTCTACAACTAGCAGAAAATGTGCTTGGGTTTATGCTCCTGGAAGGAAAAGAGCTTCTCTCAGTGGAGAGAGTGAAAACAATTAGCAGTCACCATAATTTTCATCCCTGCATCACAGAAGTACTTTACAAAGGCTGATAAGTACCATTAACCCCGTTTTACAGATGGGTGGGAAAGAGCATCATGGAGCAGCAAAGTGAGTTGCTCAAGGCCATATAGTAACTCAGCAGAAGCTATGCAAATAGAAACCGGGTCTCCTGATGCCAAGCCTTATTCCTTGGCCTACGCAGCTTCTACACAGGAGACCTGACCTAATTCCAACATCCGTGAAAGCAGCATCATCCTTTGCAACAAGCCTAAGCAGGTATATGGAATGAATGAATGAATGAGCCTGCTTCTCCAGTGCTCACCATTCTTGTGCAATAATTGCTCTGCAGACATTTTTGTGAGCTTGATAAATGTTTTATTTACATGGAAATGTCTCAGCTAACACCCACAGTAAACACGAGGCGGTAGTCAAAACGTTACTACAGCTATTATCACAGAGAGTGGGCTGAAAGATATGCCTGCGTCTGCTGTGAGCAGGCCTTATTTTATTAGTGCTGCAGTACTTCACTATTTGTATGGGAGATGAGCCATCCACTTTCACATGATGGTGACCATGATTTAAGGGCTCCCACCCCCTGAGGCTGCTTATTTCTCTCCTCTATATTTGAAACCATTTTTAAATGACATTTGCAATTAAGACTTTAAGGAGGATGCTTATCGGTAGGGATGGTGCATAGTAAATCGGGTGTCCGGGTTTGGCGGTGGTTTGGGAGGTGCTGCAACTACCTGGCACACAAGTCCCTCCTGCAGGCTTTACTCTGCAGGAAAGACGGCACGATCCTTCCAACGGTGGGCAGGGAGCCAAGAGACTGTTTCTAGTCCTGGCTTTGCTGCCACGTCTGCACGAGTCGTGTCAGGCGGGATCCACCCTGCTTAACTTCAGGTGTTTCACCGAGTAGCCCGTTGTAGCGTCCCAGGGCTCTTCTGTAGTCAATGGATCCATAAGACCTCAATCTCCCGTGAGAACTGCCTCTCTATATTGACTGACAAAAAAAGCCTTTACACTCACAGTTAGTCTGTTCCTTACAACTAATTGATTTTGTTCTCATCCAGTCTTCAATGCTTTATTTTTTTGACTGCGTAATGTAAGATTTCTAGGTCTTTTTCATTAAATGTAAGGAGCATCAGCCTTAAAGTTTCACAAACTGAATACTGACAAACTGAGGTCACTGGGACTTTATTTCTTTGGGATTTGCACTGTGTTTTGCATATGTAAAATGGGTATAATGACATTCTAACTAATTCAGTGGAGACCTGCAGCACAGAGGAACTGAAGCCTGCATCACTGATATATTTGTTTCAGCCCAGGTTTTATAGCCTGATTCGTACTAACAGCATTTCTGTAGGATAACAGTGGGCCCAGTAGTATCTTATTTAATAATGACAGATACCACATGCTCCAGGAGACCAAAGGACACTTAAGGTATTTAGGATTAAAGGCATAGTGGTATCCTGCATTGGAGAATACCAGCAAGAAAAAAACATGGATGCACAGAAAGCTGCTGCCAAAATACAAGTCCATGATGGATGGAAAGTGCTATGGAAATGCTAAGTAAAATATTATCATTTGTTATTACAGCTGCAGTGTAATGTGGCCATTTTTTATAGCTGAACATGTCATCTTTGTTCTTCTTTTGTCTCACTGCAACTTTCAGGAAGCTATAGGTGATCTGCTGTATCTGTGTGCCTGAGTATGTACATGCATAAGTACGCGTACTGATTTGCATGAAAGAAAGTAATGGAAGTCTTTTATATTTAATGTAGGAAATATAGGGAGAGGCAGCTTTGTCAGCAGTCTGAAGTCCTTTGGAATTTGGCTATTCAAGACGATTTATAAACATATTCTCTGAGACACAAAAAAAAAACCCCTATTCCCGAATAGAGTAATACCTAGTGTTGTGATAGCCTGGGTTGGGCATAAGGTGTGGGGATGGTCTAACGTGGTTTGGAGAAATTCTCTATTAATGAGAAATCATCTATATGACTCATTCCTAGTCTGTCTGATTTTTATTTGTGGATTGTTTTTTTTCCACTGACAAATACCTATCCGTCTCACTCATTCTTGTTTTAGCATTATTAACACACCCAGTAGCTGTGCTGCTATTTCACAGAAAATATCTTCCTTTGCAGAATTGAAGTGCTTAAGGATGTTTTAATATTTTAATAGTGCAATATTTGAGTGCTATTATTTACCTCAATACCAATACATATGACCCCGGTACTTTGCTTACCAGTTATAAATGCGGGTGATACGGATGAACTTAAATTTGCCAGAAACAGGACAGTATAAACATAAAGAGACAAAGGGGAGATGAAAGGAAAACCAGAGTCAATCTTCTGAACATTTTAAATGGTTGTACACCAATGTAATATGTATGGGGAATAAGCCAGAGGAACTGGGAATCTTAATACATAATTAGAATTATGTCTTAATTGGCTTAGCAGAGGTTTGCTAGGCTAATTCACATGACTGGAATATTGATGTAAAAAGGTACGACTTGTTCAGAGAGGACAGCAGAAAAGAGTGATGATGTGGTTTATAGATCAAGGACATATCACTGGCTCCGAGAGCCAGAATTCAGTGTGAGATGGACTTGCTGAAACTGTCTTGCTGCAATAGGAAGGAAGCCATCAGAGTGGTGGGGTGGGCTGGTGGTGACCATCAAAGCAGGCAAGTGAGAAGAATGTCTGGAACAGATACTAGACTATTTCAGACCCCAGGGGCTGTTGTCACTGGGGGACGTTGAAAACAAACAACCGCCAAGACAGAAACACAGCAAGAAGAACAAATTCCTCGGTTGCTCTGGGAGCTGCCTTTTATCCCCCAAAATTGAGATGGTTGACATGATAAAAAGCTCTTGTAGGTTCTCTTCTGACCAATAGATAGGAATTGGTTGAGAAAATAAAATAGGAAGACACTGAGAAGAGGGTGAATACCCTGATTCCTGGGAAGATGAGCCAGAACCAGAAAGTAAAAGCCAAAGAGGCTTTAAGAAAGGAAACATCAATAAATTCAGCTAATTGGTAGAGGAGATCTCATGGGAAGCAAATCTAGGGGGAAGGAGTTTCAAAAAGCTGACTGAGACAACTCTGGGGCTCAAATTATCATCTGGAAGGTGTAGGAAGGTTAATAAGAGCTTGTCTGATGCATGATCATCTCCATTCTATGAAACTTAGGAAAAAATGACAGAGAAAGTGGAAGGTAGCTCACATCAGTGGGAAATAATATAAGCACAAGCACATAGGGACAAAATCAGAAAGGACAAAATGTTACGCAAAGGATTTACAGCAATATAAAAGCATATTGGGTAGGTGCATTAGTAATAATAAGAAGAGGAAGGAAAGAGCATGAAGAAATAAGCCAGCAAAACATGTTTATTTTTAATTTGAATCAGTTAATTTGTTCACCATGCAGTCCTGCAAACTGTCGTACTGGCACAAATGAGCGGTAATGAAAGGGAAAGAGGGATGGCAAAGGGAAAGGAGGAGGAGGGGCAGGGAGCTGCCTAAAGCAGTTCTGTCACTAAAAGAAATGTAAGTGCAGGACCATTACTCAATGGACAAAGAAAGAAAATAACTGATGATGGGGCTGAAGCATTTAATGGCTTTTTGCTTTAGTCTTCCCTAGCAAGATTAACTGCGACTGGATGACTAACAAAATTAACACCAGGGTTGAAAGAGTGAGAACCAACAGTGAAACAAGGAAGGTAGGATAAGAAATTGTTTGGACCAGTTAGATGTTTTTAAATCAGCAAAGTCTGATGTAGTTCCTCACATAATGTTTAAGAAATCAACAGAACTGCTCTGTTAATAGTCATCTTTGATAGTTCTGGGACTGTGATAAATTCCCAGTGTAAACCCTCTTCCTTGACTTCAGAAAGGCTTTTGAAAGTCTCTGAGACACCAACCTTTTAACAAAGCTAGGCTTAGATAAAACTACAATAGAAGTGAATGTGCTAGAATTTATTTTTTTTTAGTGAAAAGAGGTTCCACATGAGGATTGGCAGTGGTCAGCTCTTGGTCTGATTCTGTTCAATATTTCACCAATGACTGAGAGGATGGAATAAACCCCACTTCCTAATACTGCAGACCACACCACACAAGGAGAGCTTGCAAACATGTAGAAAAAGTGATAGATTTGTAAAATTCAAACTGATCTTCTTAGATATTCTGAAATAAGAAAGGCAAGTGTGAAGAGCCCACTGGGGACAAATCAACTGCACTATTATAGGGAACAGTTCTGCCTATCTGTGTCTGAAGATGATGGCAAGTTTGGATCTAAACTTGCAACAATATACTACAGTGAAAAAATATCATATTGGGATGTGTAACCAGACAGACGTGCATGTCAGGTACATTAATTACTCCTGATTAATACCTTAGCAAAGGTAACATGGCCATTTGGCACACTATACATTTGTATGAGCAGCAAAAGAGTCCAGTGAAAGGAAATTAAAATGATCAGAGATCACAAAAATGTGTCCATAGAAAGAAGGTTGAAGAAGTAGTATTTGTTCAGCCAAGAGAAGTGAGGGCTGAGGGACAGTCTTACAACTTATTTACAAAAATATTGCTGCAGAGGATGTGAATTCATACTGTACCTGATCACCACAGACAACACAAGAAAACAAATATCCAGATGAAAAGGTCTAGTTTAATAAACCTTTCTAAAGCTAAGTGTAGATAAACAATGGGAAATTTTCCTAAAGAGGTAAAATATGCTTCTAAGAACAGGCTAAGAAAGCACCTGAGTGGAATGGCATAGGCATGGCTCAGACGGGGGATGGATTAGATGGCATCTCAAGGCCCCTTCCACTTCAGTGCTTTATCAACCCAATACATGGAGTTCAAAAGAAGGATGAAAGGTTACACTCTACCACACAGAGGGATCAAGTGCACCCGCAGCAACTTTGAAGATGACATCAAGCTGAGTGGTGCAGTTGACATCCCTGAGGGACAGGATGCCATCCAGAGGGACCTGGACAAGCCTCCTGAGGTTCAACAGGGCCAAGTGCAAGGGCCTGCACCTGGGTCAGGGCAACCCCTGGTATCCATACAGGCTGGAGAATGAAGGGATTGAGAGCAGCCCTGCCGAGAAGGGCTTGGGTTCACTGGTGGATGAAAAGCCGTGCATGACCTGGCAATGTGCGCTCACAGCCCAGAAAGCCAACCGTGTCCTGGGCTGCATCAGAAGAAGCGTGGCCAGCAAGTCGAGGGAGGGGATTCTGCCCCTCTGCTCCGCTCTGGTCAGCCCCCACCTGCGGTTCTGCGTCCAGCTCTGGGGTCCTCAGCACAGGAGAGACAGGGACCTGTTGGAGCGGGTCCAGAGGAGGGACACAAAAATGATCAGAGGGCTGGAACACTTCTCCTCTGAGGATATGATGGGAGAGTTGGGGTTGTTCAGCCTGGGTAAGAGAAGGCTCTGGGACGACCTTATTGTGACTTTTCAATACTTAAAGGAGGCCTGTAAGAAAGATGGGGACAGACTTTTTAGTAGGGCCGGTAGCGATAAGACAAGGGGTAATGGTTTTAAACTAAAAGAGGGGAGGTTTAGACTAGATATAAGGAAGAAATTTTTTACGATGAGGGTGGTGAAACACTGGCACAGGTTGCTCAGAGAGGTGGTACATGACCCATCCCTGGAAAAAAACATTCTATATTAAACTATTTTTCACTTGTTCATCTCCAAGTCCTTTACAAAAGAGACAAGTATTACTGGGTATTGACAGAACAGAGAAGTACCCTCCCAAACAAGTAAAACTGGATTAAAGTCTGGACCAAAATGTAAGAAGTCCCTTAAATGCTCAGGTACTTGAAGCCACCACTGCTTCTGCCAGGATACAATATATCTCAGAATAATTGCTTGTTGGATTTCTCTCAGAGAGAAAAGGCTCATCTAAAACATCCTGAGTCTGCAAAAGTGACTAGGATGTGGAATGTGGGTTTTGGTACATGCTGCTTTCAGGAGTATCCCTGAAAAATGTCCAAACCATCCTTCATGAGATGCTTGGCAATCATGATCCTAAACCTGACAAAAAGCCAAAAAATCTCGTAAATGAAGATTACCCCCCTCCCTTTTTTTTTTTAACCAACAGAGTGTACTCTGCTGTCTTGAGCCAAATCACTTGATCTCTTTTTTGATGATAAAGTTTGTCTATCTCTCTAAGTAGCAGGATAGGGTAGGAGTTTTGGGGGGAAGGAGAAGGGAGGATTATAAAGGTGAATACCTCCGCATTGCACAACAGCAAAGCTGGGTTGAAATCCAGGATCATTTGAGCTAGGCAGCAAGGGACTCTCCTGGCAAATGTGTTATGGCATAGAGTCCTTTTTGTCAGAAAGCACATATGCAACCATTCACAGCGTGTTAACAGGCAGGCATCCACAGTGCTACCTATCATGAGAGCAACAGTGTGAATTCCACCTTCCCTGAGCCAACCTGGCTTGCCACCACCTATGCAAATGGCACTGCTGAAAAGGCATTGCCTCTATGGGTCCATACACAATCCATCTGCCCGGTCTGAAAAAGCCAAGTCTTTTTCAAGGAGAATATTTATATCTGAAAAAATCACTGCTGAGGGTGTCACTATGTTCAATGGAAGAAGATTGAGCTATTGAAAGTCAGGGGAGACTCGCTTAAAGGAAGCTACATCTGGGAAAATCTGAATATTTCCTCACATGTAGACTTGCCATATCTTTGTGTGTGCATGTGTAATAATTCTTATCATGAGGAAAGGAGGAGGAGCAAGCAGGCGATGTCCATGAGGTTACCTATCTTCAATAGAAGACTGGAGACAGAAAGACCTGGCAAAACAATCCATCCTCAGGGAATTTCTAGCCCTGCTTTACCAAAAGGCTTCCACAAAGCAAAAAAAAAAATCTTGAGTCTAAGTTAATCTGCATATATCTGAGACAAGTATGACCATCTAAATGATAACGCTATTGGCCCTGTCTAAAGCTCTCTTTTTGACATAGCTGTTGCAGTAGCAGAGTAACATGCTGGTCCTGTGAGACTCCTGAAAATCCCAGAAGCTGGCAGCTTTCACAGCACACTGTAAGACTTCTGTTTTTTTCTGAAGTTTTGGCCTATGATTAATTGGTTTAATTTTGCTTAGCAAAGTTCAATTTATGCTTTACAGGCACCATTAGTATTTGAGTGTCTGCTTCTGTGGTGATGGATGCCATATAGAGTTGGGTGGGTTTGGAAGTGGTTTTCCTGTCCCCACAAAATTCTTCAGGATTTAAGAAAATTTTTGTGCTGAAGGCAAACCAAGGTCTTTCAAGAAAAGGAGGGAAAGAGCATGTACATTTTGTGCCATTAGTAATGATTTGATTTTCAGAAAAGCCACTTTGGACATCAAGATCCTCCTGGCTCTCCCTGAGGCGAGTCTCTCTGCCTCACCCTCTGGTGCCCAAGCTCTTTATGTGAATAAATACATGTTTATTGGAGCAAGGACTTCAGTGTGCGGATTTCTCACGTCCCAAATTAGTTTTTAACCACGGGACTAAAGAGCTTGTCTCTTTTCTGGCTGAATGAATATTTCATTATTTATACAGCTGCAAGAGGACCTCGCTGGTCATCAAGCAGCCAGGTCTTTTGGGGTGAGTGACTTTCTGCTACACAACCACATAGCTGCAGCCAGAAAGCTTTTTTTCTGACAAAAGTTTAGGCTGAAGCTGGTGTGGTTTTTGTGACTGGCACCAGTTTCGACGAATGAATATTTTCACATGAAGGACAAAAAAAGGAGATTTCATCAAAAACTGCAGGCCAGCAGTTGTGTTAAACAGCAGGTCCCATGCAAATCCATGGCAACCATGGTTATGATTGTCAAAGTGTTATAATATGGATTATCTGGAAGTACAATGAACATACACAAAGCTCCTGATAGCCAAATCTATCTGCCCTGAGGCACTTGAGGATTGCTGGTCTAGAAAAACCTGAAGTGGATTGGATGTGGCAGGCTCCTGGTTCAGCCTCAGCCAGCTCTGTGAGCTAAATCCTGTTTACAGAGGAGTAGAGCACTTGCTCTTTAATTGAGAAAAGTAGTTAGGAGATTATCACATCTCATAAATGACTGGAATCCTCAAGTGGCAAGATGGTCGGGTGAAAATACATTTTATTTTTAGTACATTGTTGCTGTGCTCCAGTAATAAAATGCAAAGTGCAGGAAGGCAGCAATTTCAAGGGGAGCTTTTAGAAAGGAGAACTGAGGACTGCTATTCACACCATTACTAAATTCTTCTTCTGTCCAAAACAATGTGATCTGAAATGTGGTAGGGTTGCTCATTATTTATCTATTTCTTTACTTGTCATGGGATTCTCAAAGCTTTTATGTTGCACCAAATGATTGACTTAGCACAGTTGACTGCAAAGTTTTGATTGCAGAGTCTTTGCATTGCATTAGCACCTAGAGACATCAGTGGAGATCAGGACTGTATGTACATACAATGCTATAGTGACAGGCAAGGCTTGTCCGATGAGCTGATGGTTTATTTCAGCCAAAGATGCAAGAATATGTTTTGATGCTACTTTTTAAGATGAGGATACAGCTAGCGCAAGGTCACACAGAAAGTCACCATGATAGACAGAAACTGAATCCAGGTTCCTGTAGCTAATTTACAAGATTATTATTTTTTTCATCTCTGATTCATTGATGAGCAGCAAAGCAGTTAGATAGAAAAGCAGAGATGAAATAACCCCTCCTTCCCTTCCCTTCCCTTCCCTTCCCTTCCCTTCCCTTCCCTTCCCTTCCCTTCCCTTCCCTTCCCTTCCCTTCCCTTCCCTTCCCTTCCCTTCCCTTCCCTTCCCTTCCCTTCCCTTCCCTTCCCTTCCCTTCCCTTCCCTTCCCTTCCCTTCCCTTCCCTTCCCTTCCCTTCCCTTCCCTTCCCTTCCCTTCCCTTCCCTTCCCTTCCCTTCCCTTCCCTTCCCTTCCCTTCCCTTCCCTTCCCTTCCCTTCCCTTCCCTTCCCTTCCCTTCCCTTCCCTTCCCTTCCCTTCCCTTCCCTTCCCTTCCCTTCCCTTCCCTTCCCTTCCTTTCCCTCTGTCTTTAAAAACAATGTCACTTTTTTTTTTGCTGCTTCTTTTTTCCAGTAAGCAAACCTACATTTGAGAAATGAAGAAAAGACACATTCAAAATATTTGTGGCTTATTAAAACGATCTGAGACGGTCCCAAGGCTATCTTTTGTCAGGACATGATAATAGGGAAAATCTAGCAGCCACTTAATTTGATTAAAAATAATTAGACTCATAAGTGTAAACATGTTTCATATCGTGAGGTGTAGGAAGATCTAAGCACTGAGGTTTTAAATACCAAAAGCTGTGCAAATCACAGAGTCTTTCATGGGGTTCACTGAGTCCTTAATCATACAAACTCCCAGGGGTTTAAGAGCCATTCAGTCCTCGAAAACAAAGCTGAGTCTGAAGGACAGAGATTTCCCTGGTAAACATCTCTAACCTCTCTTTATGAGGTGTGTGAGGAGGTCACCAACCCAAATCAGGAGATAGAGACTGGGGGATAGGGTCATACCCAAGGAGTTTAAGGAATTTTAAGATGGCCGTTGTGAAGAAAATATGTAATAAATCCAGGGAAACTCAGCTGAGACCTAGGCATTTCAGAACAAGTGGTGCAACTCCAAGCAACGAGAATCATGGGATTATGGAAAAAGCCAAGGAATAAAATTTCTGATGTTGGCTGCACTGAACGGGCAGAATTTTATATTAGGGCTCCTGAGGTTTATTCCCTTTTCATCCAAGTCTCATGTCCCTTGGGGTGTCCTGCAGCAGGGAGCTGTCATCTGCTTCAAGGAGAGGAGAGGGCTAACAGAGTGCTTGATGGAGAGGATCTGAACTTGAGAGGAGGAGGTGCAAAGGCAGTCTCCATAGCAAAACTAGTCATAGGAGAAAGTTGGGCACAGCCAGGATCAGTGCCGGAGGAGCCCTGAGGAAAGAAAGGAACTGAGCCATGGACCTGTTGCAGGATCTGAGGATAGGCTGCCGAGAAAACACAAGACTAACGTGAGGAGCTAAAGGTTCACAAGGCGGGCGTCAGGAGTAGAAAATTTAACCTTCAGAAAGCTAGTGAGTGTGCAAGTGCCACCTGTGTCCCTTATCCCTTTCTGCCCCTCTCCCCAGGGAGGGACTGTGGCTCAGGTCACAGTATCTACTGCCTGTAAGAGGGACGGGTTGAGGAACCGATAAGTCAGGACATGCCAGCTATCCCAAAAAGTTCTCCATGGCTGGCACCTTTATTCCTAGTCCTACTTCATGGCAAAGCCACACCTTTACTAAAGACCCAACTAAGTACAGTGGCTTTGGGGTTACAGTACAAGCCAGTCAAAAAAATATCCCTGGCCCTGCCACAGACTTGGTCTAGGACCTTGAGAAGTCTCCTAACCTGTCCATGCCTCTGTTGACCCATTTATAAATCAAGGACAATAATATTTATCTCTCTGATGAGGTGGTGTCAGGAAGTAGAATTCATTAATAGATCTCCTGAGCTCCTCAGAGTACAAGCTTCGTGACAGTCTAATTTTCACTCTAGGTTCCTGAAGCCTTATGCAGTTGTTCTGTCTGTCCATCTGTTTTTCAGTCTCCTTACTAAAAACTGAAATCATTGTTGAATTAATCATGTTGGACGAGGGCTAGAAGTATCCAAGAAAATAGAATGAGATACTGATAAGTTTCATGAAAATTAATGGCAGAGTAGGAGGAAAAGACTGAAATTAATACCCTCCAACTCTGGGAGCAACTCTCAGCTTAGAAGGGCTGTGATAGGACTTTATTCTGCTTGGTCTGACACTGCACAATCAGCCTGTACATAGTGACCAGCCGGTTATCACACGCATATTTTGGAACCAGCCGCAGCATGTGGTGTCTTTTGCCAGCTGATAATTGCTAGACTTAGAAGAGAGCCTGGAGGCATGGGGGGTACCGAGGGGAAATGATTATCTACAGGATACCTGCAGGCTTTGGAAGTGGGAGCTGAGATCATAGGGAAATCAGGAAGGAAGGAAAAAACTGGGGCTGTTGCAGTGGAGGGGGGCTGTAGATAGAGTAGAAGAGAAATCCATAGGTTTGCAGGCATTGTTAGTTCTCCTACTTGCAGAATTACTTGTTAATTATTATTAGAACATCTGTTTACTATTTTGAATCGTTGATTTCAAAAGAGTTTACAAAATGACAGGAAATGAAACAG
Organism: Astur gentilis; assembly: GCF_929443795.1. NCBI lineage: Eukaryota > Metazoa > Chordata > Aves > Accipitriformes > Accipitridae > Astur > Astur gentilis. Next base: position 23,538,856 of record NC_064898.1, read on the forward strand.
AAATGCTAAACAATTTTTTTTTTTTTTGTGACACCCAACATTTATTTCTGAAAACATTCATTAGTAAGGGAAGCCTCAGAAAGACATTTCAGAAATGTATATTTAACTCAAAAGCCCAAAATATAGGAATAAAATCAGCTTTATCTTTGATACTGACATTCAACAGACAAGTTTGAAACCCTGTTATAGAATAAATTTGAAAAACACAATAGCTGCTAGCAGTTTTTCAAGGAATGAAGCCATTGCAGCCATGGGATCAGGAACTGCTCCTGCTTTGACAAGGAAAGATTTGGGATGTCAAACATTCTGCATGCTGCAATGCATATCACATGTTCAAGTGATGTTCAATCAGTAAGGAAAGGTAATCGCCAGCAGTTTTATAACTCTGTACCTTCCTCTGTATGGTGCCAAAAAAGATCAGCATTGATATTGGCTTCAAATAAGTCTACACGCTCACTACTTTATGATAAAGGGATAAGAAGTGTTTGGCATGAAAGCTGAACAGCAGAAGAGATGAAGCTAGATGGTGGTGCTGGTGGTGGTCGGATGGGAAGGCGTAGTTTTCATGAACATAAATGATGTTTTGAGTCCAAGATCACAACTGGAAAAGGATTTTTTTGTGTGTGTGGTCTCATTATTATTTTTTTTAATTATAATTGCAAGAATGTATAACTGATTTCTTAATACATATAATAGTCATATACCCGATCTGGCAGAGAGGTGATGACAAGTGAAACCTGCCAAACCAACTGAAGGACTAGGAAGTTTGGTATGAGGGTCAGATATCACAGATTAAATTGAATTTGAATCATGTCGATGTCTATGAAAAACTGGGTCTCCTATGTTTAGTTCAGACACATCACTGTTATAAGTTCAGATGCAGCTGTAAGTCCAAGATAACTTTATCTTCTATACATCCTAAGTAAAGAAGAAGGGGAGGGAAGAAGACAGTAGTACAAATGTGATCTGTCCATCCTTGGTTTCACTTTGATGATGTAAGGAAACTGTCCTCCAAAATATGCACTTCATTCTTGTTTAGCCTAATGTCAGGTAATTAACTGCTACTCATGCAGTGCATAAATGATTATTTCTGGGACAAAGGCCGCTCCTAGCATTAGGAATTGTACACAGTATTCCAGGTGGGGTCTCATGAAAGTGGAGGCACAAAGCATTGTCCCCTTTACCCTTCCAGTAAACCTTTCTTTTTTTTTCTTTTCTTTTTGTGACCTAACAAAGACCCTGTAGATTCACAAGAAGCACTTGGCTTCTAGTGCTCTGGATGCATCTGCCTATGAAGTTCACAGACCTTCCCATCTCTTTAATGTTCTGCATCCTTATGTTTGCCTGAGTCTTAGACTATCTCTACTATTTCTCAGCTTCTTTTACCCTTTCACTCAAATTTTCCCAGGCTCTTCCTACCAAGGACGTTTATCTGTGAATGCTACCAAAAGAAGAGAGATCTTCAGAGAGGTCCTCTTTCAAGAATCTCTCTTCTTCAAACCCTTCTACATTATACACATGTTCAGAAAAATATTAACTTCTAAAATACCCTTTATCTGGGTCAAACACAGGCTCTGCCTTCCAGATCTTCACACAGTGAAGATCTACACAAGCCCTCTATTTGCATGAGCAAGTGCAAGGGCAGCTTTTTGCACAGATTTTTCCATTCAGCCCCGCCAAGCAATTCAGCACTGCCATGCCCCAGAGGGATCTACACAGGAACTTTTGTGTCATCGGGTCTTTCACATCTATAAGCATTTCCATGCAGAAAAAGGCTGAGGTGCACTGTTGGAGTAGTCTGGAGGCGTTTCCTCTCCCAGTGCTTATATACTATTTTTTTTTGAAGAGACAGCTTGCAGGACTATCATTCTAAGAAGTTTTCAACATCTACTTTTATTTTAAATTTTAATTAAAAGGGAAATGGGGCAAACCAGGTAAATCAGCTAGAAAGGTAAGCCCAGAACACAAACTGGAAAATTTTACTTTTATACTGTATACTTTAGGACTGTTTAAAATTGGCCAATGAGTTTATCTTGAAATCCTGTGTGCATCGTATGCATGTGTGTATATTGAATGTGTGTGTGTTTGTGTACACATGTGCATATATATGTACACAGAAATCCTCAGGAGTTTATACCGTATTTTTACATTATCTATCAAGGATATTTTTCCCTTTCTATATTTAAACTGATCTTCTTAAGTTCATGAATCCAAGGCATCCTCAGAAGTATCTGCATATGAACTTGAGCCAAGTCCTAAGGGAGACTTGTGTGGCATTTGCACACCCTGTTGACATTTAGAACAAAAGTCAAGCCCTGAAAACATAACAAAATTATGGGTTAGCTCTCTTTTCAGTGCCTGCATAAATAGCAATACTGTCATCCTTGTCATTTAACACTATGGCTGCATCAGCGTAGAAATTCATATTAACAGCACTGACCCACCAGTCATTGAACCTTAAGAACAGGGAATGGATTTCACAATGGGCTGCAGGGACTGCTTTAGAAATCTTAGCAGAGCTGCAGCAGCTACCATGCATTTTGGACTTTTCAACCAGAAATCAGTGGTGATGGAGAGAAAGAAAAATTACAGGACTGTTTTTCTGTGTAGGAACACTTACTTACTCTGAACTTTATTAGTGGCCCAAAATCCTTGTTGAATTTCTAGATCTCTGCTAGATGAAGAACTCAGTCTTCTAACAATCTCAACTTTGATATAATACTTAATATCAATCTTCCTAATTTTAGTGGCCAAAGAGAGCTTGGCCAAGGCCACCTGCCTTCTTGACAGTACTCCCTTGCTTCTTGAATTGTCTCACTGAATTCAATGCGGATAATCTGGCAAGCTTTGAAAGCATTCTAGCTTAGATAGGGAGCCTGAGATTTTCAGCATCCTTAGTTTAAAAATGTGCTTCTGAAAGAGCTTGGCTCCAGCCCCTTTAGCTGCCCAAATTATATTTATAGTCACACTTGGCATCTACCTGACACAGATCTCAAGGCAGTTTTACAAATTACCGCTCTCCTCAGTTTACAAAGAAGTTAAGAAGACTTCAGTGCACAGTTGCTCAGTAGCAGTTGTGCAGATTCCTGGACTGAAGAGTTATGCTCTGAACTGCAGTGTCCCTGCAATGATAGGAACAATATAGTCTGGAAAAAAGCTGAACAAAACTATCTTGATTCAGTCTGAACACTACTGTGGTAGGTCTAAAGAAAAGGAAAAAGGTATAAATATAAATGCAAGCTACTGATCCTATAGTTAGAATATCAGTAAGGACACTTTAATACTATATATAGAGAAAGTGTATATATAGTATTAAGGAGATGAGTGTATTTTATCTTCTGTCAATGCATAAAGCTGTCTGAGTGTAAGAATAATTCTCAGCTGGGCCTACCTCTGCATAGATTGCTTACAAATCATTGCAAACATTTGTACAGAGCACAGCACAAGACACAGATGACTAGAAAAAAGCTGCAGGAAAAGCCCAGTCCTGAGCAGGGACGTCTCTGGAGAGACCCTTACGCGTCTCCCTGAGAAAAGCCAAAATCCACAAGAATCGTGAAGTGATATTTAGCTCCATAATATTTATTGCAGTTTGCAGGTCTGATAGCGCTTTACAAAGCTATGGTCCAATGCTGCAGCTCTTCGGAAAACACTCTTCTGTGGCTGGGAAAACATTTGGTATTAAATATTTTAGCAGAATTAGCCTTCTTTCTAGCAGAGCATATCAAAGAACTGTGAAAGGTTCGGAAAGTATGTATTATTTAACTTTTCTGGATGAGAGAAACTGAGGTTCAGAAATGCCTTGTCTAAGGACTGAAACTTCCCTCTGCTCAGACCCGTGTGAGGATGGGGACACATCTTAGGGGCCATGGAGGCTACAACACCTCTCTGGCTGCACCCCTGCTGTGCATTAACACGTGCAGACCAAAACAGTTTCCACTTGTCGGTATACAGATGCTATATTATTTTGTATTTCACTTCTACAAAAAAAATTGTGTCTTTTTGATTTTTAAAACTTTATTTCCTTTACAAATCAACCTAAGGAAAGAATAGCATCTTCGGAAACAAAATTAAGGTCAAGTTTCCTCCCTAACCAGTCTCACGGCCTCATTCTTTCTCCAGCAGGATGATGGACTGGTTGTAGCCCTGCCAAACTTCTCTGTCCTCAGCCAAATGTGACAATCCCTGGGAAGCTCCTGGTCCAGTTCTTGCTTTGCCTCAGGTCTCTCCCTTCATCACTGTCCCTGCTCGGCTCACACTGTTCCAGGCAGACACTCTAATGAGATGAAGAATATTTTCTTTTTCATAACCTCTGCAAGGGAACTCACCGTTGAACTGCATTCCCTTTCTGATTTTATTTATATGCCTGTTAATTTTCCTGGTTAAGCAAGAATAGTAATGACAGGGAATGCTTGGAAAAGAGGATGGAAACCATTTTAAAAGTTAGTTAGAGACATTTAAATGTCAGTATCACTTCCAGCACCACATCCTAACTGTAGGGACATTCATTGCCAGATTAATGCATACAGTGGGAAATAATCAGGGATGTCAGACATGGACCAAATGTTATTGCTAATAAAGTGTCTGTGCTGTGATCTGTATGCTCTATCATTTAGTTATCTTTCTTGCTTCAAGTAAGAAAATCAGAATTTCTTTATCATGAAGAAAGAAGAAAAACTGTTGTTTCCTATTCATTCAGAGAGCAGTCCTTTTAATATACATCTTAAAACATTCTGGCTACCTTTTTCACTATTTTTTCCTTTTTTCCTTTTTTTCCTTTCCTTTCCTTTCCTTTCCTTTCCTTTCCTTTCCTTTCCTTTCCTTTCCTTTCCTTTCCTTTCCTTTCCTTTCCTTTCCTTTCCTTTCCTTTCCTTTTACTTTTTATTTTCTTTTTCTCTTTTTCTCTTTCTCTTTCCTTTTCTTTTTTCTCCTTTTTTTTGCCTTCTTCTTCTCCTTCTTTATTTATTTTCTTTTTTAATATGACTAAAGAAGTGCCTATGGAGTTTGTCATCAATTTGACACAATAAGTGGAAGTCTAATTTTCCACACTTCCAATAAGATTTAAATCTATCCCAAAGACATGAATGGCCACTGCATACTAAACTCATTTCTGTAATATTTTTTTTTGGCTTCAGTGCAGTTGCACATGGGATAAATTTAGTCATTATTTTCAAATGTGAGGTAATAACCCATATTTTCTGTTTTGCACAACTGCCATTGTGTGATTTCTTGAAATTCAGGTGCAAAGCATTTATCTAAAGGGACAGTGCTCAGACAGATCATGATCTTCTTTCCCTAATTTTTCCACTTCCATTCAATAGCTTTTCTACGACAACTCCTGTCTGTGTCATAGATCATAAGGAGGAATTCTGCCTTAATATCTGGGAATATCTTGATATATCATGGTTTTAGTCTCTTCCAGCTGTCTTCTTCCATCATCATAACAAGATCTATCCCACTAGTTTAGCCCTCTACTCTCTGTGCGGACATAGCCTAGGATGCCTTGGGCTGACCTCGGCTGGATCGCCTTTCGTATGTCCCTCAGGCTGTCATTTTGCATTTTATCACAGGGCTTTCTTGACACTTGTACTTGGGTGAAGAAGAGCACTTTGACTTCTGGTCTGAGCTACAGCAACATAGTACAGCGTAGCAGGAGCAGATTTATAGACTAAAGGAGTTTGTTCTGAAGACCTGACATCCCCATTATAATGTTTTTGGTGTGCTGCTTCAAGCTAGCTCTACTCTAGTCCAATGGAGTAAATGCTGCCTAGTGGCCGAAACATGTTAAGTGGACTTTTGAAGCCCATCTTCCCCTTCACTTCTACCTGACGGGGACCGTTTGCTCCAAGGTAACTCAGAGGTGCAAACCAAATAACAGCGAGTAGGGACCATCAACAGATCTGCCTCAACAGCACCCTCCTGATGCAAAGTAACATGCCAATGTAGGTGCATACATGTGAGCACAGAAAACTTGTTTCCTTTTTATTTCCAGCTTTATTGGGCTGCTTATTTAACAAAGCAGCTGGCCAGCTTTGTTCCTCCTGTTTGCAACAAGTATCTCTGCTAGTTTAGATCAGGGCCATAATTCAGTTTGTGAGACAACCGCCACCCCTCTCCCCTTAAGAATAAATAAGTAGTGACATGATGGAATCTCTCCATATTTCCTCACTCGCCCATTTTTCATACAAAAGGGGTGTTTGGTGCTGTTTTATTGAAGCTGGATTTACAATTGAAGCACAGAACAAGCCCTGTTTCACAGCGGTGTGGGTAAATGTGACGGAGGAGGCAGCACGGCGGGCTAGTCTACAGCCACTGAGATTGCAGGAAAGCCAGGGAGAATATACAACCTTTACAAAATCAGCTTATTTGAGGAAACTGGTAGGTAAACAAGAAAGGCTTGTGCACAAAACATGAACTTGATTTTTTTTTTTTTTTCGTTTTCTGATGGATAATATCTTTGCAATAAATGCAGAGCTTTCCTCTCAACTGTGTATGCTGTTGTGAAACATCCTCATGTCTCCCTGCAAAGGCTCTTTGGCTTTTAAAAAAATCTTTAGCGGGCTTAGCGTATTGATGGTAAAGTGCTACCAGTTTACAACTCCTCTTACAGGAACACTGAGGAGGGGGTGATGACAAGGATGATATCAGCAAAATGGCAGAGTATCAGGAGGCCACCCACGGGAGATGCAGATGGCTCACCAGGACTTTCCCACTGCCTGTACTCTTAAAGCCTGTGGCTATCAATGGGCTTACAGGAGCGGTGGTCCAGTTGGGGCCGGTCCCACGAGGCTAATGGAGCAAGTCATGAGTATTTATTTAAGGGGAAATATAATACCTTAAACATTAGGAAATGTTCTGCATACTTGAGATAGAAAAAAAAAAAAAATCAATTTCCATCTCGGCTATACTTTTCTACAGCCTATAGCTGGCCTTGGTCATAAAACCACTGATGTTTACAATCTATGAGTAAGGGATTAGATGGGGAAACCTATCAGTTATACAGCATCACACTAGGTATTTTAATGCCTGAAGATGATGCAAGAGGGGAGCAGGGAAGATGGCTTGCAGACAGATTCTTCTTCTCCCCACTAATTTATTCAGTCCCCCGCATTCCCTCGACCTGTGATCTTGCACAACCTCCAAAACTAGCTTGATCGGTGCATGGTTATATGGATGTCAGTGTATTAAAAAACCCCAAAGCACTCCCTGGCTGGTGCTGCAAAGAGTGTTGGTGGCAGGGGGGATGTGCGTGGCTGTGCAAAGCTGTGAGCAATCAGACAGTTCATTCTTCTTTTCAGAAGTGTTACACGTCCAGGCTGTGGTATTCTGGCTCCTTTTGAAACGTGTCAGCTTAAACAATCTCTGCAGCACACATCCCTTTCCTCTAGTCCTATTTTTTTCCGCAAGCTGTAAGAGCTGTTCTGTTCCACCCCACAGTCAGCACGGAGATTTTTTATAGAAAGGAAAGTTACTGAAATGATTTGTGGCCACTTCATTATCGCTGCTGTGCTGGATGATAGGGGTTGAAGCATTTTCGGTAGCAGTAGAAATATCCTCGGATGGAGGGAGGCAGGTAACAGCCCGGGCTGCCTCCGGCAGAGGGAAGTGGCACACACGCACTTCCCAGCGTGCTCCGTCCTGCCGCTGTGCAGAGCAACCGGGAAAAATGTCAGGTCTTGTGTCTGCAGAGCTGAAATTTCCCCCCGCCAACACAAACGCCTAATTTAAGCCCCTTTGGTTCCTCACCGCAACGGTCTTACCCTCCATTTCCCCCGGACCAAGAAATGAGGTGTCTCCAAGCTGGCTCTCACGTACACCCCCTGCAATAAGACTTACGTAGACGTTGGATTTAAGTCCCAGAGTAAGTGCTGGGAAAACCAGGTGCAGCCAGGGCTGCAAACAGAGTTTTGCTTTTAAGCATTAGGTTTTAATATTCTATTCCAGCGGCTACTTTAAACCGGGGTTGCCTTTTCTCTGAAAGTCATCAGCGGGGGTGACAGAGGGACACCCTTGAAAGGTCTTGGGCTTGCACGAGTGGTCCCAGCACCGCCTACGAGTGAACCCCCACACCAAGACACAGCTGAAGGCTGCCCAGACTCATAGTTGTGGGATTTTTTTCCTCTCCTGTTGCTTGTCACGCTCCCATCTTTCTGTCACAGGGTCCCTTTTGGGTGTACGCAAACACACACGCTGACACAAGGTGAACAAAAATGCACTCGCATCTCACATAGAAGAAATCCTTTCACTCCTTCTCCTTGCCAGTTACACACTTTTAAAATCTATTTGACTCTTCCCTTAGCTTCTCTGCCTTTAGAAAAAGTAGAAGCCTGCTGTAGATTAATTTATGGGGAAGATAATGTCCTTTAACCTACACTTTCCTGAACTGCCTTAATACTGTTTGCAAAGCAACCAGATGACTTTGTCTCTCCCTCACCCCATCTAGAGCTGCAAGGAGGCAAGTTTTGCCTCAAGCTCTCAACCTTTTGATGCACGGATTTTCCACGCTGAGCTACAGTAGGTGGGTAACAAGAAGATCCTATTAAAGTGAAATCAAGTAGCAAAAGGATTGTCAGCTCAGCAAATCAGAACCATATAGGACCTATCCTTCCTTCACTGCATTCCTTCCTGCTCACTACAAGAAAGAAGGAAGTTAAAAAAAGGTGGTGAAGGGGGAGAAAAAACAACAGAGAGCAACAGCAGCACTGGCAGTGTCTTGATTTTATATGTAGGAAATTAATCCTTGCTGCTAAAGACACAGCCTCTTTAATGGAGAGGCTGCTGCAATATCATCGCAACAACTAGCAACCCACATGTTTGATTACAACAGGTTGAGCCAGTGCACGCTCCCCTGTGCCACACTCAGAAAAAATAAATCAAATGTCTTTACCTGAGGCTCCTTCATTTCCTACGCAGAGATCTCCTTTAATGCAGGCTTTTCACGGTACCTTTCTTTGCCAAGAAGGGGCTGGCGATGGCTTATTTACCTACTTACCTGTCCTTGAGCTATGTGGCTTTTATTTGAATAAATTAAACCGGCTGTTTCAAGTGATGCTTTTAGCCTCTTGAGTCTGGATCTAAATCTCAAAAGAGTTTTTGCTTAAAACCTGTTTTTCAAGTTTTCAACCAAGTATCCACAGTCTGCAGGATGCAGTTCTCTTAAAGGACCTTGGTGCCTATGGGTAAGAAAAAATATCATCCTATCTGGCTACCTTGCCTGCTTTTAGGTTTCCTATATATTTACAATATACTAAAAGTGGAATGAGGGCTTGCTAAAACAAGGAAACTTGTTTTTTTGTTAAGTTGCTTTGCTTGTTTGCTGTTTGTTACTATGGGACCAGATTTTCAGCTGCTGGGAGTTACTACTACTAGCAGATATGTTTATTTTTTAATGCTGTAATAGTACTTTTAATATTCCTGAGTGGATGCACACATTTGTTTTGCTTTGTGTGACTGATTCTGTCTTCCAGGTCACTGGTGGCAAATACTTGAAAAACTCTTGTAGTTAAGAAGTTTGATTTTAGTATCTAAAGCAGAGGAAAATCTCAGTTTCTGATTTTGGCAAGGGGGTATTTGTCATATATTTTCCAGGATCTCAGCAGCAGCAAAATTTCAGGGGCCAAGTGCTCATTTGTGTAAGCTGACTTGTCTCTGAGGCAAGGAATTCTATGGTTCATCAGAAGAGCTGGCTGTTTTTATGGACATGGGGTGATTCCCCCCCCCCCCCCCCTTTGGTACCTAGGAGAAGAAATAAAAAAAACTGGTGTGAAATAGAAAAACATGCCCTAAAAATATGCGCAAGAATATGCCTTTTCTTTTTAATACACTGTAGAAAGTTTTAAAGATGTTGACCCAGGCATGCTAAAACATAACATGTATTAAATCTGGCATGCTGCTATAGTGAACTGTTTTTTCCCTGTAGTTTAGTGTTGTCTGGGGTTTTTTTCTCCATGCTATGCATTATCACTGTATTCAAGCATATTGTGTTTTTATATATGCACATACATTTGGAGGGGGGAGAGAGGAAAGCGTGAGGATCGTAGAGAGCAAAAAACCAGAGGTCCCTTTCGTTGCTGGAGTTGTCATGCATTCGTCAGGACCAGGGTGCAATAGATGCCATCAGATGCTCAAGACAGAAGTATAGAGAAATATTCAAGCTCAGGACAGAAGTACAGAGAAATATCCAAGCTCAGGCCCTGCTTCAGAAATGTTGGCTCACTATTTACTACTGTGAGTAGCTAGAGCTCATCGTACACCATGCTGGGCTCTTCAGCGACTGCAAAATGGTCCCTGACTAGAGAGCTGCATGTTTCATCTTGAATAAATTCTAGATAGTTCTGTTGCAGGCAAGAGGTTTATTCCGGATCTGGTCTGATGCGCCTGAAATCAGAATTTGGACCTAAATAGAATAGTTATTATTAATATTATTATCATCACCACTGCTATTATCTCTATGTAAACAAAATACCACATACCATGACGAAACTGCTGCTTTTATCTCTCTTTGTAATGCCCCAAATCCTGTAATCTAATTGTTACACATCCTTGCTCAAAAGAAAGGCTCAAATATTAGCTTAAGGTTGTAATAGCAATTAGCACTGCAGAAGCTTAAGCTATCTGTGTAGATCACAGGGTTTGCTTACCACATATTTTATCAGTAGGTTAGCTTGGGCGCCTTATCATCTGACACTGGAAATCCTGAATTCGGCTGATTTTTTAGGTGCCTGTCCATCCTGAATGTTTGTACTTGATGTTTGATGCTATGGGTGAATGTGCATTAAACACAGAAGGGAGGGTAAAGGGTAAGGGGGGGAGGGAGGAACGGGGAAAACCAAGTGTTCTGGGAGTGGAATGGTACTAAATAATGCCAAAAGGTATTTGAAAGAGGAGTGGCGGTGGGATCTGCTTAACTGATGGTAGGGCCGAGCCAGAAGTAGGTTTTCGTTCTCCACTGTCGGCCCAGGGGTAGTAATTCACTCCCGACCACGGCGCCTGCCAGCTGGATGCGGAGGAGAGCAGAGCAGCTCTGCTGCCTCTTGCAGCAGGGAAATGCCCACACCAGAGATTTGGAGAGTGGATGCTCTGACTTTGACACTGTGGCAAATTTACTGCGTGCCTTTAATAAGAGCGTTTTAAATTGAACTTTTGCAGTGTAATCCAGTTTGTCTTCTGGTGCCTCTATTTCTTGGCTGTGGAGAGGCAATAACAAGGCTCCTTCCATACATTGCTCTCAGCTCCTGTCCTCTTTTTCTGCTCTTTCCTTAACCTCTCCCTCTTGGTAACCATCCGAAACAAGGTATAGGATTATGAAGTCCTTTACTTTTAACCGGAGTGCTTGTTCTTAGGCTCTGAAGATAAAAGAGAAGGAAAGTCCTCACCGGAGAAGCTAAGACCAACCCCATCCTCCAGCAAGCGAGGAGCAACCAAGTTGCACCATTAGCAATTTAAATCACAGATCGCTCCCCGACAAAATCATACCCTCCATCTTTCCTTTGCTTCTCCACTTCAATAACACCATTTTCTCTTTGACTTCTTTGACATGTCTTCATTTCCATTTTTTTGTGTAGCCTCGTGCACACATATTCCCTCTACAAAGGTGTCCTCTCTCCTCCTTTGCTGGCTGGCCAGATGCATTGTGTGAAGATCCAAGAAGTCACTAACAGGTAGCTGAGCTGGCCAGTTTGCACGTGCTCACCGGCCAGCTGGCAGCCCGAGCCAAGCAATTAGCTAACGAGCTTATACCGTCGCCTTTCACTCAAACGAGATGTACTTTGTCGTTGTCTCCCACACCACTGATTTTCATAAAGCATGTGGGATATTTGTATCTTTTAAGCTTTTGCCCCTCTAGAGAATGGGGTGAAATGAGCCACCAGGTTCAGAATATATTGCTGGGTGCAGGACTGACAGATGGGGAGCCAGATGGACAGACAGCACTCCTATAAAAGCCTTATTTCCTTAGGAAAAGAGGCCGTCGGGTCTAAGCACTACTAGTATGGGGTTATAGGATGGGAGGATTATGACTCTCATTAACAGATGTCATGTGTCAGGCACTTCTGCGGAGACACGTAGAGGAAAAGTAAGTGAAGTACCTTACTTTGTTTTGAAGGTGTGAGTTTTAAGTCCTGTTCTGTCTTCGGTAGATTCACAGCAAACTGGGGTAGCTGCTCGTTCAAAAGGGAAAGAGGAAGGGGAAGGAAGGCAGATTTGTCACTAGCTCCATTACTCCTCTGTGTATTGTCATTTAAAGGCATTCATGTGGCTTTTCTTAATCCGACCCAATAGGCTCATGAAACCTTTTCTGATGGTTTTCTTTATCCAGCCCAATAGGATAAATTAAATAGCATATTAAGACTGTAGTCTCTCATCCTGCAAATGACTGAACCCATCCTCTGACCCAGTTGCACTCTGCAAATAGCTGGATCAGGCATGATCAAGCCTAACAGGCAACATAGCCTATATGTGGGGATTTCAAACAAGAAAAAAGACCGGTTTTATATCTACTGTCTACTGAATCTTAAACCCACCACTTAAACATCACTTTCTAAAGCCGTAGTCGCTAAATGTGAAAGTGCTACTGCAAAAATTCAACCTCTGCAACCCCTCTCTGGGGTTTAGTAGTAGTGGTGTACAGTAGCGGTTCAGGTTTTGGACTGTTTGGTCCCTGTTAGACTCATGATTGAGTAATAGTCTATAGGATCAACCCCTTATTTTATTTAGCCTCTTAGACACAGATGGTAATTTTTGTAGCATCCCTCCTTTGCGGCATCCGCGGGCCCCTAGTGAGCTGGCAGGTGAGGTGGGGAGTGTAAAAGAAGCGAAAGGTGAAATGCCATAGCTGGGAGGATTATCATGTGCAGGGTTGGTATGAGAGCAAAAGCTAGCTCCAGCGGTTATTAGATTTCCCCCAGGAAAGTGGGGGGGAACCCTTGGTTGAGCTCAATCTCCCGCTTGAAGAACTGTTGAGCAGCAAGGATACTTCGAGTTGTCCTCACCGCTGTGTTTATCTGAAATCTGGCTGCTTGTGTGTAGATGCCGACCGCACTGTGGGGCAGTCCTGAGATGGAGAGGGTAAAAGTTTAAGAAAGTAATGCCACTCGTGGCATTTTTGAAGAAAATGGTGTTACTCACAGTTTTATTTAAATTTGTAGGATAACTATGAAAACATCTCGTGCTCTTGATGCTGTGCATAAAGTCATCACAGCTAAAGGTATCCAGTACAATAAAATAAGCACAGATGCTGCTGGAGCATTTCAGAACAACTTTCGCTCCACATTTTCCAGTAATCCGATGCGCCTTCAGTATCGAAAGCTTTGTAATTATCCCTCTCTCTTTTCTTTCACTGCAAAAGTTCCTCTTAAAGAAACACCAGGTCCAATCTTAAAAAATATTCACTGACTTCTGAGGGATGTTCTCATGCCTCTGAGTTCAAAGTTACTGTAGAAAATTTACTTATGTAGGATGGCAATCCAAATAATCTTATTCCATCTGAAAGTATATAAAGGTCATATCAAAATTTCATTGGAGCTCCATCCTATGAAAAGAAGTTGCTTGCTTATGAAATTCTGTTATAAATTCATTTTGCATCTGGTCCTGCAAATGTACATGATTGTTTCTTTTTGACCCCTTGCAATGAATAAAGGCAAGAGACATGAGTAGAGACGTGCAGGATTAGATCCATTGCTTTTTAGATTTTTTTTTTTCCTATGGCATTTTAATGATAAAAGACCAATTTCTGCCCTTGCTTAACCTCCAGCAACCCCACTGATTTCCTTGTTCATTCCAAATTGTAATGAATGACTTTACACACTGGAGCCCTTTTATTCTTTCTTTTCCAGATTGAGTGTCTCAGCCCAGACAATGGGCTCCTGCCTACATGAGTGTACAACTGGGATAAAACCACTGACTTTAGCAGACGTGCTCCATCGTGACTGAGAGACAAGCCGGTCTGTGATATACAAACTTTAATGGAGCATAAGCCAGGGAAGAGCATGCAAGTAAGCACCATTTTTAACTCCTTAGCATCGTTTGTGTTTGTATCAGCCCTGACTCATGGTTTATATACATAGGGTATGTATTAAATATCGCTGTACTTGCACTACATGTATCTATTTGAGATAATTATGGCTATTGTAGTACTGGTGGGACTTACAGTCTTTAATGCATTTATTCTCACAACATCTGATAAAGTGAGGAAGTCTTTTTATCTGTATATTATATAGAGGAAACTGAAGCCTCGATCATTTTTTGCTACACCGGGAAACTGAACCTGGATTTTCCGAGTTGAATGCTGGCACTCAGACTGTTGGTCTGTCTTGACATAAGCAGTACAAATAGGCATAGAGAATAGCGCTTCTTGTAAATTGGGGATACTGAACTACTTGGTCGTGATACAGCAGACATGATAAATTGCTCACTGTTAAATAAAGTGTTTGGGAATTGTCACGTAGCTACGGAGAGGCCACGCCATTATTAATGATGCACAAGGCATATATTTCAGCTTATTCTTCCATATCCATATTGACTCTGAAGTGCAAACAATAACACAAACTAGATTTTGCCAGTAAACTAACACAATTTATCTGGAGGACAGAGCAGAAAGCAGGAGCAGAGCCTGATAGCTCCCTATTCGTGTGCGGTGGCGTGTCTGGTGATGGAGGCTGCCCAGGCAGGGGACAGAGGAAATGTTGATGCTAGTGTCTGGTGAGGATTCATTGAGACGGGCTCTTGATTGAGCCCTAAGAGATTAACAAGTGATGAAAGCGTGTATCAGAGCCAGTAATCGTACTCAGATCTGCTGTGCCGTTACCACAAGCTCACCTTTTCTCCCTGTAATCATACAATAATGTGCTTACTTTGCCATCTCAAAGGTCAACGACTGGTTCGATGCGTGGAAAGGAGATGCCTGAAGCGAAGGTGTTGGGGAAGTGGGGCTTTATTCTGCTGTCTCAGAGGTCGTTCTTTACAGGGGAAAGGAGATGTCTCCAGTTCAGACCTGTTCTTTTAGTGAGACCAGAGCTGTCTATGAGTGAAATAACTGGCTTTTCATTTCCCAGGAGCATCTAGCTGTGAATGGGACAATTCATATGAATTTTGCTATTGCACAAGCATAAATCTAGAGTGAGTCATTTCAAGTTAGTTGAGATAGGTGGCCTTGCTGGAGAATAAGGAAGTATTAGAGAGTTGTCTAAAACAGCAGATTTCATCAGAAAAGTCTCCTTCACAATGAGATCATGGCTTGAATAGGAGTGCAGATCAGCCTTCCAAGTTTTATTTGATTTCAAATATTGTTTGATATGCTACAGTATTTCATTGCAATTTAACGGCAATTCCCATTCACACAGCTATTCTAAATAGGTTCTTATATGTACCTATTACCTTGGTAGCCAGGTTTCTATATGAAATCCCGAACATTTCATTATTATTAAAAATATAAAAGCCATCTATTCCATCCATTTTGTACGGTGAGGTGAGCAGAATTGGATGTGAAGTCACAGTGCGGTAATAGGGTAATTATTGTTTGGAGGCTCTTCTAATATACCTATGGTCAGTTGTATTAAAGATGTATTATATTACAGTTGTTCGTGGCCGTTTTATCATGTACTGTGGATTAAGAAATATTCTATCCTATCCCATGGATTAAAAAAACCCATGCTTTAAATTTTTAGAGAGGAAAATATGTCTGGGTAAAGGGGCAATTTGATCCTCTGGGCAATTTATACTCTCCTTGACATGATCTGCACCTTCTTAATGCACATCTTCTTCCTCCATAAGACACCAGTGGAATTTCCGGAGACAAAAGAGTCCCCGTTCTACTTCATTAGAATGAATGAACTAGTATCTCATTTGAAGTTGGCCACATATGGTATACAGAGCGTGTTTACACAATACCAGAGCACTTACTTGAAGAACAAGTGTATTCCACAAAAGCAGCCTCCTGAAATGCTTTCCGTAGTTTGAAAAAAAAAAAAAAAAGGACACATTTATAGAGTTAAAATATAAATAATTCATAGGGAAAATGAAAATAATAGGCTTAGGGAAGGGAGAAAAGAGACCTATACACTTCCAGGACCATCCGTCTAATTGCCTATAAATAATTGGCTTGTACATATTACCCACAACAGAGCACGGTCTCTGACAGCGTTATAAGCCTGGATGTCAGCTGCAGAGCTCAGCTGCTGTTTGTAAATGGTCTTAACTGTGCTCTTGATTTTTCTGTGCTTACTGTATATAGTTTTGTTTTATTGGCACTGTACTGTAAGCATATTCTGCACTATGCAAATATAAGAGCTGAGAAGCATATGGGCCGAATCCTGCAACACTCACTCAGGCAAATGTCCAATTCACTTGATGGGAACTTTTCCTGAGTAAGCAGTAGGAGCAGACTCTCAACTCCATCGTATGGCTCCGCTGATTTCTCAGGTACGACAACAGATGCTGGTACTTTGCAAACAAGGAGAGGAAGGGTATAAGACCCAGTACTGTGGAGACATGCTCAGTTCTGCCCTCCTTAAGCCCTGAGATCCACTGAGATGCTACAAAAGGCACAGTCGAGATAGAATGACCCTCTCTGGCCCTCAGCATCCTGCTAAAAGCCAGCTAATGAAAGGAAAGACCCTTATAAGTGCTAACACTCCTCCATCCCCACTCTGGAGCCCACCTCATGGTACCAGCAGTGGCGATGTCTCTCTGAGTCCGTGCAGACTGATTTAAGCTGCAGGCATCCATGGAGTGAGGAGGAAGAGGAGGGAAATCCTGCTCTTTATAAAAAGCCCCTGGGATTTCTGCTCCACCACCCTGCTGAAGAGCTTTGGCAGGGAGACGTAACATAACTCAGAGCGGGAACTTCAGGATTCAGCTCCGCATCTAGCTGTGGTTCAACCCTGCCATCCAGTAAGGAGGTTTCAACCCTCAACTGTGCAGGCGGCTAAAAGCTCTGTCCCATATCCTGATCTCTGTGTACTACACGGTCCATTCCGCAGTGACAAGGAACATGTGGTGGACTTCAGGTCCGAGTCCTACAAAAGCTCACGCATACGCTTAACTTCTTATTTAACTCCACTTTTGTCTACACTGCCCATGGCAGCCTGCTACGTATCAGGGAAGCTGGATTTCTTCGATCTAGCTACCATGGGAACCAGTGCAGCAATGATGCCGTAGTACAGACTTCAGCAGGAGCCCAACAGGGATCCTGGCTACGCACTTGGGGCTGCTAAAGTGAGCTGGAGACTGGGCTGTGTGTTTTCAGTGCTAATCTCATCCCTGATAGCTAGACTAACGTTAGCAGCGGTACCCATATCTTCCTTTGTCCTGTGTAGCCATATCCTTTCCGCAGTGCCTGATTGGAAACTTAAGCTGCAGTCCTTACATGCCTCATCCTCATGAGCCTTTAAACCAAAATGACTAATTCAAATAGAGGCTTAAAGGTCAAACCCTCCAGACCTGGTTTTGCAAACCCTTTTGTACATGGCTTTTCCCCTTGTCTGAAAAAAAAAAAAAAAAAAGCTATTCTCATCAGGAAGTGTTGGCAAAAAGGGTTTAATTACAGAAATCGTTTTGCTCCCTATGGAGAAAGCATGAAGAATGGCATATTTCCACATTTGAATTGCACATTCATCAAGAAAAGAGTGATTTCCCCTTAAGAATGTTCTGGAGGAGTAGAAAAGAGCATTGAACCCTGGGGTGTGTATTATTTTATAGTCTCTGAAAGGCAAATGGTTTCACTTCCATTGATTAAAATATATGAGTTTTTCCCTCTGGATTACTCTCCTGGAAGAAGGAAAAAAAAATAAAAAATATCTTTAGCAGTGGCTGTCAACTAGTGCAGCACCTCTTGGCAAAGGGCTTACCTACCCAACCAAAGACACTTCTGCTGCTGAACTTCTTCAGCAAGAAACCTTTGACCACAGCAGATGTTGCTACTTTTTCGCTTGATGAATGGGGACTTTGCCATAGGTGTTTTCATTGTTTTGCTGGAGCAAATGTCAACGTGGAAACACAGCCCGACATCAGGACTATTAAGTGCTAATTTAAGCAGCAGCTCCAGGACTTGCTCTCTTTGCTCTGCTAGCGCACAAGATCTAATAGACTCGCGCATTAGTCTTTTCAATCACCTTCTTGTTCCACAGATGTAGCTTCTTTACAATTTCTGCAAAAACACTGTTTGGAAGAGAGTTTGACTTAATAGTCTCTGTTCACAAGGAGCGTTTCAACTGTGCAAAGCTGCTGCGGTGCAGGACCCAGGCACAATGCAGCAGGCTGGTGAGCACTGACATTTTGAAATGTACCTCTTCATAAAATAGGCTCCAAATCGGTATGCGGCACACTTCTGCAACCACAGTAATTCACTGTGAATTGAAGCAGGGGGATTTTCCTAAGGAAAGTCGTTTTTTCCCATGAAATTACTATTTTTTTTTCTTATTCCAAAAGCATCATTGTCTAGTTCAGTTAACAGGGAAAGGCCAATTGCACAAACAGTGCTGATCTGTTAAACTTGGCTTTATCAACCAGAATTCAAACAAACACTGTTCTGCTCCACACTTGGGTTTACTAGTTTTCTTTTAATAATGTTATTGGAGTTTAAAAAATAAATTAGTAAATGGCTGGAGTGAACGGGCGGATCAAATGGAGGAACTTCAAAACTGCAGGAAAGTACCGCAAACAAGTAAGAGCACTAAGAACAAGAAAAAGCAAAAGTTATATGCAATTGGAAGTGAAGATGTTCCATTTCCTTTCTAAAATCAAATGCAAACTGCTCATGTGACTGATTTAGTATTGAACAAGAGAGGGAAAATTGCTTCTTGGCATTTAAATGGAAATGTTTCTTGTTCAGAAATTTTGGAAGCTTGCATACTGTATGATTTTTGAAAGGCTTATACAATTACCATTGAATTTGGATGAGGTCTATTCCTAACAATATATATATTTCTTAATTAAACTTTGCCCTTCCAGAGACCTAAATTACCTTTGTCTAGAGTCTAGATTCCTGATGTGGAATATATTCCAGAGGCAAAAGGGCCAATGTAAATGTACTTCATTTTTAATATGTATGACTGAAAAAAACCAGTGAACAGCAGCAGCTATTTTGCAAAGACCTTTATGTCGAGAACTCTGCTGTTTAAGATTATGTTCTGATATGCTGCATGCCTTTTTACCCTGATTCCTGGGTTTGGAATAAAACCCAATCTTACCTCTTGCTTTCCACAAAGGCTGGAAATTTTAGGACAAGGGAAAAAAAAAGGCAGAACATAGCAGACTTGCATCTGGCTGATTTAAAGGTATGCCATGAAGAGGACAATTCCCACATAGCTCAAAGCACTGCACGAAGTACTGCAGTCCATTATGTTCGGCACTCTTCTTACAATGCAGTTTTAGGGCCTAATCCAGTATCGCTCCAAGATTTGCGATGCCAACGCAAGCCATGTAGAGATGCTGCTGCTGAAAAGTTTTGTAAGAGTAAATTTTGAGGAGGGACTTGAAACAGAGAAATGTGATTATGTGGTGAATGAGAAAATGATAGGCTGGGTGTAAACGGCAACAGGGGATGAATCCTGGCAGGGGTAAGTTAGGGGGGACTTGCCCAAGGTCAGGCAGTGAAGCAGTAGCAGGGCCTGATGCGTAGCAACGCCACAGCCCTTTCTCCCTTCAGACCATGTTGAATAGCATTAAATAGCCCAAATTTCTTGTCGCTACAGTTTAACAAAACAAAACAAACCCCCCCCCCCCCCCCCAATATCTAAAAGGGAGAAACTGGTTGCATTGATCTTCCTCCCAACAAAGAAGTACCCTTAAATTACGCGACTGAAATCTCGCCGGCCTTCTTCCTGAGAACTTGATTTTAATTATTGAACAACACAATTATTTAAAAATAACAACAATAATAGTAATAACAACAACAATAACATAGTAATAGTAGTAGTAATAGCAATAGTAATAATGAAATCTCCTGACACCACTGTGGATGATGCTCCCTGACCCCAAAAGCAAAACATGATGCAAGTTGCCTAACTGGGGGCGGGGGAGAACAGAGGTTTCCCCCTCCTTATCACATGCGCTGAAGCTGGAGCGCAGCTGACCGACCCCAAGAAGAGGGAGAGGTTCACCAGGGCCAGGCCACGAAGGCACCGTGCGAGGTGGCTCTCCATCCCTCCTCATCCCCATCCTGATCCCACCCCATTCGCGTGCCAATGCCCATCCCATGTCATCCCCATGCCTATTCCATGCCGATGCTCAACGCGTGCCCAAGCCCAACCCATGCCTACTGCATGCCCAAGCCCATCCTCTCCCCTCCCTATTACCTTCTAATGCTCATGTCCACACCCAGTCCATCTCATCACCATGCCCATACCTATGTCCGTGACCTTGCCATGCCCATGCCCATCCCCTCCCCACGCCCCTGTCCATTCCCTCTACATGCCATGCCCATCCCCTCTCCACGCCACGACCGTGTCTGTGCCGTGCCTTTGTCCACGCCAATGTTCATCCCCATGCCTATGCCATGCCCATCTCTTCCCCGTGCCCATGTTATACCCATGCCTTCCTTATGACCCTCCTTCCCCGTGCCCATGCCCAACTCCTCCTATGTCCACGCCATGCTCATGGCTATGTCCCCATGTCCACGCCCATGCCTATGTCCTCCCCTGCCCCATGCCTATGCCGTGACTGCGTCGTGCCCATGTCCATGCCCGTTGCCACCTCATACCGCTGCCTATCTCCTCGCCATGCCCATGCCTCCACATGCCATGCCCGTGTCTATGTTCCTGTCCATGCCCATCTCCTCCTATGTCCACGCCATGCTCATGGCTATGTCCACTACTGCCCCATGTCTATGCCATGACTATGGCATGCCCATGGCCTGCTCCTCCCCATGTCCATGCTGTGCCCATGCCTACGTCCTCCCCTGCCCCATGCCTATGCCATGACTGCGTCATGCCCATGTCCATGCCCATTGCCACCTCATACCGATGCCTATCTCCTCGCCAGGCCCATGCCACCACATGCCATGCCTGTGTCCATGTCCCTGCCCATGCCCATCTCCTTGCCATGTCCTTGCCACCACATGCCATGAAGCCTGTGTCCCTGTCCATGCCCGTGTCCATGTCTATCTCCTCGCCATGCCCATGACACCACATGACATGCCCTTGTTCATGCCCATGCCCATGCCCATCTCCTTGCCATGTCCTTGCCACCACATGCCGTGCAGACTGTGTCCCTGTCCATGCCCATGCCCATACCCATCTCCTCACCATACCCATGCCACCCCACGCCATGTCCGTGTCCATGCCCATGCCCATGCCCATCTCCTCGCCATGCCCATGCCACCACATGCCATGCCTACATCCATGTCCCTGCCCATGCCCAGCTCCTCCCCACGTCCTTGCCACCACATGCCATGCCCGTGATGCCCATGCCCATGCCCATCTCCTTGCCATGTCCTTGCCACCACATGCCATGAAGCCTGTGTCCCTGTCCATGCCCGTGTCCATGTCCATCTCCTCGCCATGCCCATGCCGCCACATGCCATGCCCGTGATGCCCACGCCCATGCCCATCTCCTCACCATATCCATGCCACCCCACGCCATGTCCGTGTCCATGCCCATGCCCATGCCCCTCTCCTCGCCATGCCCATGGTCCCACATGCCCGTGTCCATGTCCATCTCCTCGCCATGCCCATGCCACCACATGCCATGCCTGTGTCCATGCCCATGCCCATGCCCATGCCTATCTCCTCGCCATTCCCATGCCACCACATGCCATGCAGCCTGTGTCCCTGTCCATGCCCATGCCCGTGCCCATCTCCTCACCATACCCATGCCACCCCACGCCATGTCCGTGTCCACGCCCATGCCCATCTCCTCACCATATCCATGCCACCCCACGCCATGTCCGTGTCCATGCCCGTGTCCATGCCCATCTCCTCGCCATGCCCATGCCCCCACATGCTCGTGTCCATGCCCATCTCCTTGCCATGCCCATGCCGCCACATGCCATGCCCGTGACGCCCATGTCCATGCCCATCTCCTCACCATACCCATGCCACCCCCCACGCCCCTGTCCATACCCCTGTCCCTGCCCCTCTCCCCCCCCCACGCCCACCCCATCCCCTCACTCCAACACCACGCCCACGCCCAGACCCTCTCCCTCCCCGCCCCCCCCCCCCTTACACCACGCGTGCCCCGCGCCCACCCCCATCTCCCCATTCCCCCCCTCGAACCCCATCTCCCCGCCGCGCTCCATCCCCACGGCCCCCGCCCGAGCCCCTCCGGCCCCCGCCGAGCGGAGCCGAGCGGAGCCGAGCGGAGCCGAGCGGAGCCCGGCGGTGCGCAGCAGCCGGCCGCATGTGTGCCTGTCATTCCCAGCCCGGGAGCGCCGGCTCCTGCCTCCCATTCATGTAACCTGTGTGTGTCTCTCTTTCTCTCTGTGTGTAACTGGGAGAGGGAGAGAGAGAGAGAGAGCGAGGCGAGGAGGAGGAGGAGGGGGGGAAGCTTTAAATAAAGCCTTTGGATTGCAGCTGCTTATTTTGGGCAGTCCTACCAGGGACGATTCCTGGCAGGAAAGAAGCTGGACCGGTCCTTTTTTTTTTTTTTTTTTTTTTTTTTTAAATTTATTTTGATTTTTTTTTTTTTTTTTTTTTTTTTGGGGGTGGCAGCGGTGTATTGCCGAGCTGCCTGCTGCGATGAGCTCCGGCGCCTGGCTGTAGTTGCCCACTTTGGGATCGCTGGACACATAAGTGGCATTTCGGGAGGGGGGGAAGCCTGCAGACATGGTAAGCTTTGCTTTTTTTGCTCTGAAAAGTGCATTTGCGCGATCGCCTCCCTCCAGTTTTCCCTTCCCCCTTTCCTCTTCCCACCAAACAGACAGGCACACGGGTTGGGGCTTGGAGAGAAGCTCCCTGAATCCCTGATTTTTGGTTGTGTTTTGTTTTTTTTTCTTTTTTTTTTCTTTTTTTTTCTCCCCACCATCCCTCCCTCTTTGCCCAGCTTGCTTTTCTCTCCCCTCGGCATCCCAGCCCTGCCGCTTCCCTCCGCACACAGTTTGCAGCAATTTCAGCAGGAGGAAAAGATGCTGCCGGAGGCTCCTGCTTGGGGCGGTGGGGACCAGGCACCCTCCCACCGACAAACCCTTGCTCCGGGGGATGTTTTGGGTGCCTTCTCCCATCCAACACCCCCCTTCGACCCTTCCCTCTGCACCCCGAGCGGTGCGGCTGTGCTGGAGCGGGGGGGGGGGGGGGGGAGGCAGCAGTGCAGATTTGGAGGCAAGGATGCAGCTTTAAGATCAATCGGTGTTATTTATGTAATAGTAAAAGCGAGGAAGGGAGGGGGGAAGAAGGGGGGGAGAAAAAAAAAAAAAAAAAAAGAAAAGAAAAAAAGTGCCTTGGTATTTTTTTGAGCTGCCCAAAGCTCCTTTTGCTCTGCTTGAACCTTCCGCCCCGTCCCCGTGTCCTGGTGCAGGGGGGGGGGTGCGTGGGGGGGGGGGGGGTGTGGGGGGGTGTATGTGTATGTGTATGTTTACATTTGGATCTGCGATAGAGTCAGGGATGGGGAAGGGGTCTCCCATTTTCCACCGGAGGGTGGGTTTGCTTTCGACCAAAATAAGAAAAAAAAAACAACCCGCGCTTGACTGCAACTTGAGTGACAATTCGGTTTCTTAGGCATTAAATGTTAAAGCCCTGCTTCCAGCCGTGCCCTGCCAGTATTAAAAGCCCCTCCAAACAGTGTGGCGTTTGAGAAAAGATGCTGGAGTGCCTGGGAGAAATGCAGTGGTTCAGACTCGTGCTCCAATTCTCAGTAATTTGCATTTTGAAATACCAATTTGGGCTGTTGAACGTAAAACCAGGCTGCTACCAAAGGGCATTTATTTCTTGGTAGTTGTTTTGATTAAAAATATTTTTTTTTCCTTGGTCTAAAATATCTGGGATATGTTACTTTGAAATAAGTAGTAGTTAAGGCATGCCAAATCTTTAAAAAATAATTTAAAAAACCCAAACCGTAAAGTATTCATGAAGGCACTATGTATTTACTCTTTCTTAGCATGACCATGCTTAGAGATTCGCAGTGGTTACAACCATCTAAGCACATGATTTGGAAAAAAACCCAAACAACAACAAACCAAACAAAACCAGAACATATTTATGCCACAGTCATCCTTGTCTTATGGGATACACAGTCTGAAATAGGTTTTTCATACAGCCAAAACAGAGATAGCTAAACACTTATTAACTAGATAGACAAGACCTTTCTGCGTCTTGAATGCATTTGCTTCTGGCTCTTCCAGGAAAGTTCAATTCTTTATGATTAAAAAAAACCCCAACCACCAAAGCCCTGAATCAAACTATAAAATAATCTCTCCACCTCCACCCCATGTTCCTTCTTAACTTTTTGCAGTGAAGACTGCATGTATAGCTGCCTTTTTTTTTTTTTTTTTTTTTTTTTTCCGGAGAAAAGTCCCGTGTGAAGGGAG
This sequence comes from Astur gentilis, assembly GCF_929443795.1. Taxonomy (NCBI): domain Eukaryota; kingdom Metazoa; phylum Chordata; class Aves; order Accipitriformes; family Accipitridae; genus Astur; species Astur gentilis. The sequence continues at coordinate 23,563,310 of NC_064898.1, forward strand.
AGACATAAAATGAGAAAATGAGAGCAAAGCTTTGAAGTTGGAAGTTGTCTGCGCTTTTTAGAGGTAAACTTCAGCTCAAACCTGGCAAGTTGTTAGTGTGCTGCTGCCTGCTCTGGGGCGCAAGAGTTGGGCAGGGGAATTTGGCAGATCCCAACCTATCCCAACCCCATTTCTTTCTGCTTCGCTGACCCTAATAAAATTGCTTACTAGTAGAGTGGCCCCTCCTCTCCTATGGAAAGTGCTCTGCTCCCAACATGTGCGCCATATGTGCCTGCAATACCCAAGGTTTACCATCTATATTATTATAGGTTTACGCCTATATTATGCCAGCAGCACCCATATACCAGCCGCACTGGGTCCGGCAAGGGCAAGGGATCGGCCACTGGAAACCCAACAGCTCTTTGCTGGGAGAGGCTGGGGCTGAGCCAGTGATTTGTATTTAATTTATTTCATTGGCTTTTTCCGAGCCAGGCGCCTCCCACTTAGTGTCTCAGCCTGTAGCACTTTTATAGGCTTGGGTGGAAAAAACAAGGGAGTGTGTATATATATATATTTTTAGTATGGGGTGTGTGCGGTGAGGGGCATAAAGGTAGGAAGACGTGTCTCTCTCGCACTGTTTTGCAGGAGACAAGCCTTCAAAGCAGCTCGCTTGGCTCTGCTTGTGTTCAAGGCTGTAGGAATTTGCTGGTTTGTGGCCATCGCGAGCTGCCCTTCCCTGCTAAATTCCCAGTTCCCAGCCTATGCCACGCTGCTGGATCAGTCCTTACTGGTGCGGGCTGTTTCGTGGCCAGGAGGATTCCCCTGCTGCCATGATCCCTTAAGAATATGACTCCCAAACTAGTGCACGGGCACGGAAAATGAGGGTTTGTGCTGGTTTCCAGCAGGTTTGGGGACAGGGAGGGGAGCGTGAGGTCGCGGTGGGTGGCCAGGCGTTTCCCAGGCGTGTGAAAATATTACCTGGGTCGTGATTTCCCGTGGGAGCGGGACCACTGCTCTGCTCAGGACCACCCTGGGAAGGGGGTCTGCACCCCGAGACGAGGCAGGCAGAGGAGAAAAGGTGCCTTTGCAGACAACCTCGTTTGGGTTTTCCCCCTTTCCCCCCCAAAAAAATCACCAGAATTGGGAATTACTGCCACTGCGCTGACATGTACTGTATTTCTGCAGGGACTTCTGCCTCTGTGCCTCACCCTCCCTTCCCGTACATACGTGTGTGTATGTGTGCACATCTTTACAAGGGGAGATTTTCAATTTATCTGTCATTTCCTTGAGTGATCTGGAGAAAAAATGTCATCTTTTGGTGGAGAAAGAGGGTCTTTGGAGTGGAAAGAGGTTCTCGGGCTGGTCTTTGGCAGGAGAAGGGGAAAAAGGCAGAAGGAGGTGCACAAGTTAACTTCGTAGTTTCCTTTTTTATTAGCAAGGGGTCCTGGTTTAGAAAGGATTTTCGGGGGAGAATTTGCCTTCTCTGATTTTAAAAGATAGGGAAAAATCATTGAGACAAGAGAGTAAAACTGCTGGTCTGGGTTTGGTTGGAGGGGGAGGTATCTCTCCCCCCACCCACCCCCCAATGATTTATTTTACTACGTGGGTGGAAGAAGGGAGACATCACTCTGGTTTCAGTGGGTCTGGGGAAAGAGATTTGCACTGAAAAGACTGTGGGGGTTTGAAGTCCTTGTAGCTTAATTATTTTCCTTGACTCATTTAAATTAGATGCTTTCCTTTTGTTTTGGTGAGCAGATAGTACACTGGCAAGGGAAAATGTTGTTCTCTTTTGTTTTACAAAATGAGGAATTTTTTTGCTTTTATTTTATTTGATTGGTTTCCTGGAGTGCATAATAACTAAAACGTTATTTCATTCCTTCTACAACATGTACACTATTCCAATTAAGAGCCCACTCTGATTATTTTTAACCTGGTATTTTACCATTTCTCCACTCAGGAGAATAAAACATTGAGTTCTTGCACTTTAAAATAGCTGAGATGCTTAAGCAAAACTACCTTTTCCCTGGGAAAGTCATTTCCAGTTCTGTTCGAGTTACTGCTTCACTGGTTCATTTTCTGACAGAATCACATCCTTGCAAGGAGCAGAACTATGATCTTACATAACTCGATGTTTCCAGATCAAAAGTTACAAATATTGCAGTAATACCACGATGAGAGAGATTTGGCAGGAGGAATGTTGCACGACATATGTGATTTCTTATTAGGATTTCAAATCAAGGCAGTTTTAAAAATTTATGGGGGGAAAAAGAAGAATTAAAAAAGACGAATAAACAAAAACTTGCTCGTCTGATATCTTCTTTAACATCACTTTCTCTTTTTATCTTATCTCCCTAGCCACTTGAGACTTTATTTTTCTTCTTTAAAGCAAACTCTTCTGTGTTTAAGAAATGTGTAACTGTAATTTCAAAAAGTGAAGCGGCTTGAAACTCTCTCAATTTGATTCAAAGAAATGAAACTCTCTAAATCAATGTCAATTCAGATTTAAAGACTGGCTTTTACCTGCCCTGTTACAAGGTCTATCAGCATAGCTTACTGTAACTCAAAGCTAAAATATTCTGTTTCTGCTTTGAACTGACAGATTGGCATTGCTGGGCACTTTGACAGAGTAACATGTACCACTTGCCAGTGAATTGGGTATTCATGGATCCTTAACCAATATGTTTCAGAGAAAAAGTCTTGTAATGAAATATTTAAAAAAAATATAAATATATATGTATTTCCTCTTTGTTGTAGATTAAAAGCAAAAAGAATCATAGAGAAATTTTGTATCTTAACTATATCAGCATCGCTTGAGGAGTGGTGCTGTAGTGTGGCTGTAGGACTTACATTGTTACTCGGGAGTAAATGTATGATTTGCATTCCTGTGTGCACTGTCTCTGTGCTGATAGCCAGATAATTTTCCTAGAGATATATATATATATATTTTTTTTTTTTTGCCAGCTGTCCTGCATCACTCTTCCTGGAGCATCTTTAAAGGAAGAGTTGAAATCTGAATAGGAGGGCATGTGGAGTGACAAACACTTCTTACAGAAAGTTCAAATTTCTTGGGAAGTTTGAGCCTTACTGACCGAAAACCTTGTGCCTTTATACCAAATTGCTGTGAACTAAGCTGTTTGTGCTGTAGGAGGATTCAAACTTCATCGCGTATTGTCCTGCTGGGTATCAGCAGAGGTGATCTTTTTTTGGAATGTAAAGATGTCCGTGAAAACAGCAGACACAGAAATCTGTGTTCTTCCAGTGTGTTGGCAGCCAGAAGGGAGAAGATGCACAATGACACGGAATAGGGCTGGCAGTTAAGTTTCCTATTCCAAGTGAGATTTGCTTTCTAGGCTGTTGACACATCCTTGGTTTTTTAAAAAGCAGGGGGGAAAAGGGAAGAAGAGCAGTTGCTGATGGTTGGTTTAGGTGGAGGAGCTCGCTGAACTGCATTTATCAGTCCATTTAAATGGGGATGATTCAATTAGATTTCACTGATACCTCCTCAGGTTTTAGTGAATTAGTATTTGCTACAGTCTAGGAAAAGCACTGCAGTCCAGAATCCCGCTTCGCCACCATAACTACCGCTAAGGCACCGGTGCCAGATGCGCTACCCAGGCAGCAATAGCAAACGTGAAAGCAGGAGATGTCTCGCTGCCCATTGATTTAGGTTTTAGGTGATTATTCAGTGCAGTTTTCTCTTTAAATACTGAGTAGAAGCTGTATCGCTTGCCTGCTCGTGTGTTTGCACACACGGAATCTTCAAAGTGTTGTGAAGGTTGATCAGTTAAACAATCAGAAGTTAGAAAACAGAAGGATTAAATCTTATTTTAATGTTTTAATTCAACCCTGTGTTAACATATGCAATCAGGCCCCACAGGCTTTGTCTTCTCCCCCTCAAACTCCAGTAAGTGCACTGAAAATCTGAAGATCGCTTAAAACTTTGAGTCTAGATCTGTGACTTCTGGGGAATATTGGGTGCATGCATAAAATGAGTCTTGGTCTTCTATACCATGCTGTAGGGAGGGAAAGAGAAGCCAGGATTCGTTTCCTGAGCAGGAGTGTCTTCAGGTACAGTCTGTCCACATAAAAGCAAACTCCTGGAGGCCACCAGGTCATAAACCATTTCGTCCACTGGGTCCCCTGGACTGAAATCGCCCAATCTTATAAATGAATTGAACTCCTAAATTTGATAATGGAAATTTTTCAGCATACTGCCATTTCCTTTGGAACTGCCTCTGTGCCTGGATGCTGAAAACCATTTCGGCCTCACCTATGTAACGTACTGAAGAATAGGAAGGGAGAGTTTGGTTAGTCAAAAAGCTTTCAGAAAGAACTGCCAGAAGTGGTTGGAAAAACTGATGGAGCGTGAGAGACGCTGGAATTTGCTTCCTGCTTGTTGATACACACAGAATTGGCTGGTTGGGCTTGGTGCAGCACAGATCCCGTCAGCCAGGAACCAGCAAATGCTGCTTTTCTAGAAAATTGCCCTTTGCGCGGCTGGGTTTAAGGTGTGATCAGCTTTTTTGGCATCACAGATTTTTGTGCTGGAAAGCAGAGAACAATCTCAAGAGCCGATCTCATGATGCATTCCTGCAGACAGAGCCGTGATCGGGGGGGTTACTTACGGTGCTAGAGCAAAGCAAAGTTCACATGGCCTTTAATTGCTCTTGTGGGTGTTTGACACGTAAGCACATCAGACTCCGAGCTATCAAGATGATCATCCCGAGGTTGCAACACACTTTGCTTTGACACGGTTATGAAATGTTGGGTTGAAGTGACTTGCCCAACATTGCCCACAGTCTTGGGGCATCGTTTGGCCGCCTTAATCTGAAACACATTCGTCCTTATTCCTCTGTCTTCTGCTTAGTCACTACAAACCTTCCAGCTCTGCAATGGGTGAGACAGGGATCATAAACCTCATTTTCTGCTCCTCATTCTCACTGCTGCATCTCCAGGCAGGCTTGGATAAAACACGGTCTTGTGAATAATGACTGCATCGTAACGAAGGCAGGCAGGGTGCTTGATTACGGCAGTTTTCTTTGGTTTTTTTCTTAAATTCTGTGTCTCCAGTATATACTTTTAAATCTTATTATTGGTCTGTTAGTCTAGTCTTCGTTGGAATTTTTTTTTTTTTAAGTCTTGCAAAAGGTAGTGGCTCTGTCAGGTGGCATCATTTTGGTATTTGTATATGTCAATGGCTTGAATGAACAGATCGTCATTGTTTGGTTTAACAGAGTAATCTGCTCCCCCAAACAGATCCCTCCTGGTCCATCCCGCTCAGTCTGGTCCTCTCATCTCCTGCCTCTTCCAGCTCTGTTCTGCAATCCCATTTTCATCCCTCTAATCCCTGCTCTTCAGGTCTCTCACCACCACCTCCTTCAGCTCTTTCCAGCTGGGGATGATGCCGAGCACCGGAGAGCATCTCCAGTTTCGGTTCTCACACTTGGATGCAGACCTGGCACATCCCACCGCACGAAGCGTCTCGTTTAGTCCCACACAGGTAGAAAGTTAAGTGATGGAAGCTGGCAAATGTGTACAAATGCACCCAGGAGCATGTAGCAGGAGTGTTTTTATCAAAGATGTCTAAACTTGGCTAAATTCACACAGATTCACACAAAATTCATTAAAAGAAAAACAGTTCTCTCCCAGGCAAATTTCAAGTCCTCCCTCTAAAGTACTAGGGATCCCACAGGAGGTTTTAGAGAGAAGGCTAAAGGCATTTTTTTAACATGGGTAAAACAACATATTTTTCCCTAGCCTTGTTCTCAGAATCTGCTGAACTGTTTTGACTGAAATTTTCCAAAAAACTTCAGCCTGAGGCAGACAGCTGGCATGGAAATTTTCAGCCCAAACAATTTGGTTAGTATAGTTATGAGAAATTGCGAATGCTGTTTTATTATTAAAGCTGCCTCGCTCTTCCCATAATTGACAGCACTACCAACTTTGCCTTTCCCTAATAAACAGCTAACTTCAGATTTTGTTACAAACTAATTTTGTGTCTGCGTGTTTTATAGATATTTTTATGTATTGGAAATTTATTATAAAACTGACACATGCATTTCAGCATATGTTAGCAGATGATGAAATCTCAAGCTTCCTGGAAACAAAAGTGAATACAATTAATGAGAAGCCCACAAAGCCGCATCAAAGCAATACGACATTGAAGGATTTGTAGAATGGGATTAAAACCAAAGAAATCTCAGGAGATGTTGCATTGACAGAGCAATCACAGAAATTCCCATGTATCCCACCTTCGGGTTCACGGTCCTTCTGACAGAAGAATTCTGATTTAATATAACAACATTCTCTTGTAACAGCAACTGTTACTGCAAATCACAGACAAAAAACAAAGCAGGGGGGGAGGAAACCCCCAAAACTGAAAGAGCAGATAATTGTATTTTTTGTTTGATCAGCCTTTTTCTTTTTTTATCACCATTATGGGTGACTGCTGAGGCTGTAGTTTCCACATAAGAGAACCCATTGCCATTGAAGAAGAGGGGTCCTGCTCTCCCCCTCTCCTCCCCTCCCGGTATCTTCTCTCCCCAGGTCCTGTCCTTCCACTCCTTCAAAATAAGTCTGGTGATTTAATTCATCAACCCAGGTGAAAACTAGCTCCATTTTTTGCTAGGGTTTTGCTGGGTTTTTTTTCTGCTGAGGTAGTGACTTACATTGAGTCAATGTGGTGGGAGCACGTGCCGAGGAGAAGGGAGAAAGAAGGGGGTACAAACAGCTTTTTAGAGGTGATCAGTTTTTAGGTTAGTCTCATGATCCAGGAGATTTTTCCTGGCTTGTCAACTGTTTACAGTAGTTGCATCATGCTGATATGAAGCCTAATGTTATTCATATTCAAATACAGAGTGCACTTTTTCATTACACTCTTCTATCTTCAGGACAGTCTTTTGGACCGTCCTGCTCAATAGGCACTGGAGCAGTTGTCCTCTATCAACTTGCTGGATTCTTTTTGACTCTGCTGTAGAGTTGTGTTGGCCACAATATCCTGTAAAAAAAAAGTTTCAAAATTTATGGCCATGCAGTGAGTGAAAAAGTCTTCCTTTTGTTCTGCTTTAAACTGACAATTTCTTAATTTCATTAGGCGACTCGTACTTTGTGTGTTAGAGGCATCATGATTTAAGAGAGGTCTGCTCCTCCCACTTCTTGTTCTTTCCCAAGCTGAAAATCCCTACTCTACCTCATCTCTCCTGCAGAAGTCTTTCTATATCCCCAATAATCATTGCATCCCTTTTCTCTGTCTTTGTTAATTCTACTATAGATTTTAGAGAGGGGTTGACCAAAAATGCATGTGGCATTAAGAAAGAAATGCATCATTCACTTAATACAGCACCATCCTGATACATTCTTCTCCTTCTGTTGTCTATTTTTTTCCTAACATACCCCAAGATTTTCCCTGTGTATTGACTGGCACAAGCAGAGAGCCAATATTTGCAGAGGACATCCCATGGTAATTCCTCAGCCACCTTCCTGTGTGGTAGCAGTTAATTTAGAGCCCACATTGCGTATGTATTGTTAGAATTGGGTTTCCCTTTATGCATTACTTTGCTTTTATTGACCCTGAATTTCATCTGATGTTTTTATCACCCAGCTAGTTACTCAGTATTGTGAGAGTAGATTGTGGTGTAATGATTGGAGGCTTCGGGAGAGAATCAGAAAGCCAGCAATGAAAAAGGCTCTCATTTTGACTTTTATTCTTGTCCTGGGGATAATCTGGGCAAAAATATAACCAACAAAATCCACTTAATATCAAGTAAGAACAACAGCCTGCCTGTCTTGTGACATCTGACTGTGAAGTTGTCTGTGGCTCAAATGTTTTTGCTTCTCATCGACAGCATCTAGCAGTCTTTTTTCTCAGGCTTCTTTCTAGCGAGCATTTGCTCTTCCCTCAAACAGCAAATTATGCCCTTCGCATCATCCATGCTGGAGCAGCTGAGTCCTGAACCAAGGGACGACTTAATGACCACCTTCTCACAGCCTGACATGTTTCCCCTGCATCTCCATCTCCTAAATTTCACTCCTTCCTACCCTAAAATCCATGTTGTGTTCATGATGCCCTGCAAAGACACCTAGGATTTGGAAACTTTCAATGCTCGCCTGTTTTTGCAAGAAAGTGTGAGCAGACAAAGCCACCTGTCTGTCACTTAAAGCTGTGTTTGTTGATGGGCATTTGGGTCTACCTGAACAGCGCTTGCTTTAGGGCTTGGGTTTTATAGTTTATTATTGCTGGTGCTGTTCACAATATTATTTGGGATTGGAGGGATGCACAAATGACTCGTATAGAAGCCAAAACCCATTGCTTACATCCCTGCATACCCCCCATATGCTTTAAAATGTCATCTGTTTGTGGCGCTCTGTGCCAAACACTGCTGAGCACCGGCTCTGGGGAGCAACGTTATTGTACACCTGCATCACTTAGTTTTGTATTATTTTGTACCTTCTGCATAATTAATGTTTTGTTGAATTTTATGTATTTATTTATTTTGACGTTTTATGTCTTCTCCTGAGATTATCAGACAGCAAGTGTCTAGTTGAGAAGATGGCGACAGGAAAAAAGGGGATATCAGGAGGTGATACTAGGGAAGAAGAGCGGGTCTTTTGGGGAGGCGGCGTTGGGGGTGAGGAAATGGGGGGGAATACCAGGAATGGAGGGACCTGTGCCAGCTCTTTCCATCCTAGATAGGGATGGCTGCAGCTGGTGCTCTGTTGTGCTCTGTGCAGTGAAGATGGTTTGATTTTTTTTTTTTTTTTTCCTTTTGGATTTTTTTCTCCCCTTTCAGAGCTCAGACGGCTAAAAATTCTCTAACATCTCTGCTATGCAAGAAGTAATAATAATAATAAAAAAATCGGGATACTTTTTGCTTGTCAGTTACTATTTCATTTCCCCACACACAGCCCCACAAAGCTGCTGATCAACTGTGTGTGTGTGCGGGCACGTATTCTTCATCTGTGAATGCTCCTGTTTGTTTCTCTCTCTCCTTCTCTCTGTTCAAATGAAAATACCTTGAGCTAACTTTCCACAGACTATATGGTAGTTCACCTTGCATCATGTTTCCTTGAATATTTCATGAAGGCCTTTTTTAAAAATGTGCACTGCTCTCGCAGACTGAGCGTTTGGAAGTGGACATTCCCGGCGACAAAGATTTTTGGAGATTACAAAAGCCGGCCACATCCAATCTTGCTTGAATCCCCAAAGCACAGCAACTCTTTAACCTAAAGCAGGGCCAGATCCAAGGATCATTACTGTTAATTCAAAGGCTCCCGTTGGTTTTAATGGGCTCTGGCTCAGACTTTTTCGCTCCTGCTGTGGACCTATGCTGGCTCCCCCAGTGCAGAAAGACGAAATGGCCATGGAAATTGAAGTCTGGTTTGGAAATGGATGTCATTTCGACTGCCGGACTAATTGAGCATACGAGGTTGGGAGGGTGATAGGTTTGGGGTTTCCTTGATGTTTCCAAGTAAGTCAAAGTTCCTATAATGAAAACATGTAGAGTGGTGTTTTGTAACTATTTTTATACCTACATCAGACTTGATGTTAGTGGCTTTGAATTATTTAACGTTTTTCTTCCTCAGCTGTCCTCTCCAGTGAGTTTCCATTGCAGGAGTTGTTGTGTAAGGAACAATGCTGGCAGCCTGGCGTTGTCTGCTGGGGGGGGGGGGGGGGGGGTTGCCTGGTTTTGTTTTGTTTCGTTTCTTTAATCCTATTTTATCCTTTCTTTTGCTGGTGAGAGGGACATCAGGCCAAGGTATTAAATCATACTGACCAGCGTGGGCTGAAAATGAAGTACATGCCAGCTAAAGACAAAAATGGGGACTTTTCTGCTTAAGCCACTGAGCGCTAATGTCTGTCACATAGGAGGAGCCAACTATTTAACATTCAGTCCATTCAAAAAACATTATTATGTCCCAACGGTAATTTAAAACCACATCTGTTAGAACCATATGTGGGGGAGGTATACCTTTTTCTTCCCCCCCCCGCCTTTTTTTTTTAAGTCCCAAGTTATTCTGTTTATAGGGTTATCTTCAATATGGGCCCCTTTCAAAATTTCAGACTGACAGCCATGAAATGCCTGGAACAAAAGAACTAAATGAATTGAACTCTTATCTTTTTCCCTTTGTAATTAATGTGTGGGCTTTTAGCAGATATCTGTAAGTAGACATCCAGCTTTGAAAGGAAACCTTCTATAGATTGGGATCATGCCTCATGCCTCTGTTGCCTATAACCTGACATTTGTTTTTGCATCTGAGATATTAGATATTTCACAGTTTTCTCCTTGCTGTTATTCCTGCTTTCCATTAACAATGTATGTGACCTTTGAAAATAGCTCTTTTGGGCAGTCAGAGCATCTAATTTTTACTTTGTGGAATTGCCATTCGATTATTCTGTCCTTAAAAATAGAAGATAAAGGTTTGTTTTCAAAGCATCCGATCATTATTATCTGACCAGTACTAACTGGCATAATCCTGAGATCCTTAAACCTAAGCAGTGCTAATAGCGTATCTGACATGGCTAGTGGAAGTCAGCTCCACAGAACCCTCAGGTCAAAATCCCTGCTATAGGTCCCTCATTATATGGCAGGGAAAGTGCTCTGCGTCACCTCTACACGGGAGTGTAACATACTTTGCTGTGTCTTTGCGTACTCAAGTCCCGATTCATCCCAGCTAAACGTAAGCACCTGAGTGAATTGCTTCGAAAGAGGGTAATTGGTGGCAAAGAGTTGTACCTCCAGACTTGAAGCACAGAAGTTAAAGGAGCTCCTTATTCCTTCACCCGTGTCACCTGCTCCCTCTGTCTGAGAAGGGTCTTCAATAAAATCTGGACAAAGATGAAGTCCCGAGTGGCTGGCAAGCGCTGACTTTCTCTCTGTGCTTGTTGAGAGTACGCGCTGTGCAGTGGTAGGGAACATTTCCATGACGTTACCCATCTTCTCCGAAATCTGGTTTTGGATGGGGAGAGCAGGGAGAGTTGTGCTTCAGTTCTGGCGGTCAGGCTGTAACACCAAATACTAGTGTTCAAGCTGTGATCCCCTGTTGTTAACTAAAATTGTGCATGTTACGTGATGAATTTAGAGCACTCGCAAACCTCAAGCTAACACTCCAAATATCCCCCCATAATAAACAGCCAATAACTGCTCTGCTCAGCCTTTTATATAAGTGCCAAATGCTTGTGTAGAGTCCCATAGAAATCTTGGCCCTTCCTTGAAGTAATGGATTTCCCCATTAAGTGCATCCACATCTGTTTGCAGCGTCAGGCTTTCTACTGTTTGTCCTTCACAAATAGGCTGAGTATCTCAAAGAGAAATAATCAGAAAGTAAATAGATAAAGAGTGCAGGTTGTATTCATGAAAGCACCGTTCCTGAGCTACACATCTTTCCAGTGGCATTTACAGCGTGGCATATTGTGCATCTCCCTCCAGCTGTGCTTTAAGCACTGAGCGATGAATTTCGGAGCTAAACAGGATGTTAGTGATCCCGATGTACAGAGCACCTGACGACCGAAGAGTTAAATACGCAGCTATAAATAGCATGCCTACTTTGATGGGATGCATTGTATTGTAATTTTAGGTCTAATTAAAGTTTTGTTGTAGGCATGAAATATCTCAGTCTTTCAGGAACATGTGTAAATCTCTGAAATTAAGCTGGTTTTTGTTGTCTGAATGTTTTGGCACAGTTGTGCCATTGCATATGAAGTTTTATGAGTAGCAATATAATAGCGATGGTTTTGCATGTCAATGAGCAGCATTTTTTTGATTCATTTTGGGTTAATCAAGTGCTGAAGTTAAAACGGAATGCATTAATTTGTTCTTGGTTTAAAACAAAACTCCACTGTGCCCTGAAAAACTTTTGCCTTCCTGTAGTGAGTTTGATGTTGAAAAGGGTTTGTGGGGTTGATTGCTTCCAGATAAGTGGGAAAGTAGCTATGCTGAAAAAAACTTTAGCTTGAATGATGTGCATGGAAAATGTGGGAAAAAATGAAGAAAGCTACCACAGAAACAACACTTTTTATGTTTTTGGCACAGTGTATTTCATATTCCTACTCCCTGTCCTTGTGTGATCCCTGAGCACTTGATGGATGAGAAAGATAATTGTTGATCATTTCATGAAGCTCTGCCAGTAACACATACCAAATATAATTAAACCTCCAATTTTATGCTTTTAAATACATTTTTCACCAAATATGGCAATTAACCACTTTTCTGTCAGAGCAGGAGGAGGCAAGGCGTTTTGGGTCCTATTTTTCTAGCCACGCTTAGTGCGACGTGTGGGGGTTTTCATTTTCAAAACAGTTCCCCGTTTCTGTTAGATCACTTCACCTTTGAGGTTTCATGGGAGTCATCCTGGAACTTCAGGAAAGTTGCCACAAATGATTCTTTTGCTTGTCAGGCTTCTTTGCATGGTGGAGTTGGACCAGCTCCAATAATTCCTGCCTCACTAGGTAACTCACTGTAAGATTCTTGCAGCTGGGACAACGAACAAGGGAAGTTTAATGTCATTCATTTCTGACTTTAACCCTTTGCCTCTGGTGTAGATTTCAGGCTAATTTCTTGGACGAAGGCTTTTTAAAATACCTGTCGTCAAGCTGATTCGTTCCATCCGAGGTTACTGGTCTTCCATCAGTAATATAGGCAAAAAAATCGATCGTGATCAGCTTTGATGAAGCTGTGGTCTTACTCAAAAAGAGAGTAGACATTATCCTTTTCTCTAATAAGTGAGAATATTCAAGAAAGTATCATTTTGAAATGACAACCCTCAACCGGAGGGACCACCTTTAAGGGAAAACAAGGGGGAATGACAGATTGATATTGAAAGTTAACGCCTGATGGACACTCCAGCACAGCCTGTCCACGGCCGTCGGTTTCCAACTGTCCAGAGCCCGATTCCACCGGGACGTGCAGCACGATGCACTTTTTGCTCTCTCCTTGAGCATGAGGACACGCTCCATTAGCTGACACTTGTTTTAACAGCGTATGTGCCAGACAGATTGGGCAGGAGCTGAACAACAACCCCCAGCCTGCAGATCGTGTCCCACAGGGCAAGTAGCTGATCCCCTTTCTGCCACCGTTTTGTGGTCGTAGAGATCTCTTCCCCCCTGCTTCATTAGAGGACGTGCTCCCAAGCTCTCCTCTTCCAGTTCCTTGTGCTTTAGCGCTGGGTGGACCTTAAATTTGAAATATAAATATAAAGAAATTCTGAATGTCCTGATTTAACTCCATACTGTTGTAGTTACACCAGCTAGTCATTAAGGAGTCAGTTTGACCTTAATCAGTATGTTAAAGGAGGGGACATGGAGACTTTTGATCTGTTTGCAGCTCTGTTTTGTGACCCAGAAGTCACTTGCATTTTTGTCTCTTCATGTATCTGTCCATAGAAAGTTTTCTAATAAATTCCTAGTTATTTCCTCTTTGCCAAATCATTTTGGTGTCCTGGCAGCTCTGTGTCTCATTCTCCCTTCCTTTAATATATCACTGCAGTGTCCTGGCAGCACTCGTTTTAGGCTACAGAAATTCAGCCCATCATTCTTCATACAAAATTATTGAATGGGAATCACATTTGCAGTCAAGCTGGGAAGTAGAAAACTAGTTGACCTGTCTTTTGGAGCATTTGGTTTTATTAGGTTCCTACATATGTTTACTTTGATCCCTTCAGTGCTATCCTAGAATACGATTCCAGGCCGGATTGTAAAAATGTCAGTTTCTTCAAACACATGCACAAAATCCTTTCTAAATTTGTCAGATCTTCTCAATTACAAATCCATTGTTCTGTAGAGACAGAGAATTGTTACTTCCACTTGGAAAACATTAGCCATTTAGCTGTCAGGAGCTCGCAGGATCCAACACTGTCTCTAACGTGCTGTGTTCGGTATAGATGCATTCCCAAATTTACATTGTCCCAAATGTCAGATTTAGAAACGAGCTGTATTACACCAAAAGAGCTGAATCCCGGGACATTCTGACAATACAAGTATATTTCCTTTCTGCACATCCCACATTCAGCAGAGACTGATAATTTCAGAGCATGCACTTGACCTATGCTCCAATATATTGTGGGTAGGCCTTTTCTTGGCTGAAGAATGTCTTGTCCTTACCACACCTGCGGTTCTGCGTCCAGCTCTGGGGTCCTCAGCACAGAAGAGACAGGGACCTGCTGGAGCGAGTCCAGAGGGGGGACACGAAAATGATCAGAGGGCTGGAACATCTCTCCTATAAGGAGATGCTGAGAGAGAGTTGGGGTTGTTCAGCCTGGAGAAGAGAAGGTTCTGGGGACACCTTATAGCAGCCTGCCAGTACTTAAAGGGGGCCTACAGGAAAGATGGGGAGGGACTTTTTACAAGGGCATGTAGTGATGGGACAAGGGGTAATGGCTTTAAACTGAAAGAGGAGAGATTCAGGCTGATATAAGGAAGAAATTTTTCACAATGAGGGTGGTGAAGCACTGGCCCAGGTTGCCCAGAGAGGTGGTCGATGCCCCATCCCTGGGAACATTCAAGGTCAGGTTGGACGGGGCTCTGAGCAGTCTGATCTGGTTGAAGATGACCCTGCCCATGGCAGGGGGGTTGGACTAGATGATCTTTAAAGGTCCCTCCAACTTAAACTATTCTATGATTCTACGATTCTGTCTTCTAGGAAAGGACATTAAGAGGGAAAAAAAGCAAAACAGACCTGAGTACAAAATCACCCCATGTTACTGCTCTTGGCTATTGAATTTTCTGCTTTCTCATCCCAAGTATAGTTTTAAAAGAGGAATAATGTTTCGAAACTATCACAGATCCAACAGTTAGCAGTGTTAGGTATCTGCCCCATTAAATCAGTTTAGATATAGTCTCCTTACATAGGATGTTGATAGGTGGTAACAATATAGTTAACTTTCCGGCTTTTTTATCAAAAATGACTCGGTGTTTTGTAGGCTTGAAGACTGGGGTGGAGACAGAAAATGCCAATGAAGCAGACTAGTTGGAGTGCAAAGAGATAAAAGATCTGCATTTCTAGATGAAAGCAAGTCCCTTTGTTGTCTTAATGTATCCTCATTGGTTTTACAAAAGGACCATGTGAAGGACAAAATCAGAACATACAGTTATCTTAACGGTTTGGTCAAGTACCACTCCCACCCAGGCTGCTTTTTGTCTTTCTGAATGAAGGTGTTGGGAGAAGTATGCAACTGGGAGGTGGAGAAAGAATCCCCAAGTCTAAAAGTTTTCTTTAACTTCAGATTGGTTGGAGCAACTAAAGCCACACAAATCAGATAAGGTGTAAAAGGGCCGTGCAGGATGACTCAGATTCATTCCCATGAAAAGAAGATCAGCTCTTCGAACTGAAACAGAGGGAAGCATAGGGGAGGGAGGATCCCAAAATAAGCTGATAAAGCCTAAATATTTTCAAACTTTGCTCATAAAAATTACTGTTATTTTAGACATCCTTTTGGGGAGCCATCCAGAGAAGAGGAAAAGAGTAGGAAAATATTTTTAAAAGAGGTTAACACAAGAAACCTCCATCTTTTCTTACAAGCTGCACTGGGAGATATGATGAAGACAGATTACAAAACCCCCTTGAGGCAAACATGTCCAAATTTTTTTCAGTATCTGTCCAGTTAAAGCATCTATTTAGTGAGCCTATCCAAAGCAGATGCCACTTTTCTCTTTGATAAAGGACAGTGCAGGGCCTCTTGATGGGGACTATTACCTTGTGGTCACCAGGGAGCTGCTTACTAATAAAAATTAAAGTAACCGCCGCAGCACAACAGGTATCAAATCCCTTTTCTCCTCCTCCTATTCAACTTAGGGTGAACGTGGTGGGGGAAGGTTCCTTGTCAAAACTCATCGTGCTAAGAATCAGAAAATCCTGTGGGTTAGGTTCCTTTCTTCTTCAGATCTCCTTGGCAGGATGCTTGTGTTGGCCAAGGCCCAGGGGTTTCTAGCTAATAAATTATTATGTTGGAGTTACTGCTTACCCTGTATCCATGCTAATTAGGTTCTTACCAGCAATCCAGGTCAGTTTATGTTGTCGACATTAATGTAGGACAGGCAGGTAGGACCATATGTAGTTTTTTCTTATTTGCAAAATAAGGCAGAGTCATCGTTTGTAAGGAAAGCCCTGTCAAATTCTAGGTTTTCAAAGTCTCTTTGGGGCAAAACTGGAATACCAGTAGCTCCCTGTCATTTCTTGTTATTGGCTCTGTATCTTGATGGTCCTAATTAGAAGTACTTTATGACTGCTAAGATAGCTAACATCTAGGCAGGAAGGTTTCAGAATGACATGGATGTCCTTGGTACATATTCTTCACACCCCAACTACTCCTTGAAAAAGTTCCATATGATTATTAATAACTCCAAGGCATATTATTTCCCACTTGAGAAACAGTGACTGAAAGTCAGAGATAAAGACAGAGGCCCTGCCAAATAATATTTTGCAGGAGGATATTCAGTACATTTCAACAAAAAAAAAAAAAGAAAAAAAGGCCACAGAAATGTTTTACAGTAAAGGGTGTAGTTTTTAGAGTTGCCACAGTATCCAGTATTGCCAAGGACTTACGACAGGAAAACTGCTTTCGTAATCAAACTATGTAAGAAAACTAAGAGGGTAAACACCCTTCTGTGAGATGAGTAAGTGTATAATGGTTTCTGTATTCCTGTTCCTTGTCTTTAGTTATCCGCAGGTGTCAGCTGACTCTTAATAAGCCCAACACCCCTTAATTCAGAATGATTTTTTATCCTTCATGAAGTATATTGGATACAGCAGCATAGATTAACTAATCCCTATCTGTATAAGAAGGGCTATTTCTGACTAAAGTTTTATTCATAAAGGGAATTGTTCTGGTACAGTGTGTAAGTCTCTCTCCATAAGTTATTGCTGATATTGTTACTTTCTTATGCATCTTTCCAACTAACTTTTTACACTATCATGAGAACTATTTCCTAGATTTACATTGCTGCCTATGTTTATCAGTGACCTGGGATAAAAAATACGGCCATTGCCAATAGTTTGCAAGTGATCCAAAAGTTGGGGTAGTTAGTAATGAAAGAGTAGGAGATACTGACAGAGATCTAAGTATCTTGGTGAGCTACGTACAGACAAGCAGTCTCTTCTTTAATGTAGTGAAAGGTAAATTCATATATCAAAGAAAAGAAAAAGCGAGGCGTAGTTGTCATGGGGGATACTCTCTCCAGGCACTCGGAGACTGCAGAACGCTTCTCTGGCATGATAGATAATTAGGTAAAAATAGAGCTTTCAGTTTAATGTGAACTTTTATTTGGGTACATGAACAGGGGAGTCTCATGTAAGCATAGTGAAATCACCTCAGTGTTTGGCATGGGTTAACTGCTGTTGAAATACTTCTTTAATTTGGTACCAGTGATAGAGAAAGGATGTTGATAAACTAGAGAAAATTTAGAAAACAGATATGAGAATGATTACACGCTTCGTTACAGATCAGACAGTGAACAACAGGGAAAACTCCAATTGTTTAGCTCCTCAAAGTGCAAGTTAAGGACCGATGTGATCATTTTGACTACTTACAGAGGCAACACAAATTCACTGGCAGAGGGCTCTTCTGAATATATGCGACAAAGATGCATCAGTAAGAAACGTCAGGAAGCTCAAGCTGGGCAAAGAGACCTAAAGCAAGCTACGTATTATTTACTATGAAGGGAACAATTTAAGGAGGAGTATAATGGTTCTCTAGACATGGAATATATTTTGCTTTGTTGTGTTTTTAGTACATGCTTTTGTTCAAGCTGGATTTAACTCAGCTACACCTTCCACTGTGTTACACGAAGGGTCTGGCTAAGTGGTTCCTCTTACCTGTATAACTTCTGAATGCACTATATATATATATTTTTTTTTTTTTTTTTGATATTCAGCACCTCATTCTTATATCTCCTGTGTGGATAGCAGCAGTCTTTGCCCTGTGCATGTTTTAGAAATAGTGACAACTGCATTTCCTGAGTGGAGCTTTGATTTCCAAAACCATTCAGAGATTTTTTTTGTTGGGTTTTTTTTGCTTATCAAGAGCTTGATCAGAGGTACTCACACATCCTAAATCTGAATATAATGAAACTGAACATGTAAGACACCATAATCATCTGGATTGTTTGCCATTCTTCATGTTTTGTACTAATCTGCATCTGTACAAAATTAATGTAAATGACTTATAATTGGATAGCAGTTTACATCCCTATATACCCCATACGTGACGAGAGAGAGAATGCGAAGCAGCAGAGAGTCAAGTGTCTGCTGCTGGATCTAGATTGAACTAGAATTTATGAATAGATAGAAAAGTAAAATAAATCTTCTGAAATAGTCAACTCTGGAAATAAAAACTGGTTCTTTTCTGGTTTTGAGTGTTTTGGAGTGGAGAAAGCATGGATATGAACACATAGCATTTATTTAATCTGAAATTTGTTATGTGTTGCTAATCCAGAGAAATCTCAGTACAAGCAGTTGGGTCCCATAGTGCACCAGATTTGGTTTTTTGCAGCCTCAACTCCCCTCTTAGTTTTCTGACTTGGCCTAGCCTGCAACACTGCCTTCACATCATACAGAGATGTGTTTTGTTTTAAGAACAAGACAACAAATCCTTATTACCAAGTGAAGGAAGACGTAAGGAAAAAGGAAAACTGTGTTCTCTCCTTTCTTTAATGGCACTGAAATGGAAGCTGAGCCTCTGATCTGCTCCTAGCATCAGTCTGTATCAGTCCATATGTCCTATATATCTCTTTATGATTACATCGAAGTTAAAACAAGGATCACTGAGACGTAAGCACTTGGGAATGGCTGTGAGCAAACGTGGGCAGGTCTGGAGGCAGAGATGGGTGCTGGTTTCTTAAAACTACTGTGCCTTGATTGGAGTTGCTCATTTATTCATTCCCTCAAACTGTAACCAAAATTGGACAACATCAAACCAAAAAGATTTGATCCACCAAAGGGCTTCACTAACTCAGATTGTTTAAAACAAATGCAAACCTGATTAATGTGGCCTCTGGATGGAGGAGATCCTTGTTCTTCATTGGTCTTGCCTTTTGCAACCAGTTAGACCAGCGCAAAATAAATCCAAAGAGAGAATACTTGGTCAAAGTCACTTCATAAGGCTCTGGACTATATGGAGTCTCCTTTTTGTACATAAGGCTTAATAACTTTATGAAGAGCAAGCCAAATGAGAAGATGGTTTGTGGACTGTGGCATCCTTTTGTCCCTTGTTGAATTTGGCCCGTGGTTTTTCATGCTTTAAGGTCAAACAAGACGAAGAGCGAACCCTAATAGGCTGGAACACAGAGAAAGGAATATTCCTGCCCAATTTGTATTTCCAGCTGTTCTCATTTGAGTCTTCCCAATTAGGGCAGAGATCAGCAACGTTTTGTCTTCTATCAGAAGCAGGGAGAGAGTGGGACAGGGGCGTTGGCTGCACGGGAATGGGTGGGCTTTCTGGGAACTGAGGTGACAGGGGGCAAACTCAGTGTTACGAGACACTGTTATTTCACTTCCAGAAAATGGTTGGGCTCTGCAAAGTTTAGCAGACCATTGGTTCATGAGCAGGACTACAAGTAATGGTAACTTATAAATGCAGCAGTGTTCAAGGCCTTACTCCTTTTTCTTTTTTTAGTGTTTGGTTTGGCAAGCGATAACTTTCATTGCAGCTTGAAACCCCTAACAATTGATTATTGAACCAATAATTGTGGTATCGTAAAATACCTGCTCCTTGCACAAAGCTTTCCTTATCATGCTCCAGGCTTTGCTGACGTGGAGCCAACTTTATGTACTTGCACACATTCCTTTAGTTTTTCTTCACTGCATTCCTGCTTTAACAGATAATTCCCAAAGCACTTAAGGAAGTGGAGAATTAATGAAGAATGATACAAAAGTTTCCTCCCTTTCTAAGGGACTCTCACAAATTAGGACCCAAAATGCCTAATATATTGATTTTAGAAACACCCTGCTTTTTATAACAGAGTGCCACTGGCAATTTAAAAAGAGGATGGTTAATCTGAAAAGCAATTGTTTCTCTCTGATACCTTCAGCCATATTTGTCATTGCTTTTATCTTTGTCATTTTCCTTTGTCCCAAGAATTGATTCTTCCACATGAAATTTAGCCTCTCCTCCCTGTGTAAAATTTCCCATGAGTAAAACTAATAGTAAAGGCTATTACCCAACATATTACCCAAGGCTGAGGTAGTTATTCTGACTGTCTATTTTTATTTAATACTATATATCTTTTTATCTTTACCCATGGGATGGGTTTTCATTCCCATTAGTCCAGTTATAGGCTGGTGCGACTCCACTGACATCACTGGAATTATATGCTCACTATCAGTGGTATTAGCAAGTGGCAAATTCCTATACCTTGGAAATTTAGTTTTGATCCATACAGACTCATCCATGTTAAACAATGCAATATAGTCTCTCATGCAGTTACTTGTGACTCTGCTATAGCAAATGAGAAACAGGCTTCAGATTCATAGGTGCTCTTTTCATTTCTCAAAGATGATTGAGAAGAGTTTCATTGAGCACATGTTATCAAATCACTGAACGTCATTGCTCTCTGCAGTCTCTGCCCCCTGTTTGTGGGCAGATTTGTGAGAAACAGACACATGCCACAATTTCTTTGCAGAGTGACTCTGCCTCATGAAGACAGAAGACAATTTGGTGGACCTGGTGTGGAAATTTGGTGAAAGGGAGTCCTTATATTAGCTTAATGTTTGTACTATGACGACCATAAGTGTTAAGATTCAGAGGAAAGGCTTTGTAATGTGTGGTAGGTCTGTAGGACCTTCTTACACAGGAAAAATAATTTTATCTGTGAAGCTGTTGTGAGTTATCCCCAGCCAGCAGCTAACCCCCACACAGCTGCTCACTCACTCCCCACTGGTGGGATGGGGGAGAGAATTGGAAGAGTAAAAGTAAGAAAACTCACGGATTGAGATAAAGACAGTTTAATAGGAAAAGCAAAAGCCGTGCACGCAAGCAAAGCAAGACCAGGAATCCATTCCCCAGTTCCCATGGGCAGCAGGAGTTCAGCCATCCCCAGGACAGCAGGGCTCCATCACGCCTAACGGGACTTGGGAAGACAAACGCCATCACTCCCAACGTCCCCCCTTCCTTCTTCTTCTTCCCCAGCTTTATCTGCCGACCATGACGTCCTACGGTCTGGGATATCCCTGGGGTCAGTTGGGGTCGGCTGTCCCGGCTGTGTCCCCCCCCAACTCCTTGTGCCCCCCCAGCCTCCTCGCGCCCCCCCAGCCTCCTCGCTGGTGGGGTGGGGGGAGAAGCAGAAAAGCCTTTGGCTCTGGGTAAGCCCTGCTCAGCAGGAACGAAAACATCTTGGTATTATCAGAACTGTTTCAATCACAGATCCAAACCATAGCCCCTTACTAGCTACTATGAAGAAAATTAACTCTATCCCAGCCAAAACCAGCACACAAACCCAGAGGTGGAATGAGAGGAGAAGGGAATGGAGGCAGGGGTGGGGGCCATACTAAAACCTGAATCTCAAGTCGTTTGGACCATGGTCTCTTACATGTTTCTACAAACATTTGTTGGACTTCAGAAGAGTTTTCTGATTTATATCCAGCTAAAGTTTGGCCAGAAATGAATACTGTTGTTATCTTGAATAGTGTGGTTGTTGGGACATCTGTGAACTTCCATTATAAGGTAGTTTGAGGAGTAGAGCAGCACAGTCCCACAGCACATCATATTGTAAAGCTGCCAAACCACTTTATTACCTTAGAAAGTGGGAACCGAATTCTGCTATCATGACATCTTAAGCCCAGAGGCAGCACTGAAGTTAGCACTGTTTCACCCAGTTTGTACTGAGCACAATATATTCCAAAATGTTTGCCATATTCAACTCGCTTCCACATACAATGTTGGAACAACAAAGAAAAGTGCTGGGGCTCATGTCCTTCCTAAGGAGCATTGCACATCAGAGAGCTGCAAGCAACAGCCGTTGATCCAGAAGCTTGTGCAATATATGTGCATTTGTGTCACATCAACAGTGAAAGGTCACATTTAATTTTCTCCCAGAAGAGCACCCTCTGAGCTGACACACAGAGATAAAGATACTACTCATTATAGTGGTTGTGATTTTTCTACCCAAATAGGTTGTGTGGGAAGGAGATCAGACTCCAGTCCCTCGAGTGCAGAACAATCTATATGGCAGCCCCTCAGCTTGCTGAGCCAGCAAAGCAGCTCCTGTTTGCTTCCTAATTTCAGATAAGAGCTAAGCATAAATAATAATAATACCAAAAAGTCTGATTATCTTGCAAGACGGTTTAAGTGCTGCATATAATCTTTGGAGGGAAAAAAAAAAAAAAGATAAAACTCCAAACGGAGTGTTTAATTCCCTGGTACTAAAGTATCCAGAATTTAGTCCTCTTTACATCTAAATTAAACACATAAAATGCAAACCAGGGCATTTTGAAAATATGTGGGATGATATTGACTTCTTCAGTTATATTCAGCATTTCTATCTCAGGGACAGATCCTGGAGTGGCAGATCCTGCAGTGGCAGATCCTTGACTAGACTATCTCCTGAAAGAAATGATACATTTTTATACCAGCTGAGGATCTTGTTGTGTCGTTAGAAAGCAGCTTCTGTGATTTTCCTAAATAGGTCGTGCAGTTGTCTCGGGGTTTGCCATCAGGACTTCCCCAGTGTCTGCTCTGGGCACTTCCACTTTGTCTGCAGGCTTGGCAATAAATAATTACCTATCAGATTCCCAGCATGAATTCTAGAAGGGTTTTGAAAGGAGTATATAGGTGGGAAGAAGAGAAGAGTGGGCAATTAATACAGGATTATTGGGGAAAAGAAGGAGAGCAGATGCAGAAAAATAGGCAACGGGACCAAAGAAAAGAGGGTAGGAGAGATGCTTCCAGAAGCAGGGAACAAATTAGGAAATCTCCAGGATGAGAAGATTATTTCCTTAATTAGCAGCAGAAGCTGAGGGACAAAAGGTAAGAAGATGGCGAATGGAAGAGGAGGAGGAGAAGAGGCAGGTTCCTGGAGGCAGTGAGGAAAACGCTCAGCACACAGGCTAGGTGACAGAAAGACAGCTGAGGAGAAAGACAGGGATCCAAAACCAGTGAGGTGGGATGAGGATTGCACTTCTAAGAAAGCTGACTGGCAGAGGAGCCTCAAAGTTTTCATTCCCCATCATGCAAGTGCTAGGACATGGCCCTGTTTCCAGCTTTTCCTGGGAGCCTTTACATGGCGTGTCACAAGGCACAGTGTTAGACCTTGAAGGCCAAGTGACTAACTGCTTGAAAAAATGCAATAATTCCCTGAAATGAGCTGCCTGGGGAATCTCATTGCCTTTGTGAAATAGAATTTGTATATAAAAGACAAGGACGAATCGTCAGACCCTGCATGCACGGGCCAGAGCTGCTGAGGTGCATAGGCAACGAGAAACAGCCTGGTGGGTCCGAGCCTCCATCTGTGTCTGTAATGCCAGGAAAACAAGATCTTCATCTTTTTTGTGTGCTTCTTGTCTGGATAGAGAAAGGAAAAAAAGAGTGTTTTGGGAAACCTTGAAGTTTCGCTTCCTCTCGGTCTGTTCCTTGGTCCCCCTTTGGCAAACCTGCACGTGCTCCTCAGCTCTGGAGACCTAAACAAGAATGAAGAAACTCCAGGGCTCATCTTGGAGATGATCTTCTACTGGGAAGGAGCCAAAATCTTTGGCCTTTCTTTCCCAAAAAGGCAAAAGCAATTTTTCAGCGGGAATGATGCTAAATTGGGTGCCAGTGGTGTGGTGGTACCGTGGCTGTGGCCTCCTCCTCCATTCCCAGCACACGAGAGCCTGCAGCACCAGGAGCCGTGCCCACCCATTGCTGCGGTTTTGTTAGTTAAGTGCTTAAATACAGAATTGTTTATGGGCCCAGCATCGCACTCTCACAAGGCATGCATGTGGAAAGCAGAACTGTAGGGTTTTTTTACATATTGCCTCTCTTTTTCACAGCTCTGGGGAAGAGGCTTAGGAAGAGAATGAACAAGTGAAAAGAATTTTTTCTCTTTCATTGCTATATGTGGGGGTGATTCCATAAAGCATCGTAAAGTATTTTGGATTCAGAGCAGTATGAGAGCAGGTTTCAGTGCAATATCTTTGTTTCCTTGTGTGTATTCTTGCCTCTGTTCCCTTTAAAATAGAAATGCATTTTTTTTGTTTTATTTTTAAATGTTTTTTCAAGACACAGTTTTATTTGAGTTATATATATGCTATACTTATGGTAGCAATCATCTGGTTTGCATTTGCACATTTAGTACGGATAGTTCTGTGTGTACTTTCTTTTTCTATTTGCACATATGAAGAATAGTGTTTAAAATGGTAAATTCAATAGATTTGCGCTTAGGAGACTTCAGGAAATGAAAACACTATCATGTAGAAAATTCTGCTTTAAGCTGTCCTCTGCAGTTTGACATCCCATAGTCTGGAATTGACAATTGTGTTCACTGTATGCGTGATTAAAGAATAAGCAGTGAAGCTTGGAAAAGAAAAAGAAAAACAAAGGAAGAAAGATTTTTTTTTTTTTTTTAATCTGTGAATGTCCACAGCAATGGGGAGAAGAGGATTTTTTTTCAAACCAGAATGTTTCTCAAAGTTTTTCCGTGAGATGGCAGCTTTTTAAAACATGAGAACTGGGGATGAGAACATTAGTTCAAGAAATAAGAAGCCTGGAAAGTGAGAAGGAACAAATTAAAAGTGCCTTCAGTTTATTTCTGGGAATCATGGATAGAAGAGATGCTTATCTAAAAAACAGTGAGGGTATTGCTAAGCAGGGAGAAAAAGCCAACCCCAAACCATCTATAATGCTTTATGGTTCTTTATTTTTCAAGATGGAACAAATGTGTGTTGCCTTCCCACTGCAAAAGAGCAATTGAAAGGTGTTGTTTCTGTTTTAATAGTTTCTGATAGTACCGCCTCAACTCTTTGAATGTAAAACATTTAGGAAAAAGAACAAGTACAGCAAGTCTAAGTAGGGGGAGAGCATGCTCTTCCATTGTGATTAATATCCTGCTGTTGCTTACATATGGTCCATATTGAGTGAATGGGCAAAGGTAGTCAACCTTGAAATCAGTATGCAAACGTAGCCTTAATTAGATGTTTCAAAGGTCCAATTTGCCTGTCCAGGCACCTGTTTTTTTCTGATTGAACTTTCCTAGAAAGTCAAGGGAGGGATAATACTAGCGATGCCATGTATTTGTGTCCCACAGCAATATGCTAGAAGTGCTAGGTGGTTTTGAACCAGAAAGCAAATAGGGCAACCCAAAGCAAAAAAAAGATGGGTCGATCAGTTGGCTTTAAGAGTTATAATGTCTTATTTCTGTGAAACAAAGGAAGGAAGGTAATCCTTATTGGAGCACACTGCCCACGGAATATCTGAAGTCCCTGTCTGCTGCTCCCGATTAGCTCTCTTCACAGATTTCCCATGGGGAATGATGCTGAAAGCTAAGGGGGAGGTACTGGGGCAGGGGGGCAATACTGGGCAGTGTCACCAGCCTACATGAAAGAAAAACGTATCATCTGCACGTCTGTAGGGGACAGATGGGATTTAACTGTAATTGTTTTGTGGGCACTTCATGTTTATCATAAATCCTAATGCTTCCCTTCATCACTGAGCTCAAGTAAATCCAGACATCTACTAACCTTTCTCTCAAATGCTTACCTATGTTTGAGAGTATCACTGTAGCTCTTTTTCTCACCTTCCTTTCCAAGCTCTGTATACACGCTTGTGTGGGGAGGACACCATAAACTTATTTCTCTTCTTTCTCTCTCTTTGTATGTTAAAAAATGAGGGCTGAGGAAAGAACTTGAAAAGAAGGGGAAAATGAATATATTCCTTCAACTGAAGCCATGGTGGAAATCAAATCACACATACTATGCTTAAATTCATTCATACATAACTTTATTCTGTCTGGTACTTTCTGTTTTCTCATTTATAGGAAGAAGCACTATTCCCTGTAGTCCCCAATACTTTTCAAACAACAGCACTAAGATGATAAGTATTGCTTTCCCTCGGTTTGCTAGCCTATCTTCTATAAGGCTTTTTATCTGACTTATTTTGGTAAAACAAAAAAACAACCCAGAATGCCCTTTTTTAGAGATGAGGATAGTTTTTTCAATTGTTGTACCATGCACTTACCATCTTGTATTTCTGCACAACAGAGGATAGAAATAAAATGCACATAGTTATGCCCTCCACTCTAAAAAAAAAAAGGTTACTCGCTTCTCTATTGACTTCAGACTTTGAGCAACCCAGTAGTCTGATTCCATGCCTTCTGCATAGCATCTTCTCTGCAGCACAGTGATGAAAAATAAACTGTTTGCTTAATGAATTTGAGGTCACCAGAGAAGAAGCACCACGTGAATGCGTCATATTGTGAGACAGGGGAATATTCATGAATGGCTAAAATTAGTTGGGAAAAAGAATACCTTAACAGCTAGACCAGTAAGAAACTAGCAGATCTTTGGCACCACTGACTTGGGTGCCTCTTTCATATTGAGCGATGGAAGTTGATAAAGACACAATGAAACATAAAACACTCTCCCCACGGCTTCTTTTGTTTGAGGAACAATGACTTTCAGATGCAATTAAAGGCAGAGGCCTGGAAATTGTGCGCTTGCATTGTGTTTTCATGAGCATGGAGTTTTGTGTCTCTGGTATACCTCCCTCCACTTAATGAAGTAATCTTTAAAAATATTGTAAAAGTGCCTTTTCCATTTTTGTTTGAAAGTAATCACTAAAAAATGGACTCTCTGGCACATTATTGCTGTTATTAATTCACTTCTAATCACATGTATTACAAGGCAAAGCCTGAGAGGAGATTGAAACATGATATAAAAGGTGCTAATTTGATAATGAAAGGCAATCCACAGTATGTCTTCTGTGCATTTTTCTCATATAATTCCTCTTGATCCCTTGGAGTATCACATGCCAAATGAAGCAGCTGAGTTAATTCTAATTCCCTGTGTCCTTTTCTTGTGAGATTTTTCTTTTGGTCTTCTCAGAAGTTTTAACTGTGGCTGGTTTTGATTCCATAACAGCAAATGTTTCCTGATGTGAGGTGTGGCTCAGAACAGCCCATCAGGAGAAATTTTGGGCCCTGGAGCTTTCGATGGTGTTTGAGCAAATCATGTAGACTGTGCACCCCAGGAGGCAACATTCGACTTCACAAGTTAAAAGATGAAGGTGGCTGTGAGATGGGGAACTGAAATTCAGTGTCTCCAGCAAATGACCTCTGTATGTTTTAGAAGCACAGAATACTCTGTCCTGCTTTTTCTGTCGTTATCTGGCTTCCAGCAAACTGTCACCACCATCCACATTTGAGTAAAATTTGGAGTCTGTAGAATAACTAAAACTCTCTAATAACCAGCTACTATAAAGTGTAAGGGGACGCAATCCCAGGAAAATGGTTTTGCCACTGCATTGAAGGCTCTATATTCCTTTCCAGGTTACTTACATCCCTGGTAATGACTGACATGGGAAAGTCTCCAAAAATGCAGGTGGCCTCTAGGTCCTACCTTGTGGAGAGATCTTGAATTAAAAGGTATCAGAAATATGGTGGATCTCTGTCTTACTGTGGCAAGTTTTTCTTAGGGCATCTCCTGTCTAAGCAGTATGAGAGCTACTCAATTGTTGTACAAATATTGCCTGATACCTTCAGTCTCTGATCATAGTGTACACAGTACACAGTGACAACTACTTCTACCATGGCTTGGGAGTATGGACTTAAATTCAGTGGGAAAGCACATCACTTAGACTAGACTCTTCATCTCATCATCCTGCAAAGGAAATTAGGCAGAGCCTTACAGACTAGTGGTAGGGTTGTGGATGCCCCTCCATAGCTCCCTGTGGTCCCATTTGCTCATCGTTAATAAATTATTGGAAGCTTGTCAATGAATGTATGGGAATTTTTTTAGCATGTATAGGAGGCACCCTTCTTGGAATGAATATTTGAGCTCACGTAAGACTACACAAAATTTAGAAGTATTGGGGAAGTGATAAGTTCTTTATTGTTAGAATTATAATTTGTTATTGCACATTACATTGACAAGTATGACACTGTGATTTTTTATCCAAGAATACACCTCAAAATCATTGTCAGGGCATTGTGGATCTTGGAAAGATCAAATCAACCACATAGAACTCAGGCATCCCAACTTACGGATGTTTTATTCAAGCCAGTCAATGGGTCCCCTTAAAGGTTCGCAAGCTCTCTGTGTGAGCACAATCTTTCTAATAGGTTCATTATAACAAATCAATGGCAAATGAAAGAAGGACTAACGTGAAACAGGATGCATGGTGTGGTCTGAGGAGGTGGCAGCAAAGAGTGGGAAGTACCATCTTTTATTCCTGATTGCACTTGTTAGTTGTGTAGCAAAGCAACTGTAATGAAAAGTCTTGCAAAACAGCCTTGCCATCAAATTTCATGATAAGAGTTTCCGTTCCAAGGAAATATCACTAACCTGCTGAACATACACAGTAGGCAATGTAAAACGAAGTATCATAGTAATTTTATTTTGTAGAGCTGATACCATTTGGTGATATGCGTGAGCCATACTTTCTCCCTAAATGTCGAACATCCTACAATTTGTTAAAATCCTGGCCTCAGCGGAGAGTCAGACCAAAGCTCCCTTTGCACTCAGGGATGCCAAGATTTTACTTATCCAGAACCTTGATCTACAAATGTTCCCTGTGGAGCAGCAAGACCTGATGAGGAGTCAAGTGCAGACACCATTAAAGAAATCAGAACATGGCCCCGGTGCAAAATGGACAATAACCGTTGCCTGTTACCAAGCAAATGTTTACAGTATTGTGGCCACACCTCTAGCAACTCTGGCCTGTGCTAAGCAAGTATTGTCCAAACTTTGGTTGCAGCCCATCCAAACATTTCAACTTCATAATCTGGTACATCTTACAGCTTCTTTTATTACCCATGTCAGATAGAATGAAGACTGATGGCAGGCCTGAAGACAAAAGAGCTCACCATGCATCAATGTAGTAGTATATGTGCTCTTGACTATAAGGAGGATAACAAAAAAGGTTTCGTCTGCATAACTATTCCAATTAAAATCTATATGCAAAGTACGCTAACTTGTTTGAAAACCGAACATAAACCCAAATTATTTGTGTAGGGTAGAAAGGAGGGGCACAAGAAAGCAATGAATTACGTTCTGGAGAATCTGTCCCTGCACGGTTATTCAAAAGGTAGAAGCAAAGGGAAAACATGGGTATGACCTAGCCCACTTTTCACCTAATGCTTTACTCTTTACTCTAGAATAGATTCACAGATTATAATTCTGACTAGTCTGACTTCCTTTTCCATCCTTCACAGTCTTCAAAATTGTTTTGTTTCTTTTCCAAAAATCCATTTGAACTGCTGAAATACTTTGGCCGGTGCTCAGATTGTCCTGTATTTCAGTAACTACAGCTTTTCTCTCTGCCTTTTAGCCCTTCTGTGTCCCAAATTACTGTATCTAAAATGTCTCTGCTGAAGTTATCATAGAATCAGAGGGTCATGCAGGTTGGACGGGACCTCCGGAGGTCTCTAGCCCAACCTCCTGCTCACAGCTGGGTCAGCACTGAATTCAGACCAGATTGCTCAGGGCTTTCTCCAGTTGGGCCTTCAAAATCTCAAAGGATGGAGGCCACACTTTATCCGAGCTTGAATATCTCTTGCTGCATTTTTTTTTCCTTTTATCCAGATGGATCCTTCCCTGTCATGCACCTCAGCTTGGCTCCATCTTCTTAATAACTTGCTCAGAGGTGCCGTAAGGCTGCTATGAAGTCCCCGCTGAGTATCCGGGCTGAACAAACCCGTCTCTCTCAGCCTTTCCTTGTACATCATGTGCTCCAACCTCCTGACCACCCTGGTGGCCTGTGCTGGACTCCCTGAAGTTTGTCAACAGCCTTCTTTTGTTGGGGGCCCAGCTGGATGCGGTATTCCAGATGCGGCCAGATAAGCGCCGAGTAATGGGAAAAAAGTACTTCTCCTGAAATACTCATTTTCCCTTATTCCAGTCACCTTTTTTTTTCTGGCTTCAAATCTCTTTTCTTGGGAAAAAACAACAATCTAGTAGGCATTTCTCCTGCTCTGCATGCTTGCTGTTATTTACCTTATCACATTTTACATGCATTTTCTCTCATTATCTTACCACTATTTTTCTTCCCTTTTGGATTTTCCCTTTTCTTCCACTGTTTGTTAGATATTTTCTTCTGGTTTATTTTTATTATGTTTCCAGGGCCCTACTGTATCAACCTTTGTACCTGTAAAATAGCCAACTTCAGAGCAGTTACAGGAACTGTTAAAGCATGAACCATCCTCTGCCTTCCAACAATCTTCTTTATATCTGAGTATTTACCATCTGAGTTTAAATATTCTCAGCATCCTTCAACAACCAGCATCCAATTCACAACATTCTCAATATGTCGAGAATACAAATACTCATTTGTATTTTCCTCTTCAAATCCCTGGGTCTCAATGGTATCTTGTGGAAGGAGTTCCATGTGGAGCTGGCTATGGAAAATGTCAAGTTTCTTGATGAAAGCAGGAGGCTGTCCAGTTGAGATGAGAGGATTCCAGCTTTCTACTCAGCAGAAGGCTTGGGGATTGCAGTTCCTAAGCAGACATGGGGGTTTGAAGTACTATGATTTCTCTCCCCCAAAACACTGCCGAAGCAGGCAGGAAAGTAATTAGGCCTAGCATGCTTTAATTACTTTTTCCATTTTTTAATTTTTCTGAACTTCAGGGGTGCTGGCAACCAGTGTAATAAAAGAAAGGAACTTGTTCAGCAACAGATCTTCTTCCATGTGTCCCCTCATGGTGTACAGATGAGAAGGTAACCAAATACTTGCTGGGATAGTGCTTATTATTTTGTTCTTAGCTAAATTAAACGCATAATATATTCCCAAAGTTTAGAGTAACATGATTGTGATAATGGCCTTAGGGTCAGAAGAATATCTCAGTATTTGTTATCATCTTTATAGATTTTTTTTTAGAATTACAGCATTTTAGTGAAAGAAACATCTGCAGATAAGAGACGTTTTTTGGTGGTAAAACTGAGTTTTGACCTGTCTTTTCCATGATTTGTTTCATCTCTAGAAGCTTAGCTCAACAGGAGTCAGTAGGAACACACCGGGCAGCAAAATGGCAAAACTCAACGCTGAGTTTTGATTTATGTTTTTTAAGTGAACTTTACTGTTGTACATCAGTCCAGCTCTGACAGAATGAGGCTGAAGACACTTTCAGTGGCTATCTTCTGGCTCTCTGAAATCATGTCCTGTATCTATTATTATCGTATGGAGTCTATTAATCTATTATTCTTAATTGCTTTTTGAGTTCAGTGAAGGACACAGCCTGGAAGGAGTCTGTTTACCAGTTTATTATTCTATCACCATATGTTCTCAAATTCCCTGTACCTTTGCTTTCCCATTTGGAAAACAACAATAAAGAAGCTTGCCAAAACTTGAGATCTGCAGCTGAGAATCTCTGTAGATTGGTTTGATTTTGCCTATCCTGTCCTGCTGCCAAGGGAATGATCTAAGTAGAGAGGCAGCACCTTTTGCGTGTGCTCTGAGCATGCTTTTCTTGAAAAGATTCCCAATTACTGGTAGTTTATCCCTCTGCCATTTTGTCTCATCTCCCACCATTTTGTCTCACAAAAGACAGAATTGGGAAAGAGAACACTGAAGGGAAATGTAGACAGGGAAAGAAAAAAAGGTTAATTAGGGAGTTGGAGAAGTGAGTGGATATTTTTGTTCCTTTTTCTCTTTCAAAGTAGGACACTTGTTGAGCTGTGAAGCTTAACAAGGAGCAAGTGGGGGAAAAAAAAAAGCCTCTGTTCTTTCGTACCGCTTCTTTCAGTATTCTGCTCGAAGTTTGAGTGGCTGCTGGAGAGAAGCACTTCACTCTGTTCTTCCCTATTTCTTTGTGCCCCCATTTGTCATCACTATGGAAAGGGAGGATAAAGACTGAAAGAAAGGATGAAAAGCAATTGGTGATCGCAGGGACGAAACTTTCAGACTGCACCTGCAAGACCGGATTGTAAACACTGGTTTCATCTTCCTCTCCAGTTTGGAATAACAAAACACATACACAGAGACGGAGTAAGCTTATGTGCCTGCAAACCCTTTGATTAAGTTTCTAGCATTTCCAAGCCTGAAACCTGGTTCTTCCCTTTCCCTCCTGCTGTTTCAGCACCTTTGGTTCTCGGTGACCAAACTTGCTGCCAACATGCCTGTATTTTACTTTTTCCCCAAAAAGTTGCTGATAAGGAGCTTCCCTGTTGTATCCTTAGGAGAGGAGCTTGACAGAGATTACAAAACATGAAGACAAAGAAGTGAAAAAATTTTGGTGAAGACATGGTCTAGTAAGAAGTTTTGAAAAGCTTTTTAGTGATAGGAAGGGCAATAAACACCTTGAGGCACCTGTGGGAAGAGGGGCTGTGCTCCTCCTGGATACGCATGTTCAATTTTCTGCTATTGCTACAGGAGGATAAGAGAGAGCTGAATTTTCCGAATCTGAACATAGCGCTTGTTTCTTGCAGGAGCAATAGGAATTCTTTTCCACCTCCATTATATCTTATTAGGGAAAGAGACTCAGTCATTACAGATGTTAATGCCACACAAAAGCATCTAGCAACCTGTGAAGCTAAGAAGTACAAGATGCTGCCAAAAGGCAGCTCGATGTCATCACAAACTGTTGTTTTTGCAAAGACTTCAGGGAGGAAGAGGGATCCTCCTGACAAGCAAACTGTATTAATGTCATCCTTCTTCTGTAATCTCACTCTCTTTTTATAATAAAGTCTGTCCCAAGCCTTTTGACCAGACAGATTAGATAATAATTCAGATGACTGCTAAAAACCTGTCTGTTTTCTTTGCAAACTGTTTGACCCAGCTGTTTTTCCAGAGTTTTAGCACTACTGAGTTATTGCCAAAAAATCGATCCCACCCCAAGTTCTTCTGTAAACTTGGATAGTATGTGTAGTAAATTACTGGATGCATTTCTCTGTTTTCAGGCTGTCCTTGTCATGAAGCAGCTGATCATCTTTTGGTCTCTATTTATCAGATGCATATTGGGAAGAGTGTGTTTCGTGCTGCGTTTATTAATATTTAGCTCTGCCCCATGAAAAAAAAAAACAGTTTAGCCCCATTCTTTGTAATACTCTGCATCAGACTCTTGTTGGAATGCAGCCTGTAGTAGAATAGCGAGGGGCTGTATGCTGAAGGCCTCCGGACTAACCATGTTAAAGGCAGAGCTATGAAATTCAAGGTCCCTCTTGTCTTTCCCCATCAGTTTTACATCACTGAAATTTCACTGGTTTCACTGACACTGTTCATGATTTATGTTACTTAATTGAGAGAAGGATGAGGCCAGTAATTTCTAGTTCTGTGCAAAGGCAGAGGCTCCAATGAAGTGTCCTGAATAGTAAAATAACATATAGATGGGTATTTGTGGGTAGATAATTTATAGGCAGATACCATTATACCTTCCTTATAACTGATCAAAGTCTAACACTACTGGTGAAATATGCAAATATCCATTTCCCTCTGAGAAAATTTTAGTTAAGAGAAATGATCCTTCTTAGCTCATTGGCCAGATTATCTGGTGGCCCCTGATGTTCTTGAGTAAGGACATGATTCAGGGAGACACACCAGCATGTGCTTTTCAGCAGTAATCTCAGCTGAATTGCTAAGTAGCTCAACTGCTTTGCAGACTCGAGCAAGATAAATCAAACCATCAGGTGAGGGATTCTGCTAAATCTAAATGCTCAGGATTGCATAAGACTTTGAGGAGATGAAAAAAAAGGAAAGATATTGCAGCAGCCTCCATCTCTGCAGCTCAGTTTGAAACTGGCTGTAGCCTTGCTTTCGGTGGAGTTAATTTCTAGTTTTCCTTAGTGTTAACAAGAGGACAGAAAATCCTGCCGACTGTGTCCCACGTAGCCCAGTCTTAAACCACAGACGTAAGTGGCAGCCAAGATACCAATAAAAGATGCTCGGTGGGATGGTGCGAGCGAAGGAACTATAACAGTCTCAAGCTTGCAGAGCTCTGTATGTTGTACTAAATCCAAAAGTGTCAGAGCACTACTCAAGCCTTGACAAAGGCTTAAAACTTCCGTGTGATTAAGGTTGTGTTTCTTCTACTTTACGGATGTAGCCTATAGACTAATTGATTTGTCCAGCAGGGAGGAACACAACCCAGGTGACCACCTCCATATTCCTGCCCTGTAATTATAAGGACACTACATATGTTGCAATTAGATTAGATGATATGCAAAGTAGGCCCCTTTACAACGTTCTTCAGCTATGTTACCTTCTTACTGCTGCACTGCCAATACTGTAGGGATTGCTTATTTCACAGTTGCCAAAACAACCCCAAAAGAAAAAAGCTGCACAGACACAGTTTAAATATTCAAAATAAATCATGAGTTTCTGTCATGTGGAAACAAAAAACTAATGATACAGTGAAAGGCTACATTTCCATAACTCTGACTCGCATCTACATATTTCCCATTTGAAAGTCAATGGGAAGCGTGTGGCTAAGTGCTATGTGACTCTGAAAAACACAAAGGCAGCCTACCTCCTCCTTGGCAGCCACAGCTCTGTCCTCCCGCAGAGGAATCACCTATGTGATTTGCATCTGATTTCCTTGCTAACCTGCAAGAGAACTGGAGCCAAACAGTAGGAGATGCACCAACGGGATCTGAATATTTAGCAGCACGGGAAGGAGAGGTAATTGATTCCCGTCTTGGGCACGCTGATGTAGCTCCTCTTTGCATAGTCAGGAGGGAAATGGAGTTGAGTTGAGCTAATATATTCATCAGCTGTTAGCTTCTCCCCAGAAGGAGACTTTTAACCCCATAAAATATCTTCTCCTGAGGAGCTTCGGTTCAACCCTTCACATACGGAAATCCGTTTTTCCGTCTATGACGGGTTGGCCGAAAGCACACTTGGACAGTGGGACAATGGTCTCTAAAAACAGATGGTTAAAGAATAACATGACTGCTTGGATGCAGTTCTAGTGAACAGAGTTGGGTTTGTCCCACTGGAGTTTCTTCACCTCTGTAGGATGCGAAGAAGAATATGATCAAACGGTCAATGCGTACATTAGCAAACTAAAGCCAGAATTCGGTTCTACTCTCTGCAATATCGTTTTTGGTCATGTCAAGCTGGTTCCTTGAAGGTGCACTCTCAATTTGTTTATTTTTTTATTCATTAAAGGAAAATCAATTTCAGACTGTGCAGACTTTGTCCTGATTTCTTTAGTAGCATTTGATTAAAAAAACCTCAACAAACGAAAGTGTTTAAAGTTTTTTTCAGTTCTTTTGAAAGCTCTGTACAGGAAAGCAGGGGAGAAATACATTAAATCCCTGTTGCTGCAGTGAAGCCTAACCAGCTACACACTTTCCCAATCACAAGAGTCCGCTGGCAAGGACCGCACTCTAATCTTGCAGTCTATCTGGGTGTGCCAGGAGAAAATAGAAAAATAAAAAATGCCAGGTTTTACAAAATGCACAAATAGAACGCAAAAATTCCATTTTTAGCTTCATTTCTTAAGAAATAGGATTTATGGGATCCCACTGCTCTTCTCATAGGGGTTCTGTTTCTCTTTTTGTCTGTGCCCCTGTTACCACTTCTCAGTCCAATAAGAGCCCCAAGGGTTGTTCAGGTCCTGCGGTGAAGGTGACCCTCCGGACAACCTAAGCCGGGGGTCTCAGGAATTGCTCCCCGCTTGCAAGACAGCAGAGTGTAATCTCAAGAGAGAGCTGAAACTGTGACTCCAGCTGGAGCCTGCACCTTTCTGGCCACACCGGTAATTAATTACAAGACACAGCTCCATAGAAAAATGAGTTTCTATCAGTTTCTATTGCAATGGGCTTTTGTAGCCTCAATCCCGCCTCATGCTGCAGCGGACCTGGTGGCGGGATACAAGCCATCAGGTTTGTGTTAATACTGTGGTTTTAACTTCTGCAAAACACAAAACGTCTGATTACTTCCCAGGGTGTTCTGAATGATGGTGAATTAATTTTTGTTTAAATGTTTGGAGATCCCAGGAGCTACACAGATGGGAAATCTTTTCATTCATAATGTAAGGCCCCTGACTCAGAAAACCGTTCTGCCCCATCCATTTACTAATTCAGCATCATTACAATTTCAAATTCAACATGCATTTATAAAATAACCTGAGTGACAGTCGGCGATCAGGACAGTTATGGACTTTCAGGTTAGCAATTAGGGAATTATTAGCAATGTGGATTTAGTCATTTAAGTTGTTTGTGGTTACTGTTGGTTTTTTTTTCCCTATGGTTAATTCAGCAGATGTAAAAACAAGTGTTTAACCATCAGAAAGGGAGTTTGAGGTTCCTGCTTGAAAATGTGCATGGTGGCTTCAGCTCTTACTGGCTGATTAAGCTGAGCTGCTGGAGGACTGCTGCATTAGCATGTCACAGGGCCTCTTCTTCTAAGGCCCCTTGTAGGGCCACAAAAGATTAAAAGAAAGCTGAGGAGAGGGCAATTTCACTGCATTTAAACCAGTCTACTTTATTCATTATTCAAGTGGCTGTGTTGACCGTGAAATTTTCAAGTAGTGATTTCCTGGGGAAAAAAAAAATAAATCATTCCTTTTAGCCTTACTACCTTATTTTTCATTTTAACCTTCTATCCTTATTTCCCTTGATTTTAAAGTATAAATACATGCTTCCTTGCTTCTTTGGATGTGAAGTGCACCTTACTCTAAACCACTCCTTTAGTGCATTTAGAGATGATCAAAGTTACCGTTAATGCTTCCATTATTAACTTTACTTTAGCGCTGAAGCCCTTTGCTGGCGAACAAGGGATGTTAAGCAAGCAAGGAAGCTCGCCTGGAGGGGCAGGGGATCTGTCTTCTAAGCTGAAGAGGGACTCCCCAGAGCAGCAAGGACAATATTAATTGCGGCCTTGGGATTTGGGTGGGCATAGGTTGGCGGCCTTTGTGGCAAGCGCTTCATTATTAATTAAACCTGCAGCTGGTGGGATTGTCCATGAAGGTGCTGGATTGCACTCAGGTCCCGCCATGGGACAGGAGATTACCCAGCACCAGCAAGAAGGATTTGGGGGGGGTGGGGGGGGTGGGGGGGGTGGTTGTTCGCTTGTGCACAGATGAGGTTTTGTAAGATTTGTCATTGCGTGAACACCGCTCGCGTGAAGGGAAGGCTTTGCCTTTTGGCGGTGTGTTCAGAGCACCGGAGAGTTCATCTTTCTGATTAGGGCCACGTATTGCGCCGTCAAAATGCCCTCCTGAGGCTCAAGGGAGAATGTGCACTGGGAACTATAGGCAGGGAGCTGCGGGTCTCCCTCTCGCACTCCCTTTGAGCTCTGACAGCTCGTTTCGCTTCTCGCTGGGCTGGCGGCGAGCAGTGGGAAGAGGCTGGCTTCCCCCAACACCTTTCCTTTTGATGGATTTCTTTCAGCCTTGAAAGACATCACCTTCAGGTGAAGCACCCAGTGAAAGCACGGAAAGATATTTCCATGCTCAGCCCTCATTAGGGTCCAGCAGCTCACCTGTGCATGTAATTAAATTGAATTTCAACTTAACATTGATGAGCAAAAAAAAATAGTTGGAGGAAAAGCTACAGGAACACCGCTGACTGAGAAATCCTTGTCATTGATTAGGCTTTATATAAAGAAAAGGCAAAGGTGGTTGGCTGCTGGCTGGATTTGAGGTCCACGCAGGTGACGATGCCCATGGAGGGCTTCAGTTCCCAGTGAGCCCCACTGCCTCCGCGTCCTCTGTACAGAGGGATAACTGGGAGAGCGGAAAACCCCAGCTCCCCACACAGCCCGGCACCAACAACTCGGGTTTCCAAAGTGGGTGATCTTTCATTCTCCTGGAATTCAGTAGTGACGCACACATCGCTGCCTAAAGAACAAGGAAAGATGGTGAGGAAGGAACAAAATGGGAAAGCACATCCTGAGGTCTGTAAGGATTGAAGACTTTCTGAAAGACTCAATTGGGCTGTTGGGCCCACTTCAGAAAGGATGCGTAAGCACATGATTAACTTTAAATGTGTGCTGAAAGCCCACTGATATCTTTAAGGCCTTAAAGACGCCCTAACATCAAGAGATTTCCATTGAAATCGATATGACTGCTTATATCTTCCCGAATCAGATGCTTTCTTGTATGCAAGTCTAAAGCTGCAAGGTCAAACGCGGCCGTTTGCACTTTCCTATTACAAGCAAGACATTTAAGGGAGAATATTTACTAAGGAAAACCAAAATATTAAGTAGACTCTAAAGTGCTTAGTAGTATTGGGTCCCTTGTGCATTTTCTGGTTTTGCAAACCTCGGCGATGACGTGGTGATGCTTTTACACCACTCTTGTCCGCAGGCTGCAGGTCTAAGGAGGGCGATTTTATTTTTTCCCCTACTTTTCTTTGTATACACAACCTGCCGTAGTAGAAAATATAACTTTGGATATGAGGATTGCCTATTTAACATTTGAATATGGGAAGCATTTTCTTCCATTTAGCATAGTTCCATCTCTCTGCTGCCAACCACAGGGTGTTATCACCGATCTCCTTAGACAGTCCAGGAACCACGTATCTAAAGAGCGCAGTATTTACCTCAAATAGGAATGTCTACCTTAAACCCCTGATCTCCACAGAGGTTCTCACAAGCTGGTAAGATGGCTTCCAGCCTATGAAATGAAGGGAAAAAAAATACTCCGACAGGTTTGCAGGGGTTGTTTTCTGAACATGAATGCAGATAAGCCATTATTCCAGCTGCTTTTGAAGGAGCACAGCCAACTAAAATTATACTGTAAGCAAGTAATTTTCTTAACTTTCTTCAAAAGTAACCATGATGGTTGTTAAAACTTAACTTAAAAAATGCCAGTTTACATGTTTACTTTCTTTGGTTTTGACTGAACTTGGAAAAGAAAGATGTACTAAAACAAAAGCAACCAAAGAACCTTTTCTTTGTGCTTCATGGTCAACTTATTTTTCAGATTTTTAGAATTGAGAAGTCTGGCTTTCCTATATTACAGGGAAAGACTGCTTAAATAACTTCTGTGGATATTTTAATGGGAACTACTGTTCTTTTTGTGTTTGATTTTTTTTTTAATATTACTAAATAAGTCCATAAGGGTTTATTGAAACGGAAAGTTTCCATTTAGCAGACCTTCACAGCAGTGTACAACTATACAGTACAGACTGTGTCTAACAGTGTCTCCTCTTTTCTCTTTCCCCTTTCACAGGGTGCCCTGTCACAGGAAATTGAAATGAAATTTTGTTATGTATAATTTTTTCAGTGTAGGCACGTTGTAAGATGCAAGCAGAGATACATTCTTTGCTATCTTATTCTCCAGATCTTGTTTACAAGATGGAAACAAAATAATTAGGTGATGAGTCTATCCGTAATCTTTGAAGGGAGAAAACAGAAAAGTATAAAACCTCTCAGCAATTCTGTGGTTTGGAAAAAAAAAAAAAAAAAAAAAAAAAATCACAGACAAACAAGGCTAAAGCTAAATTCTTTTTAAATCTTTAAAGGCATCCTGAGCAGCGTTTCAGACTATAGCCAGAAATACTGCAGACCAAAGCTTCATCGGGCTCGTCTTCATAAAACTCAAGATTGAATACAATTCCCTGGGAAGCTCAGGAGACAAGGGCAAAGCAATTCAACAGCAGCACATACATTTTTAGAAGCTTTTTACAGCCCTGGCTATTCTGACCTCTGCAGTGGTCTTGCTGTTGTTTAGGATAGAGGAGGTTTCTTTTTTTTTTCCCGATTCAGAACGTTGTTTATGCGACATGCTGTTTTCCTCTGCTCTGGATCATCTTGTTCAAAAGCATTTCCTCTGCCCTGCAGAAACCGTGGGGCTGCGAAGGAAACAAGTTTGCCAAAATCAAGGTCAGCCACTTTCACAGGTCAGTTAAGTGGGTACCGTCAGCTCACAGAGCGCAAATGAGCCCACACACTTCATCCAAGGACGCAGAAATACTTCGTTGCTGTTGTTTCTCATAAACTTATTTCAGTTCAGCTTCCAGCCAATGCCAGAGCCTCCAAGATGAGCTCCTTTGCACATGGGTGAGCTAGGAGAGAAAAATGGCACGGAGATTAAGTGACATGACAGAGGCTCTCCTGGACATCAGTGGCAGAGCGTGAAATAAATCCTGCCTCTCAAAGTAGGGTCTGCTCAGCACCTTTCCTGCTACACTTGGTGACAGTCACTGCAAGGAGCATGACAGCTCTTCCCAAAGCATTGCAGCCACACCTGGCCTGAGACTTGCCAGAACCGCTCTGCCTTGCTTGACTTTATCTTTGCCACACTTCAGGATAGGCATCTAACAGGCGGTGCAAGCGCCTGGAGGCAGGGAACCTGTTGTTTTGTGTGGTTAGACTGTAAAGTAGCCTGCATACTTTGGGGTACTGTAGCTGAGGCTTTGAAAGATGCCGGTGGCAATTCGTTGTCCAGATGCCATTGAAAGTCAATGAGAACTGGGTGAAATCCTGAGAATGAGTCAGCAGCCAAATGCTACCATATGCTCATAAGCTTTTCTTCCGTCTAGCACAGTGATCAGCACAAAATGGCAGCAGGAGTAAGGCTTGAGACTGTGAACAGCAATTGAGATAAACATAATAAATACAAATGCAAGTGTCTTTCTCTAATTCGTGTGTAGCAGGCTAATGACATGAATTTCAGTTCAGAAAGTTATGCGTTAACCCTACACTGGAGCATGGGAATTACCAGCATTACTTTTTACCATTCCTTGCTTTGGTAGCAGTAAAGGGAAAAAGAAAAAAATCAAGGTGGCCATATAAGAATTTGGTTTGCCTTCATCTTCTCCCTCCTTGGGATCAAGAACCAGATCAAAGCAGAACAGAAGTGGACAATTAATTTCTCTCACCGTCTCCTATTTCCTCCTCAGGTGCAAAATTTGGCTTCCATTTAGATGATCCTAGCATTTATCCCATTATACATGCAAAAACATGGAAAAGGAAAACATATGAAAGTGAAAAAAAACCATAAACTGTGTTCATTTTCTGTGCATATAGAACATAGTCCTTCTTATCCTGTTTATTCAGGGAGCACTTTGGAAAAACCCAGATGAGCTTAAGATGACAAGGGATTACAAGAGATCTTTTTTCTCCTTTCTCCTTGCACATATGTCCCACAGCAGGCGAGGGATGCTTCAGTGCTCCATAAACACCTTGCTTTTGTCTTGCATTGTTCCTATGAGGGGTTGCATCATGCCTTGTATAAGTGACACTGCTGGAATTGCGCTGTGCAAGTACAAGGGAAAACAAAAACACAACCCCGAGCTTTAACTGCACATGTCTGACAGCAGCTTATTAAACTCAGAGCAGTCATCAGAAAAGTGAGAGCAAGCATGTGGATGAAAAAAAAAAGGTTGTTTCTAACAGTGTGAAGGAAAAATGTTTTCTACTAAGTGAAAGAAAACAAGGCAGGGGAAACAACTCCTGGCTTGAGGGGAGGTTCTTTTTTTATGGAACTGAAGTTTGGGATGTCACTTGCTAATATGGTCTCTACAATTTAAATCTCCATCAAGCTCATCAGCCCAAATATTTGCACATGCTAATTTGTTCAGCTGAGGCCCCTTGATCCGTCATATTCCTGTGAATCATGTTTTCTGTTGGCTCATTCTTTGGGACAGCTTGCCTCCTTTCGGATTTGTTATTAAAAGATAATATTGACTTAGTTTCCTTTACACTGAGCAACAGCCTTGTCTTCTAAAGCCTGCCTTGGCTTGTGCATGAGTGCATATGTGTGTGTGCGTGTGTGCGTGTGTGTGTGAGAGACAAGCTGATCTCAAAGACTCATTTCCTGCTGATCCTAATGAAAAGAATAATTAACATCGTCTTCCCAGGACTACTCGGTGTCCTGTGTCCCACTGGCATGGCGTGTCTGCCAGGATTTCAGCCTGGATTCGAGCATCTGAATGAAGTTTGGGACCTCGAGGAGGAGTTTGCTTGCACTTGCTCCTTCTGATACCACCTTCTGCTGGGTGCCCCCAAGGGTAACAGGACCCCCAGTGCTAAACCCCATTACACCACTGACCCTCAGCAGGGCAAACCCCACGAACCACTATCCAGCAGCCCTCCGCATCCAAGGCTCTGCCTCTATATCCGTCTCCTACTCCCAGCAACCACAGCTCTGGGAAATGCGTCAGCTACCTCTTCTCGATTGCATACAGCTCTCCGTCCCAAAAATCCCTC
The DNA here is from genome assembly GCF_929443795.1 of Astur gentilis. NCBI lineage: Eukaryota > Metazoa > Chordata > Aves > Accipitriformes > Accipitridae > Astur > Astur gentilis. Next base: position 23,605,496 of record NC_064898.1, read on the forward strand.
GCTGACCACCAGCATTGCTGCTCACCGCCCTACCCCGCCGAGTGCTGCTGCTCTAACGTCCTTGCGCATGGGTAGGTGAGAAGGCAGCACCCCCAAAAATGAGGAGCAGGAGCTTTCCTTGGTCGTGCCTTAGCTGAGAAGCAGCTGTGTCTGCTACCGCCTGCGCTCAGCTCCCACCCTCACTGAGACTTTGAAGGCTGTAAATCATAAGGACTGACGAGTAATGATTTCTCTCTCCCCCCCCCCCGCCGCTTGTGCCGGTGCACTTAGCGCTCTCTCTCTCTTTCTCTCTCTCTCTCGGAGATTTCTTTTCGTTGTGGTGGAAAGCATCAGAGAGGAAAGATTTAGGATTGCCTCTCCCTCTGGAGCTGTGATGATGGACGGTGAGTCCTCCCTCTGTATAAAATACGTGCATGCACAGCAGACTCCTCTCTACTATTCCCTGTTGTTGCTGCCACGTGCTTGGCAGTGGGACCAGCAGGACCCAGATGGGGTGCAGATAGGGATGTTGGGAGTTTGAGGGATGATAAGAAGATTCTTACTTACCTTTATTTTAAATTTCTCCACTTGCTTTACCAATGGCTTTAGATAATGCAAGATAAGTTTTGTATTTCTGTGATCTGTTCTCATGGTTAATTTTTTTTTCATTTCATCCAGTTTTGACCACAGCTTTGAGCCCAGTAAATTTCAATTCTATTTCTTATTGCCTCCTGCTTATATATGGGAAAATGAAGTGAAATTCTCATCTAGACAATAGTATGTGGAACTGACGTTCAGAAATAACATGGGTCTGGAGAGTTGGCGTTTGGGGTTTTTTTTCTGTTAACTTTTTCTGGGACCCTGAGGAAAGCACTTGGTTCATTTGGAGAGTGGTCTCAGCACCCACATAACCACCCAGAGAAGAACTTCAGTTGTCTCATGGGTTCGCCCGCGCTTCACACCCTCCCTTCTTCTTCTGGGGAAACCAGTAGTGTCCACTGACTTAAAAGACAGTTCAAAAGAATTGCAGAACTTTATCTACTTACCAAAGAAAATGTGATGAAGTTCACACTCCTTTCTTCTCTAATTCTGAAATTGAGTTGCTCGGGCTGCGTAGGAGTGAATTTCATTAAGCAAGACAGCACAGAAGTTCCTCAATAACAGTAGGATCTACCCGCTTCCTTCAGCTAAACCCCACAAATTCAGACAAAGAGCTGAGAGAGGTCCTATTTACATCGTGCCTAGCAGCTTGCTTTTCCTGGGATACTGCAATATGCTTCCCGCTTTGTAGAAATCATCCTCATTCTTCAGCTTCTTTTCCCTTACTCCCAGGCTCCAATGGAAAACCAGCCCACAGAGCAAGACTACAATTGCTGTGCTTCACTGGATGCAGAAAATAAATAACTTGTCTCCTGCACCCATTACTTATCCTTGCTGTGTGTTTTTAGCCTACCTCCTATAAAAAGAAGAAGCTAATTTATAATCATGTTGTTTGTCGGGAGTGTTTGTTCACATCTGTCTGTCGGCAAGTTTTATAAATCAATTAGCCCCAGACAGACACACTCTGTAGTTTTCTGTGTTCCCACAGATGTCACTTACTCATCAGCAGAAAAAACACTAGCCTTCGCCGTCTCCTAATTTGGGTGCATGTGAAAAACAATTATGTATGTCTTCTGCACACGTGTATCAAAAGTGTTCCAGTTACCTGGCAACCAACCGAAAAACTATTCTGGAAAGCCAAACACCTGAGTACAATACTGTACCCATTTGCATATATGTGCATATATATGCCTGGAGAGATGTATGTGGAGTTATTTTAGTATTAAAGAATAAGGACTTGGGGAATTTCTTAAAATAACGGAGTTAGTTTATTACCATTTCTGCAAATGTGAACTTAGTAGTAAGGCGGGAGAAAATAAAGCTGTCTATGAGATGGGGAGGGATTCGGGGAAGCCACGGGGTGTGCATAGCAGCCGCAGTGGTGTACTGCAGTCAGAGGGATTTACGGGGAGCGTTGAAGTGACAGGTAAAGTTTACAAGCATTGCGCAGGAGATAATTGCACTCAGCTGGTGCTTTACAGTCCTACTAACTTCTCGAGTTTGCTTGAAGACTCGTAGCAATATATTCTGTTATTGCTCGGTACATATGGTCTCGGATTGATCTCTCTGTGGTTGCGAAGCACTTGCTCGGAAAAGCGTAGGCTGGTCAGTCCTTCAGCTCCGTCTTCTCCTGGAAACAAGAGATCACAGGAGAGGGCAAGGTACAGACAAAGCTCCCCGTCCGATGTAAGTCTAGAGGGAAGAAGGTTGGATTGCAACACTGGTTTTCTTGAATGTGGAGAAGCGTGTGGTTTGAGGGGATGGCAAAGAGGGGGATGTGTGATGACGGGGAGGACGGAGAGCAGGTGAGGTACAACTGAGAGCAGGTACGGAGAGGGGGAAGAACAGGGACACGAGGGGACTTGAAGAGAGGAGAGACTGCTCATCTTCAGCTTTTGCAGCTCTCGCCCACGGACAGGGTTAAAAAAGAGGAGACGGGTACAGCGCGGGATGAGCACAGGTAGACATCTCGAGACCAAGTGAACCTTGGGCAATTACGGCACGTTGCGTGATGGACAGAAATAGATGTAGTGGTCATTCCTGTGTGTTCTTTTCTCTGGTTTTATAAGCCGCCTACTTCCTCACCTTGGCTTTTCTACTTTATTTCCCATAGACCAGTGGAGGGGTTAATCTTTAGTACCTTGCAGTAATAAAACTGTTTTAATTAGCATTAGCTTGGAATGACAAGACTACAAGTAATTAAGTTACACTGGGATCTAGTTGGAATGAAATTGATACCAGGGGATAGCATAAACATAAATCAGCATTTAAATAAACTGAAATCAGATTGCTGTAATTAAAAGGAAAATCCATTGGCATTAAGACATAAAAATAACAGATACAGATTTAATAAACATAGTGAAGGGGAGCGGGGGGAAGAGCCTGGAAAAATGTAAATTGTTCCTCCCCACATACCTGCCGTCAAAAAAGGAAAAGAAGATAAGAGATCACTGTTTGGTTAGTATTAAGGAAATACAATTACATTGGGATGGGAGAGAAGTTAGAAAACAGAGAGAAGATTATGAGTGTCTGTACAGAATGCTATTAACATTAACCTGATGCATTGCAAGTGAGTTCTAGTTATAAAAGTAATTACTGGCTACCGAACCCATCTGGAATCTGCAATCAAAGGACAAAGAGAGAAGAACGAGCCGAGGAGAAAGTGATTACTTCTCCGAAGTTAAGAAAGGCATGTGCAGTCAGGAGCCAGCAGCAGGCTGATGCATATTTTTCTTGCTACGGAAAGAGCAAGCCAGCATATGCCTACCAACTCCTACTGTTTTCTTTAGGCTGCTTACCAGTATAGGACATGGCATTTTTGTATGATTAAAAATGATTCATTAGCCTTTTGGATTAAGGGAATCATGTATCTTCTTTAAATGTTATGGTAATTAAGATATACTAGATGAAGTGTCCTATTTTTTTGCAAGACAATAATCTCCTTTCAGAGAAGATAAAGGATTTGGAGGAACTGATGTAGGAAGGAAGATTAGGAGAACTCTGCATGAAGTGATTCCAGTTCCGTTGTGACATCTCAGGTAAGAAAACCCTACCTGAGCTGTGAATAACTCACTGAAAGCGCCCAGGCAGGTTGCAGTGACAGTCACAAACAACATAGTAAACATTGCTTTATGCTCTGGGTCCTTAGCTTTTCTGCAGACAGGTCTTACCTTCGACGGCAGGGTCATCCAAGATGAAGTTGTAAAGGCCAGTGTGGATCAATGCGGACAGGGAATAGAAGCGCAACATTATTTATACACGTGCAACAGAAAGTGTCAGGCAAACTTTACAGGCAGAGCAAAGATGTGGCTGTATTTACAGCTGTGCTGGTTAATGCGAAAGTTTGCTCAATGCTAAACTTTCTCTCTGGGGTATTTTTAGTCTGTACAGATGGCCTGCACGTGATGTGGAAACTCAACCCATCCCATCCATTTCATACTCACTGGTCATACCTGGTGGACATGGGAAGTCCATGTGTCACGTCCAGTAAGTCTGATATCTGCTGTATACATTAGACTTACTCTTAACATACGGGTGGGTTATCCAAGGTACATAGGGAATGATACAGGGGCATCCCAGCTCAGTTACGTTCCTTGTGCAGGAAAGAGTTGACCTGCACTTGTGCAGAAGACATTCGGTTGGGATTTCTAGATGTTTTATAATCATAGAGTGGCCTGAGTAGAAAGGAACCTGTGGAGGTGATGTTATCCAACCATTTTTTCTAGTTAGACCTGTTGGTCTAGTCACAATAGTGGATATTTTGAACCCTAAATAAACAAGTTTTCACATTATATCTGTTAAAAATATGGTTAGAAAAAGAAGTTGTGTGCTTCAAATTTTTGAGGTTAAGATGAACAGATTTATTTTAACTGATGTAAAAGGATGTGTGCATACTCCTGTTCTGGGTCAGTGTTGGCTTAATTTATTTATGATATTTAAGAGCAGTGTAACGTCAAAGAAGCAGGAGCAATTTCTGACCCAGTGTAAGAACCTGAAGCAGAGTTTGTGTCACTTAAGTAACGTGGTACATGCATATTGTGGGCAGCACCGTGACTCGATGATAGTAAGATGGGGTGAAAAAGATAGAGATCAGATTTTTAAAATTGAGGCCGGAGAAGACAGGAATTGTAGACAAGGGGAAATAAACTCTTTGGCAGTGGCACAACCTCATTTCCTTTCGCTTACTCAAATGTAAAAAATGGTGAAATTAGTGGATTGTTATAAAAGTGAACAATACTCAGCCTATTCTAGTTACTGGGAGTTTTGCCATTAACTTAATGGGACTGAGGTTCCAGTTCCTGTATTTAATCATCAGAAATACAATTTTATTGAGTAGTAACAGAGCAATTTTGCACCACAGATTAGACGTCACTTGCATACATCAAAGCTGTTCCTTCCATGATGATCATATTACTTAGCCTAGAATGATTAGCATTAATAATAGTGTTGTCATTTGCAGGGAGAGAGTCAGGATCAAACGGAGAAGTTAACAAAATAACTTTTTGACATAAATCAAGCAGGCACTATTCAACCTAACTAGACCACACATTCACCTCCTCAAGCTAAATGACTGCTTGTAATACAGACCTGCTAGTTTAATATCAAAGCATCAGGCCTAAATTGCTCTCTACGGATCACTGGATTTTTCTAGCCATGTTTGTGGCCCTGGATAGAAGGGAGCAGAGCAGTAGTTTGTTGAGGGTCCTTCACTTGTTTTTAAAATGACAACCTGTGGAGCCATCAGCTGGCAAATGCTAAGTGGGATGGGGAACGGAATGATCGTACCCTGATTATGATGACTGTGATCTTGCATCTGCACAACCCCGCCTGGAACCTGTCGTGTTTTACAGACGTTGCCGGCTGTGAATGTGTAATGTGCCACGCTCTGTGGTGCAGTCATCTTATGGGTGAAACTCAGCAACTGGCTTGACAGCATCCTGCTTCATTACATGAGAAATTTGGAGATAGAATGAGAAATTCTCCTGCCAAGTGACAATACAGGGAGAACTTACCTAGGTCAGTTGTAATCGCTAAATGTAACACGGGACCAGGACAACTAAATGAGTATCGTTACACGCAGTGAGGGAATGAAGGAGCCAACTCTTTAGTTTCCCACTCTCTTTTCTCTCAAATGGAGCTTGTTTACATACAGTATGAAATCGTCTCCATCAGAAGGAACCAAAAATGACAGAGGACAGATCTTCCAATTTCTTACTTCACCTTCTGTTCCTTGCTCACCCAGTGTGAACCAAGGCATCGACTCATCCCCCGCAGTATCCCTGGTCTTCTTACACAGTCCTTTGTTAAACCAACCATTGTTTTCTTGGGGAATTTCACAGAATCACGGCTTGCCATTATAAAGTTGCAAAATGGATGGAGTTATCATTTGCTGTGTTTTTCTAGCAGGGAAAATCATATGAAAGCTTTCTGCTAGGCTACTCCTGCACAGGAGTATCAGCCATCTACTGCGGCACTGCCATCTCATCTGGACAGAGCTGCTATCTTTCTCCTTGTGTCAGGAGGTAGTAGCATGAGCTTATCACTATCCAGATGAAAAAGTTCAAGGGAAGAGGCAAGAAGCCAGATTTCATAGCAGAAGACACAGACCCCAGAAAGCTGGGGGCCCAGGTCCTTCCTGATGCTGTATCAACTTCCCTACTTCGCAGTAGTCTCTTGCTGTTCATTTTTTTTAAAATTGTATCTTGAGTCTATCCAATCATACAGAACAAAGCCACCTACTGAAATCAGTTACATTGACAAGGTATCAATAATCCTGAAATAGTGTTTTCATCCCCTACCGTGCCAAACAACAGAGTATGTCTAAATACACTGGCAGATCCTGAAGTACACCCTGATGGATAATAAGGATTTGTTGCATGGAAAAGAGAATTTTTTGCTAAAGTCGAGATTTGCTCATCTGAGAGAGCCCTGCCTTATAATGCATACATCAAGAAGTTATCAGTGGATCATAACTTTTGAGCAACAATAAAAGTAGGCCAGTGATCTTGACTGTCATCAGAGCACAAACCATAATTCTAAGCAGCATGAAAAAAATGCATCAAAACCTGTCTATGGAGCAGTGGTTTATCTTGATAGATACATAAAATATTGCTAAGAAAGATGGTCATTAGTCTTCAAGATCTGATGAAGTTTCTGGGCAAACTTTGGGTTTAAACCTAAATGGAGTACAATGCAGGTATCTAGTCTGAAGGCCAGATAGGATAAAAAGCTTCACAGAAGGAATAACACCACAAACACACATCCAATAGTCAGTTGGCAGTTCAGTAAAACTGGAGAACAGTAGATGGGCTTTGCTATGTTAGATAAAAGCAACATGTCTGTGCTTTTGCAGATCCTCCAGTTTGCTTTCTTCTTATTTGAGTTGGGCTTCTTCAGCCAGGTGGGCATCTCCTCCCCTCTCCCTCTTCTCCATTCTCAGCCTGAGGAATGATTGCCCCATCCAGCTCTAGTGAAATAAGCAGTGCATCCCATATCTTTAAATAACTCTCATTCCCTGCTGTAAATGAGGTTGGCACTGTGGTCTGGCCTCTGGGATCTTCTCGGGGATGGGAGAGTTGTCTCTGTTGTCACAGGGTTTTACTGGAGGGTTACCAGAGCTTTTGGAGAAATCTATGACAAGGATGCATCTTTCTCTCTTCTTCCTGGAGTCTTGCCCGCTCCGAGAGTTTAACCACAGGGCACAATGGTTTCTACCTTGCATCTCGCTGATGTGTGAGAAGTCAGTGTCTCCTTAGAAAACGGCTGAGCAGGCGTCAACAGCCCGTACCCAGGAAAACAGGTTCAGTGTCATCGCTGCTGTAGAGCACACACGTGCTGGGGAGAGAGAGAAAAAGAGACTCCACGCCTTTTGGGAAATCAAATTAAGATTGTGTTGAAATGTGCAAGCTGTTCATTGAAACAGCCTGATTTGAGGGGCTGGGAGAAGAGATTGTGGGAGGGATGGAGGGCAAGAACAAACAAGAATTAAGAAATGACATGTCAGAAAAGCCATTTCGGTTAAACCACAGAATTCCTTTGCCAGGATGAAAAAATACGAAACCTGGCCTTGCTCTGCTCTTGTAAATCTCTGGCTGTGGAGGCCGTGATGGAGGATGAAGTGTTTTGTGGTGCCGGCTCAGAGTTGAATCAATTTCTCTATGTGGACTTTTATGTCCCGCTGTGTGAAATTGAAAGATTATTTCTTTCAGATTTCAGTTTTCTGGCCTCTTCTCTTGGAGTTATTTACAAAACCCCAGCACTGCCCCTACCTCCCTTAGCAAGTCCCACCATCAGGTGGGTCTGGCTCTGCTCCCAACTCTCGAGAAGTAAATCTCCCCAGCCAGGCCTGCTGACTAGCTCTTGGTTTCTTTTCCGCATGTTGTTGTTTGCTTGTTGATCCATGCCGTGGGACGGAGCACAATTAAATGAAGAAAAATGAAAATGTGGTGCTATGCCAGACAGTTTTGCTGCTGTCTTGCTGATTATGAAAGATGAGTGTGATTCTGGGCAAACAGACAAGAATGGATAATGCTGTGTCCTTGATGTACTCCACCTCAGGCAGCTTCTTCCGAGCTCTGGTCCTTCCTCAGAACCCGTGAGAAGAGCGGCAGCCCTGATGTAGGCAGGAGCTGCCCTTGTCCCTTGGCTTGTTTCTTACAGAGTTCGTCACAACCTAAAGGGCATGATGGTTTGGTATTCTTAGATAGGCAGTATTTTGAGATATATCTTTGTATAGGATGTAAATCTAACCTGTGCTGGAAGAGCCTGCTGTTACAAAAACACGAGCTCTCACAAAAGATCTTAGTACACTATTATTATCCATTACAAATTGCACAATGGCTTAAAATTTATTCCCACACTTCCTTTTTCAAGGCCTCTGTTTTCTTCCTCTGTCCTCCTCATTCCTATTTCCACCCCTGCATCTCTCTTGTTTTCCCACCGTGTCAGTTCAAAAGGATCTACCACCATTTTTTACCCCCCTCCCCCCCCCAAACGCTGCCCTGAGTCCATCCTCTGAGATCACTTTATTCGGTAGCTGTCTTCCTCTGAAGGTTTCCTCTTCCAGGACTCATCTTCCACAACCACACTACATTAATTCTTAATTAAAATCCTTAATTCTCCATTCTGAGCCCATCACCCATGCACCCATGTCCTGACCTCCTGTTTGCCTGGGCTTCTGATCCCTGCCGCCCTGCAACCAATATCCCTTACCTCTCATCCTGTCTCTGATACCCATCTTCTTCTGGATGGCTCCTTAGGGAAGATGACCATAAGATAGTAAATCTCCAGTGGGGTTATCCCTGACTGACTCATCAGAGTGTCCTCCTAACATCATTCAGGCTAGAGGACTTCCACAGTAAAGCCGGGTTCTGACAGCTCTGCCCTGCCAGGAATATTTGATGCAATGCTCAGCACCTTCATTTTGAAGGGGAGACTTTGTACAGACCAGACTGGGAGGACTGTTTGGCCACTACGTTATCTCATGGGGGCTGGATGTGGCCTCTGAGCTGCCCATTGAGAAACAGCACCATACAGCACCCATGTGGACTGGGTGCAACTTGTAAAGATCTTGGGCGTAAAGTGCTGTCACATTTGGAACTAGGTCCGCTAGATACCATGGTAGGCTCTCCAGTTTGTTATCTGGGAGATCAAGTCCTTTCCAGCCTTGAAATCTGTGAATTCCTTTGCTACAGCCGTTCAAAAACATAAGGCGTCTGAATAGGGTTATTGCTTCTGCCGCTCCTTCAATGCCTACAATGTTTTATTAATTTTAAAATAACACTTGGAAGCTGAGCCTTCCTTCTAGAAACCTAAATTATTTAACCCAGAGAATTATTTAAGCCCCAACTCATTTCCTGAAAAATAGGCAATAACGCATTCAGAGATAGAGAACTGAGGATGCTCAAATGATAGCAAAGGGAGGAGGTATTGAGCTGGTAGTAAATTGAGAACAGGATCTTGCAAACTTGTCTGAGAACATTGTCTCAATCCAAAGACCAGCTTTCCTGTCCTTGCAACCCAGAAAAGCCCAGCTCCAGCAGCAAACTACAGCATGCATGTAATTGTCAGCCAAGTAGTGATATCAGCCAGATTCCTCTCATGCTTTTGCTGTTGATCCCTGTGCTGGTTTGGGGTCTGACCAGAATAAAAGCACATCCTTTTCCTCTTCCTTGCATCTTTGCCTGAAATTTGCATGGAAGCAGAGTATTTACTGAAACTCAGAATAGACTGGTCATTTTTCTTCTTTCTCCAGATTGTAATTTTTGATTAATTTTGCTTCTAGATCTTGGTGCTTCATTGTGCCCTATGTCATGAAAGGAGTTCTGTACTAAAAAACCTCTATATAAATGAGCACATCCTAACATATGTTAGAAAGGAACTTAGAAATTCCATTTCTAGCTAGGGATTAAATCTGAAATGAAGAAAACACTGGTGGAGGACCAGGTATGGAACAGCTTTCTTGTGCGGGGTGGCAGCAAGGCTTGCAAGATGTAGCCAGCCATCAACGGGATGATGCACACCTGCAGCCAGGCCTAAGTCTTCTGGAAATACACCCACAGCAGCCACTTTTCCTTTTTTCACGACAGGGAGGAGAGATGGATTTCCCCAGCTCTGGGGGTGATTAAATGCCCAGTTGGATTGACTCGATAATGTGGAGCGAACAGGGTCAGAAAAACAACTTCAGCTTTCAAGTGATGGGTTTGTCTGCATCGGCGTGAACAAATTCTCCATTGTATTCACCACAAACAGGCTTTTCTTCCCATATCAGCCTGCAAGGGCTTTTTTTTCCAAGGAGCTTTTTTTCCACCATAGAACAAACATATTTATTGTCAACACTGCAAAAAAAAACCCTGCTTTCCTTATGTCTGGGTTCCCATGTGTCTCTCTTACGCTATCCCAGGGCATTGATAGACTGTAGGATCTTGTTCCATGGCCTTATCTGGTTTTCATTTCAGTAGTCCTTTTTCAGTCTGCTCCTATACAGCAACTTACCCGTGTATCTGTCTGACCTTCTGCACCAAAAGCCACTCCGTCCTTTAAGCAGTGAAATAGATTTCCCTTCTTTCATCAGCCTGGCATGCGAAGCCCCAGGATTTGCCCCTAGCCCTAGCCCTGCGGAGTTTGTATCAACACTGCCAGCAAAGGATGTCAAGGCAATGGCTTTCCAGACCTCAGCAGTGATATTATCAGACCATTAACCTGAGTAAGCCGTATCGCTCTACCTGCGTATTTTGACACCTCCGAGTTACTCTGCAGTCTCTCTTGCAGCAGACAGCTTCCTCTTTGTAGCTTGGTAGCCGCTCCATGCACTGGTTCCACATTTGCCTTTTAGGATGTGCAAAGCTTATCTGCTTCCGATGCACACATTTTTTTATTTTCCTTTTTTTTTTTTTTTTTTTTTGAAAAGCCAGATCTACAGACAGTGTAAATGCAGTCAGTGGAACTGCAGTGATTTACAGGAGCTAGCTCTGTAGCCCCTGTTTGGAAAGCTGTTAACCATTTGCTATTCTTCGGAAACAATTAAGTATTCTAGGTAAAATGCAATAGCATAACACTTAGAGCAAACCATGCATTTAACAGAGTGCGTTCCTAGTAATGGGTGAATTTTAATAGGATTAAGAAAAAACATTTCTTCACGTGTCTGGGCATCTTAATTACTGTTTGTAGGTAGGTGGGAAGATTGTCCCTGTGTCTGAGACACTGCTTTGCAACTGATTTCCTGTATATCTCTAGGTTAACCACTTGAGTCTACTATATATTGAATACATTACGTCCAATATGTATTTCCAAATGGGCTCAGTTTTTAGAGTTAAAGGTGACCCATATGAAACAAAATTTAACAGAGCTATGTGGTTAGATGTTTGGGTTTTTTTTTTTCTTTTCTTTTATAGCTTAAACAAGCATATGCTAATTCTTGCTCACAAATCAGGAAGCCATTTTAAATCATGTAAACCTTACTCATTTGTATGAGATCAGACAGCTTACTATCCATGTTTAATTTGGGTGTCACGGTTTCTTTTCTTCTTTCGGAGGATAGGATGGGTTAGGATCTGGATGCCTTGAGTAGTGGTGACCTGAATTGGTTACTGCTGAGACATCATAGTAGTTGCAACATGGAAGAGAGGGATTTAGAGTAGTTGCTGGGCATATGGACTTTGGCCTCAGTTTTACACATCTAAAAGGACATGAAACTTTCCGTCTCTCTGCCGGATGACGTAGGCTCATCAATGTACAGCTTGTGTCTTGGTGGGCATTTGGGGACTGTGGAGTAGGACTGAGCTCCCCATGGGCTCTATCACAGAAATTTTGGTACATAGTGTGAAGGTGTCTTCTCTCACCTCCTGCTGGATGAATTTAAATCCCTCATCACTAGAGACACGAGCCGGTTTTGTTGTATCAAGAGTGATCCTGGATACATGATGTTAGATCTGAAAGGTGACTCTGCTGGTTGCTCTCAGCAGATACATGGTCGATCTGAAAAGCACGATCTCCCTGCTTAGGCAGGCAGCACTCACCATTTGAGGATTAAAAGCAGGCGAGCTGCTCAGTCACCAAGTGAAGTTGCAGAGAGCTACAGAATTATTAGAGAGAGATGTCTCACTGCAAGCCAGCATCTTTCTTTGCTGATGCAACGTCATGATGAAAACATTGCAGCAATATCAGGATACCAGCTCTGATGATTCTGTGGTTCCAGAGATGTTATAGGCCATCTCTCTTCTCCCAGCTGCAAGGATGCAGGGAAGGATCATGCCCATCACCACTAGCTGAGGAACACAAATAAACCAGTGGCTGATCAGTTCGCTTGAGCTATTACTCTTCTTCCCCGCCTGTGCTTAAACTTTATGGGGTTGCAATGCTTCATATACCCTACAGCTAGTCACTTTCTTTTTAATGTCACTAAATGTTTAAAAACATGTTGATTGAATTTACAGAGGTTGTTTCACAACTGTGGAGCAACTGTATTCTTTTAAATCAGGCAGAATTAGCTTATATGTAATCAGTTACAACTGCTATAATTCTGGGATAAGCCTTTTGGCACATAAATAATTCTCGAAAAGCAGAGAGGCATATTTTGTCCTGGAACCAGTTGCAGACACAGGTTAGAACAGTCTGATCTTCTTTAATGTATGTCCATTCATCGTGACATTCAGGTCTGCCAGCTGAAGACAGCATTTTCCAGCCACCCCCCATTCTGAATTTATAAGCTAGCTCAACCAGGCTGCTGACGAACACCGGGGAAGGTGGGCTCACATCTTTCTGTAGTATTTTAATGTGCTTCAAGTGCAGCAGAGAATATCTGAAACTGAATCCAAACACTCGGATACTGAGAAAGTGTGAGGGTCTCTCCGTATTGATCTCCAATATGAGGGGTGGTCTGGCTCTCAAATGGCTTTTGGAAGTGTTTTGAATATCATCGATGTAATGCTAATGGCAAAACTCCCTAAAAAGGCGTCTATTATAGCTGCATCAGAGTACCCTTAAAATTTCTGCTACAGTTATATTGGGCTGCTAAAAAACAACTCTATCTAAAAAGCGCATTTTTGCCAGTCCCTAGGGAAAATCTTCAAGGTAAATTTTGCTTCTTATTGAATGCTGCAGCAGTCCAGATGTTTTTTCTCAGACAGATGTTGCTTTGCCCAACACCAGGCATCGTCGCTCCTGAGCTGTTATTTTGTGTGTACACAGCGTCTGTTCCTGGAGCTGCAAAAGCTGCAAGTCAATGATTTTTTTTTCTCTCACTTTTTGTCATTTATACTTCCTGCACAATTCAAACAACCAAATGGTTTCCTATTTAGGAAGCAGAGTAGTTAAATGACGAGATTTGTTTAAAAACTTCTGGTGGACTGAAGTCTTAGATAATAAATGCTCCTTATTTCATTTTAATAGACTTCTGGATTCCGCGGCATAACTACACGCTGTGCGGCATAGCTACGTGCACACAAATCCCCTCCCTTTGGTTTCAACCTGCCCCCTGGCTTCATTTGCTGTTTGCTAACTCTAGTATTGAGAGGGACCGTGAAAACATCCAGAACGTGTCTCGGTCATAGTGTGTCTCAGCTGTCTCTGGCAAGCAGAAGAACCTCAGTATATTTAGTTGTTCCTAAAGTGCAAGCTGACCTATACCTTTAATCACATGCCTTTCCCTTGTCATTTCTGGTTTTCACATCTTTTTGGCATAGAAAGTTCTGCTGTTTGTCCATCTGTGTTTGACATGTGATGATTGGACACAATGTGACTTTATTCAATGACAGAGTAATACTTTTCTTTTTGTTCTCTATTTATTTCTTAATTTCTCTGATGCTTTTTTGCTTTTGCCAAGTGAGAAGCCCCAGGGTCATAGAAGTAGTCATTAAAACTCTCAGGCATTTTTTACAAGTTCAAGGCCATCCTTGTGTCTACGAAGAGGAGTTCTTCACAGGACAGCTCATATCCTGGCCTGATTTGCCCTCTTGAGGGGTTACTTCTTTCCATAGACTCTAGTCCGCAAGGGATCAAAAAGATGGGCGTTTCATGGGGTGCCTTGTGTTACACAGAATGAACCCAGATCTGCACAGTTTAGCCCAACTGAATTTTTTAAATTAATACGGTGTAATGTTCAAATGTAATGGCTTGTGCCATACATGCAGTCAGACAAAATGATCTAGCAATCTCTTCTGGCTTTAAATGATGTGTATATGTGATTACCACAGTAATTTTTAGACTGTGTTTTCAGACCCTGCTTCTGAAAGGGTAGGCAGATATCTAAACCAGCTAGCATCAGTGAAAAGAAGAGCAGTTGCCTGAATCAGTGCCAGTGAAAACATACACTGAACAGCCACTCTTGGATAACAAAGACTGTTTCTCAGAGGATAAAACCAAAGGGACTGAAAATACTATCAAGAAGCTGACAGTGTCCCCTGTCCAGTCAATACATGACTTGTGGGTGTCCTTGAAGGGGTATAAAATTTTCATCCACAAGAGTTACAGGAATGGTTTACAAACCTACTGCACCAGCTGCTAGGAGGAAATAAATTAAAAATAGAGGGAGGTTATCAACAGAAAAGTCCATGCCAAGAAATAGTCTCCACACTTGTCTCATACTTCTCAGATTAAAGATGCAGAGCTGTGTTGAGTTGTTGTCATGAAGGGGATCAAACCTCAAGAGCAAAAAACTTTCCCTCTAGGAAATATTTAAAGGAATGTTATTCTTCTGCTAAGTTAATGTTGTTACACAATAGAAACAGCAGTACTGTTTGGAAAATATGAGAAATGCGAATACTTCCTTCTTATTAGGCATACATACAGCTTTAATGATTACATCTAGTTAACAAAGAACTTTTTCTGTAGTCTTTCAGTAAAGAAATAAAAAATCCTTGAAGAATATTTATATACCAATGTCATGTCTCTATTCAGTTTTTACTTCAGTTATTCACCAATTTTCCAATCTTTAGAGCAACGAGTTCTTTATTATTAGGGTGCCTTTAGTCCTCTTTTAAAAAGTGGATTAGAAACATTCCCTCCAATATGTATGTAAATAATAATTGTGAAAAGTATTTTATGTAGAAAAAGTATGTGTTGATACACAGAAGCCATAAGAACAGAATGGTAAGAGTCTTTACTATCCCATTCCAAAATTTTTGAGTGCTCTTTCATAATACACTTGTTTTAATCTGTGGCTCAAAGGCTCTAAATATTGAGTTCATGAATGGTTGCTTTCCTCCGATCATGTATGATACGCAGGTATGTTTCCAAGAACCATAAATCTAAGTAAAAGGGTTAGCTGTCATATAAAAAGGAAAAAAAAAAAATTTGATCTTTCTTAGAATATATCCAGCACTGTTTTGAAATTAAAGATTATCAACTTGATAAAAAATTTGAACATATTAGGAGAGTGCAGATGGTGGTTATGTACTGATACTTTAGGCAGGCACATGAACTGACTGGTTCTGCACATCACTGATCAAACCAGAAAATGATAACTAAAACTCAAACATATATATAATGCATTAAAAAGTGAAGGACAAAAATAATAAAAAATCAATTGCATGGGTTTTTTGAAGAAACTTAAACTTCCAGAAATTACAGAAGACTAAAAGTACATTGTGAAGCAAGAGCATCCTCCCGAGCACCAGCAAACCTAATAACAAATTTCCAGGACTGGTGCTTGAGCATTGACATCTTCCTAGTAGCCTCTGGTGCCTCAAATATTTAAAATCTTCTAACACACCACTGAGCAGGGAAGATTGCCCGATTCCCTCTTGGAAGCCAATAGATAATCATTCTTTTAACCATTATCATTAATTAATCCAGGCAATAAAACACTGCAAACATCTTAGCAGACCAGCTATCTCTTGGCATGCAACTACTAATTTACACTGAACCAGTATGGCTTTATTCCAAGTTTGAGCCACAAATTCTTGTCTTTTGTAAACATTAAGTATAATTCATCATTTAAGTGAAGCAGCCTTTTCCTACTATTTATTTATATCTATACATATAAATATACATATATGTGTATGTGTACATAAGCATATACATAAGCGAGTAAATTCAAAGTGGGTTTTGGAATTCTGTTTTGAG
This sequence comes from Astur gentilis, assembly GCF_929443795.1. Taxonomy (NCBI): domain Eukaryota; kingdom Metazoa; phylum Chordata; class Aves; order Accipitriformes; family Accipitridae; genus Astur; species Astur gentilis. The sequence continues at coordinate 23,621,636 of NC_064898.1, forward strand.
GACATACAATTTGGGCTGTGATCTTCAACAAACTATTTAACACTTTTTAAAGTGTATTTCTTTGAGCAGCTTCTGATCAAATATTTTCTCGTAAAGGATTGATAGAAAACATTTTTTGTCACCTCTCTCATTTTTTCAGTCCTGTTACAGATCCACAGCACCTCGTACCTTTTCTAGAACTAGAGCTGTGAGATCACAGTTCACAGCCAAAAATAGAATATTGCATCAGCTGTAGACATAATGCAGAAATGGTATTCACTGAAGAAAGACATGGACCTGTTGGAGTGGGTGTAGAGGAGGGTCACAAAAATGATCAGAGGGCCTGGGACACCTCTGCTGTGAGGACAGGCTGAGAGAGTTGGGGTCGTTCAGCCTGGACAAGAGAAGGTTCTGGGGAGACCTTATTGTGGTCTCAGTACCTAAGGGGAGCTTCTAAGAAAGATGGGGACAGACTTTTTAGTAGGGCTGATAGCAATAGGACAGGGGGCAATGGTTTTAAACTGAAAGAGGGGAGATTCAGACTAGGTATAAGGAAGAAATGTTTTATGCTGCGGGTGGTGAAAACGTGGCCCGGGTTGCCCAGAGAGGTGGTCGATGCCCCATCCCTGGGAACATTCAAGGTCAGGTTGGACGGGGCTCAGGGCAACCAGATCTGGTTGAAGATGTCCCTGCCCATGGCAGGGGGGTTGGACTGGATGACCTTGGAAGGTCCCTTCCAACCCAAACCATTCTATGATTCTATGATTATGGTAGCGTTGTCACAGTTCTGCACGGTTTTTACAGTAGCTTTTGCTATGGTACAGGAATGAATTGCTTTCATGTGAGGGCAGAAGCAAGGTGTCTTTCCCTTCTTGCTGCCAGGCTTCTAATGAGCAATGTGATGCTGCTGACATGCACGTGTTTTCCTACCAGGGTGCGCTGACTAGCCTTAGATCACCTTTTTGCAGTTCTGCCAGGAAGATCTCTTACTCTGAAGTCCTACAGACCTCAGCCTCTGTGACTTTTTGTTTATTTGTCCATATGAACTGCTTGCTGAAAGTTAAGAGGCAGTAAAGGCTGATGCCAAGCACCGGCTTCTTTCTTTATACAAGTAGCAGCTCGGGTGGGTTTCATTTCCTGTAATGTTGGGCATTTAAAAGTTTAACTTTGCACGTTATTGTTGATTATGCCATCTTTTACCCTTGTTCTGTTCTTGTCCTACAATTTATGAAGTTGGCCACATTCCAGTGAATGTCCCTTTCTTTCTCTCTCAGGCATTAATAATGACCAAGGCACTGCACTTCCTCTTGGAGTCTGATGTGATTTTTTTATTTTTCTCTCATGTTGATTGAATCAAAGGATATATTCAAAAGTATTACTTCAGATAACTTGTAGCATGTAGGAATTTATTTCTAAACTCTCTTCTCCTTCAGACAGAGTTGAACATTTGCACACCCCCTCTTCGGAATGCTCCCTTGCTCACACAACCCTGAAATATTTCCCCAAATTAGTTGTAAGTGCTGGATCAAAAGTCCGCCAGGGGCCATATCAGCACTTTTACAGTGGGGACAACACAGGTTAATGCTCGTACTTTTGGCACTCCTTAACTTATCCTGAGTAGCTGTAGCTTCTGATGACTGAATCTATGAAGCTACTATCTCAAGAAAGTTTTGCTGACTTAGATAAAATCTTCTGGGTTCAGTGAGCACCCTTTGCGCCAGAACTGTGTTCAGTGGCTGCACGCCAAGATGTATGCCACCTTTGGCCTTTTAAGTCAGAAACAGATCTTCATCTTGCAGTGGCTCCGAGCAATAAACTGATGGGTCTTCTAGCTCAGTTACATCACCCTACAGTCAGGCTTTCAGCTTCTTTTGCAAATCCTTTGTCAAAAAGCATTTCTGATTCTTGTAGGAATATTGCATTACTTTCCGAATGATCACTTACAAAAATGTTTGACATAAAAGGTCAGATCCTAGACCTTACTCTGTTGTTTTTGTGCTCATTTATTTGCTTCTTCAATGGTAGATATTCCCAGGAGTATACGTACAAAGTATGGAATTGGCCAGGGAAGAATATACCACCATCCTTTTAATAGTGGCTTTCCTAGACTAGTAAAAGGATGTGGCCAGCACATGCATTGTCAGGATAGAAAATTTCCTCAAGAACAATTGTAAGCTGCTTCATTGTTTATTCTACGTACTTGTAGCTCTTTTTTTTTAAAGAAAAGTATGACAACCTCTTTTTTTACAGCGAATAAGACCTTAAAGACTAGATTAATGGTTATAAAAGGTAAAAAAAGGTAATTAACTGAGCTTTCATCACCACATGAAGCTGCCTTTTTCTCTGGAGCTACCCGGACCTCTGCACTTCTCATTCACGTGCTTCATGCAAGTGCTTACAATTCAGGGTGAATCTGTGACTATCTGTCTTGTCCAGGCATGTGGGAAATCAGCAGATCAGAGGATCATCACTGGGTTGCTGGAATGTTTGAAAGAGCAGCATCCTGAACCCTGGACCATCTTTGCCGTGTGGCTTCATCCTTAGAAGCTCATTAGCACAGAGAGGAGCTCCTCGCTCACGGTCGCAGCTGGTGCCGATCTGCGATGGGTGAAGCTCTTGCCCCAAGCTTGGCATTATATGGTGGTCACACAGAGAGAAAGCACTACAGATGCAGTTTGTGTTTTGGTAACCTTTGTAGTGGGAATAGTCCTGATTAACAGCCTTTGGTGACGACATGAGAAAAATGAAAGTTGGATGTTACACTTCTCTCAGCTAATCTTCATTTTTTATTTGCCATTCTGTTCCCAGTATTCTGCTATTTCAGCATTTCAAAGTCCATTGTGCAGCCTGCTTTTTCTTTTTTTTTTTTTTGCCTCCAGTTTGAGCAGTAAAGCACTGTGAGGGAAACCTGCTTTGTAGACACCGTATTCTGTAGGCGATTAAACAGCTTTAATGTGCGTTCTGCCTTTCCCACTCCTCTTTTTACTTGTCACAAGTTGTGAATTTATCACTATTACCTGCGACTAAGGAGAGTCATCAAAGGCAAACAAATTACAAGTTGTTTTCCGCACCAGACGGGTTTCAAGTTTCCTGAGGGCTCTGAGTGTTTGTTTGTTTCCCAGAAAGAATTAGATAGTTAATTCCCCAGCATTTCTTGCTGGTCTTTTACATCAGCTTCTCTGATAAATCATTTGGGACATCACATAATCAAGTGTTGCCATAAAACCTTTATACAGATCTATAAACTAGATTACATTGTGTGGGAAATCATTAACCTCCTCTACTTAAATTGTGCTGTTTGTACTAAAAAGGTGCAGATAAGCATGGGTACAGAACAGTAGCATTCACATTTATCCTCTGGCTCAAGAGTTAAATCCACTCAATGGCATCATCAGAGATGACATCTGGAAAGAAACACCTGGTGATTCCAAATTCTGTGTTGGTTTTGCTGATGGTGGTGGTGGTGGGTTTTTAATCTGTTTTCTCTGCCAAGCCCTTGTCTTTTATCTGTGACAATGGCAGAGTTGTTCTGAATAATTAAAAAATGGTGCATTACTGGTTGGCAACTACTTTAATTTAATATTCCCAGGTCATCCTGCACTAGCATAGTCAGGGCATGTATTGAATAATTTTTTCCTCTACAGTAGATGTTAAAGCTCATCTCACTGATGGGAACATTAAGACTACCTCCAACAAGTAAATTAAACAGTGTCTGGGAACAGTCCCAGGCACTAGAATACAATCATCTCTTCTGCTCCACTGTTAGAAGCATCTGTGACATGGCGTTTGCCTGTGTCAAGTAGTGCTCTCCCACATAATTCCCGAGTCTGGATCAGGAACTAGAAAAAACCCAGAGATCATTCCCACCAGGCTCTTTTTATGCATCTGTTGTTTTGGAGGCTAAGAGAGGTTACTAGCTTAGACACTTACTGCTCCATGCCAGTTGGCCTCAGTGCTTGTGAATGGATTTTGTGCATTTTAATTACCCCTGTAGCTGTAGCCTAGTTTAGCACAGCCCCTGTGAGAACGGCATCCTTGGGGCCAGTCCTCACCACTGTGATAAGCAGAGTTCAGATGTCACCCTTCTCCATCGGGACAGGCCGGGCAAAACCTTGGGCATATCTTCCCAACCTCATAGTATAGATTAGTACCGAGCAAGTGAACAAATAGGGGTGAGATTCAGCACTATTTTACACCTGGTTTACCGCATTGTTTCTGGTGGAATTCTTTGTAATCTGTTCCATCTAATGGGTTTGATAAATAATGTCTCCAGCTTTGGGTTTTGCACTGCTGTTGATAACTGTAACAATTTCCCCATCATACCAATGCAAAGTCTTGACTGATGGAAAACTACAGTTACATGGGTGTTATAAATGCCTAGCGCTCGCTCGGGGGAAAAAAATCCTTCCAACAGAACATGAAGTTTGTTCGGAACATGGACATGCCCTCTACCCCTCACAACTGTGACTTCAGTAAATCAAATAACGGTAAAATAAAATCAGTTACACAGTAAAATCAATCAACCATCAAAACCACAAATCAAAGCAAGAGCAAAAATGGAAAATTCTCCCTTCTAAAACCTAAGAATTATTGCCAAAGAGAAGCCATAGCAGCACCACGAAGTCGCAGAACTTTTCTATCGCTCTTGGTTGCTCATGAAATATTATGTGGGATTTTTTTTTTCAGACGCTGTGATGATGGAGAATAGCATAATGTCTTAAAGAAAGACAGATTATTGCTATGTTGAATCAAGCCATTAATATTTATGTTCTTCATGAATAATTTCATGTACTTTTTTGAAAACTTTACAAACATTCGCCACCCTGTGGAAAAAACAGCTGTTTTCCTCATTTAATAACAGGGAAATGGGGACAAAGAATATATGCCTTGCTCTTTGTCTCAAGATTAGAGTAGAAGGGGCTGTCTCCCACTTCTGCATGCTGAAAGACACTGGTTGAGCTTCTTGATAGACGATATAATAACAGTGTAGCACAGCACCCCTTTTGATGTCAGATCTACATAGAAATACTGGCCCATATAAAGTGAAACATGGTTTTGTTTATATAATAAAATATTTCACAGGTATGACATATTGGTAAGTGCAGAGCAAGGCTGGCAATTTATATCCACATGTGGAATATAAAGATAGGATTGTGCATTCATAACTGCAAACAACTGATGCTGGAATTGTGTTTCCAAGCAGATTGGTTGCTTATCCCCATTCCAGTGCAACTTGGGTTGGGTAAACATAATTCTTTTTCCTGTAGGTTCTCCTGTAGCCCATCCTTATGCAGCACCTAGCACAAAAACCTCTTACAGTGCTAAATCTCATTTTTCATATTTATTTTAATAGCGATCTGAAATGTAAATACAAAGCTGTCAACGTGTTATTTGATTTATCATTTCTTAATAAAAAAGGAAGACAGAAAAGTCAGTTGTCCCCCTCCCAAACAATTCTTGGGCCCAGGTGAGAAAATTTCAGTGGTACTGTTAGCTGCTCCCCTAGATCATATGGCTTTTGCTGAACTGAGAAATGATTAAACTGAACATTCCGTTTCATTTTTTCAAAAGTAAGTATTTGCTGTCTGTTTTTCTGATTTCATGATTATGGCATGAGGTAAGACTGGGTGAGGGTACTAAAGGTTTATAGGAGGTTTCAGAGTACGGTGGTTGATATCTTAGAGGAAAACCTGTCTCGGAAGGGGAAGAATCGGGATTCGTTCTGTCTAATTTTTGGCTTCTTACTTTGGCAATTATGCTAAAAGTCCAGTTGTTCTAGACTGCCTTTTTAGCCAGTGGACAGAAGCACCTTCATTTGGCAATGGCTTATTTCAGTTCCCTGAAAGGATTATGCTTTTTATTTAGCAGCTCAGTTAAGTGTTTAAGGTCAGGGTGAGAGGAATCTGTCCCCCAAAATCCTCAAATGCCAAGCTTTAGCTGGATGTCGAGCTGTTCATTTTGGTAAATCGTGTGGAACCACCTGGAAAGGTCTTCAAATGTGCAGAAGGCCTCTGGAGAATGTTAACCTCATCCCTGGGCTGGAAGAGCTCCACAGCTTCTGAGCTTATTATGATTTTCCTGCTCAGCTGATGTAGACTGTGCAGTCTGGAACATTTTCAGGGGATGGAAGAGGATGTTTGCATACCGACATACGGGTGAATCTTCTTTTCTCTAGTGGGTCATAAGCGTTACGGGGACTATTCCCACCTGGAAGCTGCTCTGTTGTTCCCACAAGGATGGTGGCACCACTGTTCCTAGGGTTTTTCAATGCAAATTTGTCCCCTCATACTTGAGTAGAATAGGCTATTCCTCATTCTGTCCAAAGTACCAGTTTTCCCAGTAGTGGTGCTTTCACTGTTATATCTATTTTACACACAGGCATTTTCTATTTGAGGAGTACGGGAAGGAGTGGATGAAAACTCATAATGCCACCATCCATCCAGTCTTTCAAAGGTGATTATATTCTCCACAAAGCATAATGCTCTTGCCTCTTTCTGTTTTTCTCTGGTGTGCTGAATTGTCAGCAGGGTAAATATTCACCTTTCTTCGTAAATAAGTAGTGGCTTTGTATCAGACCTAGGTCCAGCCACAGACCAGTAAAGCTTTGAATAGCACTGGAACAAACCAGCTGCACAAATGTGAGAAGCTCATGCAATTTCTTCTGGTTAGGATTCACTTTGAGGTTGTTTACCCACCCTTAAACACAAACAGGGAAGGTCTATTATTTGATCAGACCTGACTTTCAAACAGAGATCTCATTATAGTGCCTTTCAACAGCACAGTTGTGTTTTCAGGCTTTGATAGGTGCAGCAGCTCTTCATTATTACCAAAATGGGGAGAAAAAAAAGAAAAGGGATGCTTGTTTCTTTAATGGCTGTTGAGAGACAAATCTCCCTTTCTTTGTCATGCCTGGTCAAAGACTGATCCAGAAAGAAGCCTCGTATCCCACCATCGTCTGGGAGATCAGTGGGTAATTTTGGATATTCTGGCAGAACCCCATTTTTCATGAAACTAAGTACCAGAATTCTCATCAGAATTAACGAAGAGGGAGGGCACCTGACCTGGCGCTTTAGCTAGCACAGAGAAGGCTACAGTCACAAACACCACCAATGCTTCCCTGGTACTACCTTAATTTCGTAATCAATCATGCATAATTTCCATCCCCCCACCCCAAATCTTTCTTTTCCTTTCTACCCTTTCTTTTTCCTCCATTCCTAATTCACCTTTGCAGATGAGATCGGGGTCTTTGGGAATAAAATCGCATTTGAATTCAGAAAGCAACTTTTAAGAGAAATTCGGTACATCTAGTGAGACAACATCTGATCTGTCCAATGTCTAATCGATTTAATAGGGGCAAGGGCACAGGCAGGCAGGACTTAGGATTTTTCTTCTTATTTCCACAGAGCCCTTCTGGGTATTTCACAAAGCTGCTAAAGTTCACGTTCTAGGACAAGGTAAAATGTCTTTGAGGCATCGAGTAGCACACATTTAATGAAGATAGAAAGCCAATCACTTAACATCAGATGAGGAACAGCAATTTCCTTCAGTCTGGCACTTTGTGTATTGAACAAAATTGCATGAGAGCTTTGAGCACTAGGAGAGCTGTCAAGCGGCCGTTTGTCTGGGAGCTGGAGCAGTCCCCTTGGAAACAGCTTAAACCTTTTAAATGAAAGCATTACAAAATGTACATCTGTGTGTAATATATTGTCCATAGCCTCAACTGTCAAGGGCCAGGCAACACAATGTTTATATATATTTTTTCCTGATAGTAATTTTCATGCTTTCACATGTAAACAGAACCTCTGTTAAGACTGCAGAGTACTTGGCTACTCAATAAGCAAGCATCATACAAAATGTTTGCCCTTAAAAATGGTTCAGCTGGATTACCTGACCTTAGAACATTTACCTCAAAATCTGTGATACTCCCTGGGCCTCTCTATTGCAAGTACACAGAGATTTCTTGTTAGGTAAGGCAAAATGAGAAATTTGACAGTCACCCTTTGTGCATTACGGTGAGAATTGGGGGGTTTTGGGGGGCACCTGTTAATAGATGTTGCCATAGGTCATCACCTATATATAACACTGCTGTAAATTCAGAAGTCTGTTTTATACCATCATAAGTGATCTGTGAATGCAGACTCTAGGGAAGCATGTTATTTGTTTTTATTTTTTAATCTTTTTTTGTAAAGCAATGTATTTACTCTACTCATTGTAATTTTTCTGGCAACCATGAAAATGGCCAAAAAAAAAAAAAAAGCCAGAAAAAAGAACACAAGGATGGTACATATTATAAAATATATTCCCCTGGAACACACTTGGTCTCGCGGTCTCATGCTGTTGTAAATGTGGGGCAGCTCTTCTGAAATCAGCTGAGTTTTAACAAGTAAAACTGCTTTAAGTGAGAGGAAAATCATGCCTGTTTTTTCTAGTCCTCTCTCTCTCTCTCTGAGATTTCCTTGATCCTCTCCCCGCTCATCTTCTGCTCCAAAGCCTGCTTGCAACTTGTACTCCCAGCAGCCACTTTCTTTAATGAAAAGTAATGCTCAGCACTGAGCAGATTCCACTTCAGCTTTGACACTAGGAAGTGGATTTAAAGTATCTGACAGAGCTGCAAACTACAGCTGATTGGGCATTTTGGCAGTTTAAAACTATTGCTTTTCTTTCTTTTGCTTGCCTTTGGCGTCTTACTTTTTCCCCCTCACTACTCCCTTCTGTTGCTTTTAGCCCCCCCAGTATGCCTTATCCTTGAATGTGTCACCAGCTTCCCCCAGAAGCATTCCGTAACAGATATTCTTGGTCTTCAGCACTAAGACCCTCGCCACGCTGTGCTCAGAATTCATCCCAGCAAGCAGGTCTTTAGCCAAAGGGATCATAAATCTGTGCAACAAGATCAGCATCAACTGGTGTTTCATCGCAAGGTCCTTTCTAGATGGCTTTTGTGCAAGGACTGCAGGGGTTGGTCCACCCAAGAGCATGGCATTGACCATCCCCTTGTATATATTTATAAATGAGAAAACCGATAGCTGATCAAGCATCTTGGTGAAGAGTATACAGTGGAGATCTCATCTTCTGTTACAAGCACAGGGACATATTTTCTATTGATTTATATTGAACTTGATGTGAAACAGTAAGGGAAAAAAAGGTTTCCTAAAGAAAATCGCATTCCATCTCTCTCCCCCAGAATAACTGTAGGAAGTGGCTGGGGTGCTTACACAGTTGTGATCTTCATCATGAAATGTTGAGTGCTTATTGGCACTAAGAATCCAACTGTTCTCTCATTCTCCAGCAGGGCTTTCCTATTGTTCTTCTTTGATCACAGGGAAAGTGCTGCTGAATTTGGGAGAAAATACAATTAGAATTGGTCCAGTAGTTCACAGAAGAACAGGAGAGCTGTACTGCTGTTTTCTGAGAGTTTCTGTGATGATAGATGGGATTGTGGTTGCTGTTTTGAAGATATTATTCATGTCATGACAGTGATCCATTGGGATCAAAATAAATCCACAGCAGCAAAATAAACAAGCATAAACCAGGCCTATTGTAAGCAAGTGTGGGAGAAAATAGTAGTTCTATGACAACTGGGTAGATTTTAGACGTTGAAAATTGGGAAAGCCTCCAACCTATGATTTAAAGACAGCTACTGCATGGAGTAGGAGTTTATAGATCAGAAGAACAAGCTATCAATTTTCAATAAAATATTTGGAGTAGTTTAATGAGATTAACCTCCTGGGAAGTGTGGTGGACCAAGTTCAGAGGTGCACTTGGAACAGAGTCCTGGCTCCAAGCCACACCTGGAAAGTATGGTTGTTTACTGGGCAGAAAGGAACCACATGTTTTTTTTTTCATTCCCCCTATCCCTCAATTCCTCCTCCAGCCTCTAATTTTCAGTCTCTCTGCTCTCCCTGCAAGTAATCTGACCACCTGATCCAGTCACTCCCGGGAAGATATCCCACCCTCCTGCCTTCCAGAGGGCGTTGAATAGTATTCAGGATGACAATTCTTCTGACATCGTGGCTTTCTTCTCCTGCAGAAAAAGAGGGGATCATGCAATGCCACTAGGAGTAAAAAAGCAAAATTACTGTAGAACAGCGATAAAATACAGGGGTTACAGAGTGAGCTGCTTCTTGCTAACTTTAGCTGTCTAAATATTAGTTATCTAGCTGGCTGTCGATGTTTTAAGCAACTTCATGGAGAAACATCCTCGAAAGCTATTAATCACAGCATCTCTTTCGCTAACTGAAGAGGTCCCTGCACCACAATTTATTGGGGTCTGGGAGAATATTTGGCAGACCTAATTCTGTATGCTTGCCTGTTCTTGGACTGTTTTTCTAGAAGTCCATGTTGATCACTTGACTTGATGAGCTACTGGTCCAACGCAGTACAGTCATTCATAGGGGAATCACTTGGGCGTTCTGTATCATTAACAGAAAGAAAGAAAATCATTGCCTGGAGGTGATTCTCAATGCTCAATTATAGAACAAGCCCAGTGACTAACAGCAGGAACACCGATCTCTGAGAAAGTTATGTCTATCACTGGCCACGTCATGAAAAAGAATGGTTAAGTGGTGCAGCTCTTCAGATGTTGGATGCTGGTAGCTGATGCAAGACTAGGGCAAGAGAGATGAGGGATGAGTTTCTGAGGGTTGCGATCCTTTCACTTGTAGTTTGTAAACTCCTTTTAACATCAAGAGCTTTCCAGGGGTGTAAGACTCAGGTGAGTGATTGGGTTCTTTTAGATCCTGCCACAATTCGGGGTGGAGGTGAGAAATAGAAGGTGGTACAAGATGAAGAGTGTGATCATTGCTAGAAAAATACACCATTTATTTATTTGCATTGCAGCAGCAATGACAAACCCCAGCTAGAATTAAACCTCGCTTTGAGAGACTTAAGGCTCTGCAAGAGACCCAAGAGAAAGGGAAATTGCTGAGATGAGCCAACCAAGGTTGCAAAGGAAGCCAGTGGCAGCGCTGGGAAAATGTCTTCTGACTCCCAGGCCACTGCTCACGGCAGGAAACCATCGTGCTACCGAGTCAACAAAGACCGTGATTTATTCTTTCTCTGCAGGAAGATTTATTATTGAACAGCTGTTGTCAGTCCACCCAGTCTACTTGAAAAAATCTGAAGGAAGGAAAGATCTAGTTCTTCCCTAGGAAATGGTTTACACTTTTCTGGGTATGACTGGATTAACTGTCTATACTTCTTCCTTTTCTAATTTCACCCCATCACATTTAATTCTCCACCCTCGAGCAACCCTAAATAATTCCTACATGAACTACTGTTCAGTAATCTAATAAGACAGTAAAGTGTGCCTTGACATCCTAACCAAGATAGTAAATATTTAATATAATGCACTCTATGAGGAGCAAAGTAAAATTAAATGAAAAGTCAGATAAAATGAGCTTAAATGCAATAAATACCAGTTACTGTTCAGTGCTGAGAAGTTGCATGTGTATTTGTTTCCTCTCAGTTAGCAGTATTGGCAGCTTACTTTTTTGTGGTTTTGAAATGGCAACAGTAACCCACTTGCAAGTCTGCTTCATCATGTCTCTTAAAATAATTACTGACATTATTGGCTTTATTGTTTGGCATCCCAATTTATTTAATTTTTTTCAGTTAGCTGCAAGAGGTCCAAAAATCTGTGTTGCTGGGTTAGTTATTTCTTTTTTAATTCTTTCTTTCCTTTTTGGTTTGCCTGAAAAAAAGCCATAGAAAAATTGCAATAAATATTGAAAAATTGCTCAGTTATATAAAATACATTTGGAAGACAGAAAGCAGATTTAATCCAATTCTATTTTTAACCTGCGAGGTGGAAACTTTAAAGTGCAAGCAAAAACGATCCTTACGCTTTCATGCCCACTTTCGGTTGGGTATAGTATTCTTTATTTATTGTCCCATACCATTAGGTTCTCCTCACCAGGTGCTGTGCTCCACCCAGAACCATATTTGCCTTGCCACTTTGCCATTGTCTTTTGGGAAAATAAATAATTTTTGTCAACTCATCATCTAAAAGCTGAGAAACCATTTCTTGGAAGAGGAAGTTTCTTGTTAGCACATGATGAAACAATGCTAGTTAAGATCCAAGTGAACCCAAATTAAGGACTGTGCAGTCATGGCTTCAGAGCTTCCTAGAACAATTCATGTAGATTACCACAGGATTCTAGTCTTCAGTATTCAAGATTTTTCTCTAATCTTGAATATTCAAGATCAACTATATTTATATTTTGTACCTGAGAGAAAAAAATATTGCTTACAAATATATGCATTTTTTAACTGGAACCTACAAATAATGAGCATATCCTTCTGGCCTATAAAAAAATGTAAGTACATTAGTTGGTTTAAATATTCAAATTATAAAAGCACTGAAACGTCCCCATCTTTTCTGCTTTCTCCTGAAACACTTGCTCAAAAACTGTTGGCTTCTCATATCAGAAATTTGATCCAAATTGCCTTTTTCTGTGGGATGATATCCCCCATTTCAGACTGAGATTGGGTGTTTCAGTTGCACAAGGCCAGGACATAAACACTCTCCCCCGCGTGTATCCTTTCCATGGATCCTGCCTGTGTCTTAGTCTTGCGGGACATCATAGCCTTTCTTCTGGTCTCCAGTGATGTTCACTCCTTAAGAAAAAGCCGAAGTCTGGATAAACTTGTCCCTTTAATAAAATTCCGGTAAGGCTGACTGAATGCCCACACTACCCAAAGCACACCATTAACAGAGAGGTTCTGCGATTCGCTCTCACATGGAAAATTTTGAACTATTAAAGTAGTTTCCTATGGAGCGGTCACTTCCAGTAATAAAATCATTGTTTCTAAGATACTCTCAGTAGTTCTACTGTTAATTAATTCAAGGAGATGTTCTGACCTGCCCTCATATGCCTTGCTCTGTCCTTAATATTGCTTTGTGTTACAATTAGTTACCATTAAATATGCAAAATGAACTTCATCACTTTCACTTGGTTCTGTACCATTCATTTTGAAGATCAGTCTAGTACAGACTCATATACTGGTCCATATGAGGGATTTTTTTCAAACACGACAGGGTGTCTCACAGTCAAACAGGATTCTTCCAACCTTTTCTGAATGAGAGAAGCTTTAAAAGGATAATTTTCCCATGATTATCCCTGGGTAAATACTTCCTCTTGAAATTATATACTCATTGATAGATATTCAACCCCCTGCACTGCAGACTGGTTTATAACGGTGCAATTATTTGGAGCATAATTAACAGTTACTTTGAGGAGGCACGCACAGGAACGGGGTCTCATTTGCATCCATGTCGGAACTGCAAAGACGGCTATACAATAAAGATTATCACTGGAATCAATAGGAATATGGTGTAAGAGGAGGAAACAAACCAATAAAGCATTGCTTCTGCATAGTCATTGCTCATTTTAGCACCACATATTAATAAGTTATTTGTTGTTATCATCGCAACTTCTACAAAACCATTGCAGGTGTTAAAAAGATGTGAGGCTTACCTTGTAAATGTCAATTTTTGAGACTATTGAGAAAACAGGATCCCACTGGCTTCTAGAGCTACTTGATACAAAGGATTGGATTCCTTCTAAAAAGTATGGGTAGAAACGTCAATGGATAACAGAAGGCCCATGTCTAGAACTAGGAAAAAAAGAGTTTAAAATGCCATTCCAATAAATTCCCTGGAGGATTAGGTAGAGTATAATTAAGGTTTCTGATCTTTATGGAATGTTCCATGTTGTTAAAAAAAATAATAAAATTCATAGTTATTCCTATAATAAAACTTAAAGAGATTTCTCTTGTTGAAATAAACTTAATGTACAGTATCATGTGGTGGGCAAGTATCTTCATATTTGGTAGGTTTAATGGGATTCAGGAATTATGTCATGGCAGTGGTCGAGAAGCCAGGTTGTAGTCAGAATTTCACCTTCAACTCCTAAGATTGTAATAGATTAATGTAGATGAAAATTTGTGGAACTGTTGGCTGCTGCAGTTATAGTTGTGGTAACCTATCTGAACTTTTCTTAATGAAGTAATGCAAGAAACACTTGGAGACCGTTGTGTATACCATAGAGAGAAATATGTCCTACATCATAACAGAGTTTTTAAGGCAGTAAAAATATGAGAGGGCTGGTTTATTCATTTCTGCTGCTTCTATTTTTTTTTTCATTACCACTATTCATTGAAATCTTGAATAGTTTTATGTGTTCGCAATGCCACTGAGATACAATTTGATAATGAATAGCAGAACAGTGGAATACTTTGGATTAAATTACAAAGGATGAAAGACATCAGTAGGCATCTGTTGCAGGTCTTGAAATGAAAGAAAATATAAATTCCTTAGACCAGTTATTCAAAAGCTGGATACAGGATATAGTATTTGTGTAGTACTTTAACTGCCTAGACATCTGCTGGGTAAAACCCACTGTTAAACATGGATCATCAAAAACGCTCCTAAGTTACACGGAGGAAAAACTTTATGACATGGAAAAAAGAGAACTGAATATAAAAAAGCTGTTACACTTTTCCATTTTAGTAGTTAGAAAAAAAATGAAAGTGTAAATCACGAATCCAGTCAACGAAGATGTCTACAACGGTCTACAGCTGTCTAGAGCTGCTTATGTATCTACAGCTAGGTCTGCTGGGCTCTCTCCATGGCCATTGAAAAGAAACAATCACTTCCAGGGTGTAGTTTGTTAAACTTGCTTTTGATGCTTATTTCAGGATGAGACTAGTTATAATCTGAACATTTTTTTCATTCCATTGACTATAGGAGAGCTTAGGCTGGTTCAGGTGTGGATTGTCTACACTGTAGATACCAAAAGTTAGGGAGGATGGTTGCTTTTTTTCTTTCTGGCCAGCATGCAAGGATAAGAGAGAGTTCCAGGGCTGCCTTCTGGTACTTGTACAGTCAATCACACTGATAAAAAAATGAGTGTCCTAGCAGTGAACAAGAGTGTAGCACTCAGTAGGATCAGGGCAAGATATAAAAGGATAAAAGGACTGAACTACTCTGATCAATTCCTATCCAAATCTTATTAAGGGTCTTCCAGCTTCTGCCTCAAAATAATAAGCTATGTTTAATTACCAGGAAATAGTGCAAGGAGAATGGGAGATGTCAGAAATATGTGCTTCGAGTAACAAAATGAGATTTGACCTAGAAAAATGTAGGCTAATAAATCTGAGAGGGAAATAATCTAAAGCACAGTTATTAAGTCAGACAAAGATACCTGGAAAGCAGAAATGTCAAAGGAGACCTTGGGGTTTTAGCAGACAGCAAATAATATATATGCATACTGGAATGCGAAAGGATGACAAAAAGGGATGGTGTGATTTGGGTCTGTACGTGCAGAGTCTTCATTCCTTTGTCCACAGGGAGGTGATTTTCTTGCTATATGGCAGTGATGAGATTGCACCTTGAATCTAGTGATGGATGTTAACAAATTGAAGGGAATTCCGAGAACAGCAGCAAAAATCATTAAGGGGCTGAACAACCTGACTTGGTAGGAAAAAGAAAGTCATGCACTCAGAGGATAGAGGGAAAAGATTGTTTCTCTTATCCCAAAGTGGCAAAGACAGGCATGATGGGATTATGTTAAACAAAAGAAAATTTGAGCTGCAAAGCAGGAAGAAATTCCTGCTGCAGTGTGACTTAAAGAATTTTCTGAAGTAAATGGTGGAAGACATTTACGTAATTAAAAGGGGATGTCAGCATGAAAAAGTTAATCAGAACTTAATTTGTTCTGGCATTTATTACAAGTAACTTTTTTTATTAAAATTAAATTAAATGAAGTTCAGTAACCTATTTTTTTTTTTTTTAGATTGTGCATTTTGTGCATTTGATGACATGCAGTATCCTGCAAGTGTCACTGGTTTATTGCTAGCTGTATTACAGATATCATGATGACCTTGCATGAAGTTAATTTTCTGAACTGCTCTGGGGAATAAACATTAACTCCTTGTGATTTTTCTGCCACCTTCTACTGGTGGTTCAACACAGAGGTTTATGAATTGACTGCAGCCTTTTAGCTGATACACTATAAATATAAACTTTTCTATTCATCAGAATAGGTTAGTATTTATCCTGCCACTGCATAGGCTTTTTTTGCTGGTACCCACACTGTTGGAAGCCCAGCATCCTTGTTATTTCGTTGATGGTGTAGTGGTAGTGCAGTCTTCCAAAAAAACCTTTGCATATGCAAAACACTTTGTGAATACCAGAACTCGCAATGTATTTCCTATGACACCAAGATCAGGTTAGAAATGACTGATTTAGACTGCTTTCCTATATGGGTCTATCAGACCCCAAACCTACTTAAATAGTCAATGAGAAAAGTATTCAAGATGCCTAAATTATATATCATAAGAAGGTAGTTTGAACAAGCTCCTCAGTATTTACTGAACGAACCAGCATCAATGTTAAAAATGGGAAGTAGCGAGCTGTTTGCATTGAAAAGAAAGGATAAGCTCTGTCACTTGCCCTGAGCTCAAATGCCTTTCTAACACATCATATATTTCTAATTGTGTATGGATATATAGCATTCAATACCTAAACACTACTTGCTGAGAGATTTCACTAAAAAAATAATTTAGTCAATTAACAGCAAAAAATTCTAAATCACGGAGTCACTTTTAAACCTTGTTAGAGTGGGATACTTCATCAGATGCTCCATAGTGAAGCATTTGCAGAGGCAAGAGTATGGATTAGTAAGCCTTTTCCAGCCATAATTTCAATTATCTTGTGATGAGACTTTTCCACCACATTCCATTCACATTGGACTCCCTTCGCAGCTAGAGTGTATGGCCAATAATATAGGAATCTCATTTCTTCCGCTATTTAGCTATGAAAAATTAATGGCAATTAACTTATAACGAGTTGACAGGAAATAGAACCTTAATGCTATTAGAACCTTAAACTATGGAAGCTCCATTTGCTTTTTTATCTCATAATCTGTTAATCTGCTTCAATATTTATGGGTAATGACAGTTATATTAATTTCTCATTATTTTCACTGCCTCCCTTCTTCCCCCTCCTTCCTCCTTCCTCTTGTTAACTGAATCTGTTTCTTAAAGAATAAACAAACTCATTTCTGTAGAAATTTCCCAAATGTGTGTTTGACAAGATCACCAGGTGAATGTCTGCCACGCCATAAATTTTAGGTGTCAACATCTCAGGAATTTCTTTACCCCACTGTCATATGCAGGCATGGGCTCAGATGTGATCTGGATGGGAAGAAGGCAAAGAATGAGGATCTGCTCCATGATTGCTCTGCAGTCACACAAGCAAAAACTAAGGCTGCACCAGGCAATGCTCTAAAATGCTTGCCAACCTCCTACACCTTGTAGTAAATCTGCTCCTTTACAAAGAGATCTCACAGTGAAAGGACTTTGAGTCAAGTTCATTAAGTTGTATCAGTTTTCATGTAAATCTGATCTACAGTTTCCACTGTATTGTCCTCATTACCGGGAGGATTTACTGTAAAAGGGTGTCTCTCACATTCATTAGCTTATATTTTAATGGAAATTTTTTTACTTATCCTAAGATGGGGAACAAGAGACTGTGCATAGAATGTGCAAAGTGGCTCTGTAGCCAAGCTGACTGGGACAAATTTAGTGGACCTCTTTCATTAGTTGCGAAGGTCATATCCCATTGACTTCCATGGCACTGCACCAACATAATTCAAAGCACAATTTGTTCCAGTAAAGTTGGACTTCATCTCCTGTTGCAGTTGTTATGGCTTTTAAACCATTTAGTAGTGTGAAGTGAGTGTGAAAGTTTTGCTGGGGTGATTGGTTATGATTTAAAATCCTTTGTGCATTTACTTTCTGGTTTGTAAATGACTATTCAAGGAAGGTAACAAAGGAAAGGCTCTTTAATTTCATCCGTTTGATCATCGCTTGATTCCATGCCATGTTAATTTCTAAAGGAACGTTCTCACGTGTTCTACATGTCTGAAAATACTTAACTTAAAAACACTTCCCCCATTTTACAATTTGAAAGGTATTTGAATCTACATCTTGGATTGCTAGGCTCCCTCTGGACCCTAGTTAGGTTTAGCTCAGAAGTTACTTTTCACATTTAAGACAAATACCTTCAGGTGGAATACAGGAGCAACATGGCTTTTCACAGATTTGGCCCAGTTTATCTAATTTTAGATAACTATATCTAAACTAATCTCCCATGGTTTGTTCTACAATAAGTGGGAGGATCATTCTTTAACCCACAAAAGGCCACTTTATGCTGATGGGATGAATTCATCTGACAAGAAGAAGGACAGTTTGGTGCTCTGGACTCCTGTCTCCCAGGGCGTATCTCTGCCCTGTGTCTCTTTACTGTAGAACTGTAGGAATGCCAGCACCTTGTATACTTCTATTCAAATGCCATATGGGATTCCTAACATTAATTGAAAAGCTAATTAATAGATTTTTTTTATGAGACACTAATTCATCCAAATTGTCTTTGCTAGTCACTGCTGAAGAACTATTAATGCTCTGAAGCACACTAAGTAGGCTAAAAAAATCTAGTAACAGTGAGTTCAAAATACTTTGTTGATATCCAGTGCCAGAAAAGCAGTGCTGCCTGTTATATTCAGATACAAACAGATTGGATTCTTGTAGCTGAACAAGTACCATGTGGTTCATCCCCCCTGTTTAAGAGGTAGACCAGCTCCTTTGTTGTTGTTGTTACGTTAACCTTCAGGAGGTTTTGTTTTGTTGCCGGCCTATTCCCCAGATGACTGTTTTCAAGTGGAAGGGGAGGTAAATCTGACAAGAAAACAATAATTCATAGAGAAAACGACAGCTATAATGAAGTGCTGCAGTGGTGGAAAGATTTCCCCAGCAGAAGCGTGCAGGGCAGCTCACCTGCTGGAAGTTCACTGACTTCAACGTGTCTCCTCCAGACTTGACTTTGGCCCAATGCATTTTCTTAAGCGTAAGGCCAGTTTGATATTTCAGAGCTCTCGCTCATTGGTAAAGTTGACCCAAATCTTAACAATCGTTACACGAATCAAATCATGATAACTTACTACACAAGTGCTGTTGTACGGATGTGCTCCCTGATGAATTGTGTTGTGTATGGCAAGAGGCAAGTGGCCTTCAAATAAAAACCAGGCGTGTGAATTGCTTGTTTGCATGATCTTTTGGCAAAGTTACAGAGAAAAGAGAAGAACACCTCCTTAACCAGGACCAAGGACTTCTTAAAAAAACTTGCCTTTCCCTGTTAGGCCATTTGTTCTAAGGAAAGAAATAGAAGGCCATAATTCTTCCATGAAACCAAGTAACAACCTTTTAATAAGCATCATTAAGTCTTTAGATTGAAATAAGAGGTTATCTACCCTTTTATCCCATATTATATTGCCCAAATTCCTCTTTGCCATCCCCACTGTGGTTAGATGAAAGCCCCCTGTTTTCATATTGATCACTAAAAGCACTTTCCCCTTGTACCAGTTCACTGCATCACTTCTAAATGCAGTTCATCTGATCTCTTACTTCGGCTGCTGCTCATTCAGGGCTACAAAAACTGTAGTTTCAGGCAGGTCTTGGAAGCAAATGATCATGTTTCTTACCTCATTCCAGGGGATAACATTAGGATCTTTGTTTAGGTGGGATTCAGAGTAAAAATAAAGCTCACTTTGCTTTCCCATGCATGCCCACACACGTGCACACCCATATATATACAACCCTCTTTCTCCACAAGGGTTATTTGAAGCCAGAACAGTAGACATCTGTGTGTGTTTGTGCCTATTTCTTTTCAGTAACAACTTTTCCAAATGCTAGATTCTGGGGAAGTGTAACTGCACTGAAATGTTACCCTAGATACAACCTGAGCTCTTCAGAGCTGTGGATTGAGTGGTTCTCAGAGTTAATCTTTTCACCGGCAAAAAGAAAGTTGCTCTTTGACAAGGAAATTAAGTGATACAGGCAACAAAGTTATCAGTTTAGGGGTTATCAAGAATTTATTTGTAAACGGGTCTTAGCTTGAGTTGCACTGTTTCCCTATAGTTGCTTGCATGTGGCTGTAGCTCTTATTTCCACTTGCAGTTTTTGTGTGCATGGAATTTTACCAGTGTGAAACTCAATGGAGCACTTCCATGTCTGTTTTCCCTTCTTCTCTTTTATCCCTGCCAGACCAGCACAAAAAAAAATCCATATTCTAGCTTGAAGGGAAACCATCCACACTGATAAGAAGCAACCTCACATGCCAGATAGATTGGAAACTCAGACCAACATTTTAGGGGACTGTTCCTGGACTAAAGGGAAGTGACAAGCATAGACCCAAACAGCAGGCTGGATTTTATGAATGCACGTCAGCAGGGTATCTGCTGTGTTCAAAGCAGTCTGCAAGCTGCAAACCAAACCAAACCTAACCAAACCACACAGAAAAATTATTTTGAAATAATTCATCCTTTCCATAGTCCAATTCTTACCAGTCTTAGGCAGCGCATGTCCCCATCTTGTTTACATTAATGTTTCCCACTTTAATGTTCCCCAGCTTCATTTTACGATGACACAGGCAGCACTTTCTCTCCTGTGTACCTTGTGGGCAAGCAAATTTCTGTATATGTCTGATACCTTGGATTAGGTTGTCAGTAAATGCGAATGCTAAATCCTGGCCAGACTTCACCTTCCCTTCTCTTCCGACAAGATTTAATTGATCGGTTTCATCATATGCATCCTAACCTTATGCAAGAACGTGAAATGGCATATGGTTTCCATCGCAGAAAGATAATTGACCCCCAGGTGATTTCAGTCAAATGGGAAGAAAAGAAATATAGTGGGGTTGTTTTTGGAAGGGACAAGAAAACGAGGAAGGAGGGGAATGATTTCACCTCTGGTAGCTTTTTGAACTTTGAGCCCTGAGATCTCAGGTTTGATGAATGCACTCAATCCACTCATTAGGGGAAAGCTGAAGGAGGTCTCAGGGTCTCCTGATCATGAAGTCGATGCCCTAGGGCATCAGTGTGCACAATACTTCCTACACCAGCAAGCCCAGTCACTTACTCAGCAAAGAGCTCTCTTGTTCTTGCTGGCCTGATCACAGAAGCACCGTCTCTCTCTAACAGTGTTTGCATTTAGAGAGATAATATTGTCCCTGGCTTCCCTTGCCTCCTCTAGGGAGACTAACTCCACAGTACTCCACTGGACCTTCAACATAAATTGTTTTACTTGGGCTCTTTTTCCCCATTGGCAAGGTATAAGCTAGTTTTTATATTTGTTCTCTCTACTTTATGCTTTTCTTTCCGTGACATTGCATCTGTGCTGTACTGGCTGATGTATGATAGGAGAAGAGCTGTTACGTTTGTACATCAAATCCTATATCTGTAGTCTGCCCTGCACAGTCAAAATATATTTGTAGGCTTTACATCTGATAAAGGTCATCTTCTGAAATGCAGAGGTGCAGAAGAATCTTCCTGAGTCTGAAGACAGATTAGCTGCAATGATCTTTGCTACAGTTCATTTCTTTTGTAGAAGGAGGAGGCTCAACATATACTGGACGGGTTCACCATTGCTTAACAAGAACTGTGAATCATGTCAATACATTGCAGTTGCAGCATGGGAAACTTTGAGCTGGTGCAGGGACAGGTACTGGAAAAGTCCACACAAAGAGGACTTCAGAAAATAAATTAATGGTATGGCACAAAGACCTGTATCCTTCCTCCTCTGTCTTCCACCAACTTGAAGAAGCAAAGATACAGAAAACAACATTTTTCTTTAACAAGTTCAGACAGGAGACAGAACTCCATGTCACTTGCCTACTAGAAGTAGGATGACATGAAATATGAAGCTGTCAAGCAGGAAGCAGGGCTGATCCAGATCTGACAAGTCTAACATACTGAACTCAACAATCTCGACTCCCTCCTCCCCAAGCCCATCAGCAAGGCTTACTTCTCATGTGTTTATGCAGCGCTGAACCATAAACAGCCACATCTCTCCTATAAAATGGTCCTTGGCACCAAATGCTGTGGGATGGCAGATGCTGTCATCCTGGAGACTCGTGCTCAAAGGAGACCTGCTGGGTAGCACAGCACCTCTTTGAGCTACCACTTGATTTGACATTGTACATTCTCGTTCCTCCCCCTTGTTCTCACAGACTGTCCTGCTTTGAGTCCTGGAAGGGACAATTTTGGAGAGGTCTGTCTTCTTGCTATCAAAAACTCACAGAGCCAAAGGTTGTAGATGCTGTCCTCCACCAGGCGGTTGCCCTTAGGTCTCTTTGTAAGAGCATCCCGCACCCATTTGCTGGATTTATTTCTGGCTTGGAGACTGAGCCCTTTTGAGTCAGTGAATCCTGGCAAATGTTTTAAACACCTGCCTTGCTTCTGGCTGAATGCTGAGCAGTGCTACGGTTGGGCTGTTGCAGTGTCTTTCAGGCTCTGAAATCTTGGATCTGTTGAGAGAGTTCTCCTGCAGCTCCATGAGATGCTCCTTTTGTCACCAACCATCTGCCAGTTCCGTTGGCTGCTCAGGTATAAAGCATGCGTGCCAGCCTGACATGGTATCAGCACTGAAAATTCCCCAGTAGTGTGCGTGGTGTGCAAACAAAATGCTTCATTCCAAGTATGGAGGAAATATTCTAACAATCTGAGAAAAAAGTCCCGAAGCCCTCTGGGGAGAGAGAAAAAAATAATAATTCTCTTTCTTGCCAATATCAAAAGATCAGGTGATAAAGGGAGGGGGGAAATGTCATTTATGCTAGGATCAACACATAATTAGTCAACAAGCTGTATGGAAGATGGTTGATAGCATCAAAATCTATGCATATCAGGTGCAGCCACGGTAGCAAGAGGTGGCCACCAGGTAGAAATTGTGTGCCAGTGCAAATCTTCATTGGTGTTGGCAAAAGGGACCTGACCCAGCTGGTCCTTTCAGAGTCCCAAGAAATATTAAAGTATTACTTTTGAGCTCTTCCTCCAGTGCAATGGGTCACAACCATTTATTGCCAACTGAAGCAAAAGTAGGCAAAAGCCACACTTGAAAGAAACATTTTTTTTCCAACTACTTGCAATGTGTGATCGATAATCCAGTAAAATTAACAATGTTTTACTTTCTCCATCCTGATGCATAGCTATTGGATTGTATCACTGCATCTGGACTAACCAAGGGGACACAGATGACACATAAAACCATTACTCCAGTGTGCCTGGAATAAAACACAATGTTGGCCTAGCAGCTGTACCCGATAGGGTCAAGTAGTTCCCATTTTGCAGACAAGTTCACTTAACTGCAGGGAATTCTGCAGGTATAATACTAAGAAATGGCCCCTGGTTCCTTTTTCACATGCCCAGTTGGTGAATATGCAAGAAAATTGGCATCATAGTCTCTCGAGATTCCTCTTGCCATGGTGAGGCAGCTGGCAACAGTGGCCAATTACGAGTATTGGGGCTTTTGTGTGAGTATGTGGAAGAGCCAGGGACAGAAACCTGGGAATCCACTTCTATGGCTTCATCTTATGGACTCAGAACCATAGAATAATACGGAGGCTGGAACAGACCTTGGACATCATCTAGTCCAACCCACACTGCTCAGAGCGGGGAGAGCTACAGCAGCTCAGGGTTGTGTCCAGTCTGATTTTGAGTATCACCAAGGATGGAGATTCCACAGCCTCTCTGGGCAGCCTGTTCCAATGTTCCAGTGACCACCCTCCCCCAGTCCTGAAGCTTTACAGGACTCAAATGTTTTTATTTCTCTGCTGTTCATTCCCCGATACAGAAGATGCATATGTGTAGAATAATAACCTTTATTCAGTAGACCAAAAAGTTCTCTTTACAAGGCTTGGTAACCTGTTGGTGCCCTGGTGAGTAAAGTATCCATAAATAATTGAGCTTTCTCAGCTGAAGCAGGGCAACCCTTGACCTCAGTATTATTCATCTTATTTAATAAAGGATGTTCTGGTGGTGCATTCAGGATCAAGAAGTTTTGTTAATGCTGGAGGACGGTACTGGTATCGTAGCCAATTAACGTGCCTGTTCCTACTAATGATAAATGGGTCTGTCATCTGTTCATCTGGCACCGCAACTCCAGCCTTACATAATCATTTGTGGATATACCCAAGGGTTTCGCTAGCTAACATTTCAGCTTTTACAGGTCATCAGAATTCTTCAGGAAAGATGGATTTAGTAAATAGTAGTCTGCAGCAGAAAATAGGAGGTGAAAAGAAAACAGCATTCAGGTGATTATGAGCTCTGTAAAATGGGCCAAAACCTGTCCGAGGAAGAATCTTTTTGGTTCTATTTGAACCAGAGTCCAGGGAGAGGGGAAAAGGAAAATGCATCTAAGGAACACTGCTGGATCCGGGCTGGTTTAGCCTTCATGGGTTAATAGTTCATTTGAAACTGGTGTTTTCAGTGGTTCTGAAATTGCAGGAAGTGGTCTGAGGCCGAGAGGGAATAATGACTCAAGGAGATGTAATTTCTAGGGAGGAACTGAGGTCCTGCAGTTCTGCTGTGGGGGGAAACACAAGCCACAGAATGAAGTTCCCCGCAGTTGCAAGGTTAGCAGAGAAGCTGGTGGCTGGAGGAGAGAAATCTGAGGAGGGAAGCAGAAAATACGAAACGATGTCTGTGTGTCTGTGTGTACGCAATGTTGTGCCACATAGCCGATGCCTTTTGCCCTTTAGCCAGGAATCTGAGCTGAAAATCCCTTTTGCTTGGTCCTTGCAAGATGCATAGCAGCTCTCCCATTCAGGGTAATCCATGTTAACTAACAATTTCATGTTAATTCACTGTGGGAGCACTGGGATCTGGGCTTTGAAATGTTTTAATGGTTACCGTCCTCAGGTAGATAGTGGACAGGCAGAAGAGGGAGGTAGGGAGAGGCTCTGCTCATCTTGACGTTCCACCAGATGAGAAGACGGTGATGGCCATGCACAGCTTGCACCACTCTTGTCGTTACTTCTGAAGGTTTTCTATCAATACACTCACAGCTCAGCATTACGGACCAGCTGTTCACAAAGACCAAAACACACCATTCCAAATCAATCCCACCGAATCGGCAGAGGCGCAAAAGTTAGCTCTAACCTAAATTTAATCAGCAAATCTCCCTGGAGTCGGGGGAGAGAGGCACCTCTGGAGGGTAATTCAGAGCAGGAATCTGACTGCGAGGGCAGCATTAACCTTTATGACTATTCGCCCTTTGCCAAGAGTCAATGGGATCAATTCGTAGTTGAGCGGAGAAGACTTATACTGGCTAAGAAGCAGTCCCTGTATCAATAAAACTACCACAGTGTGTTCTCTGTATCACAGAACTGCCATATGTCTCCACTTACGGGGATTGGGCATGGGGGCTGTGGAGGGAATTGCTTTCCTGGGCAGGTTAATGTAACAAAAAGCGAGCAGCTCTGCAGCCCTTAATCTCCTTAAAGCCCATAGTCTCAGCCCTCCTATGCTTTACTCTGTGCTATGCTTCATTATGGAGTCTTTAAACACCTAAGCTAAAGATAGAGAAAGTCATTTCAAAAGAAAACACAACCTTGGCTCCTTTAGTTGGATTTTTGGAGAAGAAGTAAGGTTCCTCCTGGGTTAAACTTATTAGATTTTTGTAATTTTGTTTATATAGTATTACAAAGTCCAAGCGCTGTGGAATAGACACCCAAAATTAATACCCAACTCTAGAATATTTAATAACTCAAGATAAATTAAGGTATTTAGAATTGTGAGTTTTAAATGTTACAGCATTTTTGTTCTTTTTATTTTTCTTCCAAATATGGAACTCCTAGTTCCAACTTAGTAACAAAATCTGACAGTTCTGCTCTTATTCTTAATAGTAAACTTACTCGCAGTACTCCAGAAACTGTAGCTTCAAGAAGAAAACATAAATGCATGCTTGGAGTATATAAAAATACTTTCATTTAACATCTTGGGGGTTTGGGGTTTTTTTTGTTTGTTTGGGTTTTTTGTTTTTGTTTTTGTTTTTTTGTTTTTTTTTTTAATTATCAAGAGGTATCCAATACCAATTTTCTTTAATTTCATTATGTCTGGAATATACTGCTCATTGTAAACAAAACACATAGTTATTTAACATGCAGATTTTAGCTCAGGGATTTGAAGCAGTCTAGTGGGCTAAGATACATACTCTCTATTTCCATTCATTTACTCATGGAAGTTTGTCAGGACTCGCCAGATACCTTTGAATAATCTCAACTTTTCTTTGTGTTGTGATTTTTCTTTTCTTTATTGAATTAATATTATAAATACATTAATGGAGCTGTTGGTAGAGAGAAGATACGCTGTTTCTGACAGTTCCTTCGCTCCTGTAAATCAGCATAGTGCCACTTACATTGGCAAAGCTACTATTTACCCCAGCTGAACATCTCCTCCTTCAGTTCTAATATTAACTCAGTTAAAAATAGGAGATTTATATTTAAACCTCTGCTTCCTGAAGTGACAGTAGGTGGGCCAACTTGTAACATGATCAACATTTACAGCATTATCTCTACTGGAGTCCATTTATGTCAGCTTCTAACAATCAAAACATAATGGCTTTTGGAATTGCCATTGCTTTAATTTTTACAAAAAAGCAAGAATTTTAATTAAAAAAATACGCGAGCGCTAATACAGCATGCATGCATGTGCATAAAGAGTGTACAACATGAAAGTGTAGGCATCCTGGTATGCGACCCATTCCCTGAAGCAGCACTTTTGGGTGGTGTGCTGGCATCGCATGTGGGGAGTAGCAATAGTGAGAGGGGCATCTCAGAGCCTTGTTGTCAATGCATAACTTGTGATTTAGTTTTATAATAACCTTAGAGACGTTTGAGATGCCCAGAGCCATTTGAGATGCCCAAACGTATTTAAGAGACTGGCAGAGAAGATGCGGGATCTGCAGGAAACCCGTTTCTTTCTGGATGGCAGCTGAAGGACAGTCAAGATAACTAGGGCATCTCTAGTGGCACTGGACAGTTTTGCGGGGACAGCTGAGCTGGGCTGTGTCTTACATCTGCAGTCACAATTTTTCCAGTTATTTTTTGATAACACTGAGGGGCATGCTAACTGTGACCTATCAGAAGCTATTGGCCTTTAGCAAGATCATATACTGGCTCATTTTCACTGCTGTGCCACGTATTACACCTGTGAGCGTTGTCACTAACAGAGTGACATTACCCAAACATGCCTCACAGTAATCTTCTATATAGATTTAAGTGTCTACAAAATTGAGAGTTGTGTTCAAGTCCCCATTAAATATTGAGCTGCTAAAAAAATGTTCAGGACATTGCCAAACTACATTGAAAATTGTTTAAACAATAGGGACCATGGGACTGAGATGGTCATTTTTTGACGTATGTTGGTGTATGTTGAAATAATTGGACTCATCCAGGTGTCAGACACAGGGGTATCTATCCTCTAATTTCTTAGAAAATGCTGTAAAAACTACAGTATTTTAGTGATAACTTAAATTAAGCAAATATGCTTTATTACCAGCATTAAGCATGAAATCTGGAAAAAAGAAAAAATAATTGTTGTTAGAAGGTTTGTCCTATGGAAAGCATATTTCCTCTTATCTCCAGATTTAAGTACGTGTGCATACTAACTTAAGTCCCATTTCATTCCACTCAGCTTGAAGCACCTCACATTTGGTGTACAGTTGCTCATTATCCAGCCTTTGAGACCACATCTAAACTGCGAAGCCACCCATGGGTGGTGGCATGTCCTATATATCTTGGGTAGCAACAAGCCTGGAACACGCCATAACTGTTCTGGTTGTCCGGGCTCCAGAGGAAACCAAAGCGTGGGAAGGCAGCTTGGGCATGGGTGTCCTGTAGATATGAAGGAAGATAACCATTTCTCCATATCAATACAGACGTAAAGACATATACCAGCTGCTGTCTGATGAGATGGTAGCCTGGGGACAACTTGCTTCTGATGTAGGTACTTTCAAGGTCAGGCTGGACGGGGCTCTGAGCAACCTGATCTGGTTGAAGATGTCCCTGCTCATTGCAGGGGGGTTGGACTGGATGACCTTGAAAGGCCCCTTCCAACCCAAACGATTCCATTGAGTCTATGGTTCTGCTTTAGTTAAGTGCTCACAGATAGGGGGAATCTGGGTCTTTGAACTTACGAAGCATCCTACATGGACAATCTTGACAGCTGCCATGCAAGCAACGTTTACAAATCCATGCCAGTCTTTTCTGACCCCCAACACCTGGCTCCTTTTCTGTAGTGAGAATGGCTGGACCATTGCAGTGGCGCACTGATTTTTGTGGATGGTGAACACAAAAAGGGGATTGAGAAGAGACCACCCGAGTTATTCTGACACATGACTTGAGTGCTTTCTATTCTTAGACAGATGAGGATCTGAAATATGTAAGTACACTATCATTGTTTTTTAGATTTGTTTGTAAAAATGAGAGAACAAAATAAAACTCTTAATCTATCATGGGTGTGGGATTTATACATTTATCATTTTCTTTCAATGTGTGTTTATACTTAAGTGGAGTTGATAAATCGAGCTATTCCTCATGATATTTTAAAGCATTATTTGTCTCTGGATTCCATCCTTGTTTTTCTTTAAAGAAATGAAAAGAGGAAAAATCATGAAATTATATTTGCAAAGTCATTTTAAATTTATTGTCTAATAAATAGTGATCACTTGGGAAATCCATTTTTTTTCTCTATTGTTAACAAGAGATTTAACCAAAGCGATTGAATGAAGACAAGAAATGATCCAAGGTTTCTGAAGCTTGAATAAAGGACATTGTCAATGTTAATGTTCTGTTCTGGAAGTTCATTAGAAATTTAAGAAATAACTTAAATATAATTTCATGGCATCTTGTACACTACTTAGCATAATTTATTCTTTACTACAAAGCCTCCATTCACTGTGTTTCACCAGCATTTCCAACTCACCAGATACCTGCCACCACTCACCTTTTTACTCTCCCATACACTCTTTTTTCCCAGCAAATACAAACTGTACGTTGACTTCCAAATTGACAACTTTATCTTGACTTCCATCAACATTTTCGCTGAATGAGCATAACCACCACTGATGTTAAAGTATCATGTGGATCTACTATTTCTGACTCATCTAATGATGCTGCATAAGATGCATTTTAGAACTGTATTATCCCCCATAAAACATTATTTTTGCTTAACAAATAATAAATAGAACTTGTCAGCCACAGAAAACTGTACCTCAGTTTTATAAATGAGTGCACATCCCAAAGTATTTCAAAGAGACCAAAAGAAAATCAGTAGAAATGTGAAGTGTTCTTAAAGTGCTACATACACCAAGGCTTCAACTAGCCATAGATAAAGATTTAGAAACACAATTAAGTTTATTTCTACAGCTTCAAGTCTGGAACTTTATACTTCAAAGTACAGAAACGAATCAACAGGAGCTGTAATGGCCTGACTTGTAAGGACAAGGCTAAGAGTCCTATGACATTTCTGGTTTTGAAATGTAGCACAGGAGAATGTCTTTACTCAGATACGGTTCAAAGTATAGCTTTACGTTTCAAGGATGTACTGATTCTCTTTTGGTTTTAAACAATAAGCACATGCTTGCATTTTTCCTTTGGTCCGGGCTATAATTACATATTTCAAATTATTGTGTTTATATAGTAATAAGACTAGCCTGAATTCTTGCAGCTTTGGGCAAGTTCTTGAAAATACACATTGTACCAGTGACAGGCAGATTGTTCTTGATATGTCTTTATTAAAATAAATGTGGTTTAAGGGATGTTTAGATTTCTGACTAGCTGACTGATTTGGTAGAGATTGGTATAGCAATAATGTCATTATATCAAGCCTCTTCTTTTTCTTTTGGGGATTCCCAGATATATTTCAATAAAAGAAACTATAGCCTTGACACCTCCACTGTGTTAGAGGGAGAAAACAAGGTTTTTCAGGATAAATGAAAAGTGTGGTGAGGCAATAGTACAGCACTTGGATTTCCTTTCAGAAGAGAACTTAAAAACCTCTGAGTGGTAAAGTGGAACAGTTGGACATTATCTCAGATGTGCAGATACGCAAAGGATGTTGATGATGCCATGAAATATCTGCATATCTCCAGATGGGAGCTTTTAGAATCACAGAATGCTTTGGGTAGGAAGGGACCTTAAAGATAATTAAGTTCCATGCCCCTTGCCATGGGCAGGGACACCTTCCACTAGACCAGGTTGCTCAAAGCCCCATCCAACCTGATGTGGAACACTTCTAGGGATGGGGCAGCCACAGCCTCTCTGGGCAGCCTGTCCCAGTGCCTCACCACCCTCATAGTAAAGATTTTTTTCCTAATACCTAATCTAAATCTACCCTCTTTCAGCTTAAAACCATTACCCCTTGTCCTATCACTACACGCTCTTGTAAAAAGTCCCTCGCCATCTTCCCTCTAGGCCCCCTTTAGGTACTGGCAGGCTGCTATAAGGTCTCCCCTGAGTCTTCTCTTCTCCAGGCTGAACAACCCTGACTCTCTCAGCCTGTCTTCACAGGAGAGGTGCTCCAGCCCTCTGATCACCTTTGTGGCCCTCCTCTGGAATCACTCGAGCAGGTCCGTGTCTTTCTTATGGTGGGGGCTCCAGAGCTGGACACAGAACTGCAGGTGGGGTCTCATGAGAGCACAGTAGAGGGGCAGAATCGCCTCCCTTGACCTGCTGGTCACACTGCTTTTGATGCAGCCCAGGATACGGTTGCCAGGTCATGTTAAGCTTCTCATCAACCAGCACCTCCAAGTCTTTCTTGGTAGGGCAGCTCTCAATCCACTCATGGCCCAGCCTGTACTTGTGCTTGGGATTGCCCCAACCCACGTGCAGGACCTTGCTCTTGGCCTTGTTGAACTACATGAGGTTCGCACGGGCCCACCTCTCAAGCCTGTCCAGGTCCTTCTGGATGGCATCGCTTCCCTCCAGAGTGTTGACCACACCACACAGCTTGGTGTCATTGGCAAACTTGCTGAGGGTGCATTCAATCCCACTGTCCAATTCCTTATTCCTTATCACTGAGTGGCGCATCTGTCAAATCCATGTCTCTCCGATTTAGAGACAAGTATGTATTTGTATCATAGTTTGTTCAGCAGCTATTGAAATATCTCATTCCTGGAAGAAAAAACCCTCATAAGTAGCAGGACTTTTTAAAAAAGAGGAATAAATTCTCAATTGCCACAAAGTGTACTTTTTAAGAGACCTATCAACCTCATTTAGACTTTTTGACAGCTATGGAAACAAGCCGAGATTATATTAAATATTGGTTTGAGGGGGAGGGTAACCGTTCCCCGCCAGATGTATTGCATATACCCTGCTGTGTACATGGATATTTATGGATATGTCCATACAACACGTCCAGTCAAGGAAAAAAAAAAAATATTTATGGGAAGGTGTGCCAATATCTGGTTGTCCATGGCTAAAACATACAGTGTTAATACATTGTCCTAGGAAATGAAAGTGAAGGACATAAATGAAGGGTTATTCCCATAGTGATTCAGTAGTTCAAAGACATTAATCGGTACTACATATCTGCTGGAAAAGAGTGAATGGGGGACCATTCATCTCGGTTCCCCATGGTTACTATCTGATAGTAAATCGCATCCACTGTTACCTGTATGGGGAACCCTGACAACTGGGGGGAATCTGAGTTATCTGAACCATGCATCTCCCCACATGTCACCAGGATGGGGATTTACATTTGAAATAGGAATTGGTTTATAGCCTTGCAGAAATGCACAAGAGTAATAAATGGTTCTTATCAGTACGTCTGGCCAGTTTTAAGTTCCTGCAGAAAAGTTGCTGCATAAGAATCTCCTCGGAGGTACTCAGATATCAGTGTGATTAGCCTGGTAGACCTCTGTATTGGGGAGCAAGGTCAATGCTCCTGGGACAATAGGCGACATAAAGATTCAATAATAATATCTTATTATTCTATCAAATAATATCTGCAGAACACTTTAAAATCATTATGTGAAGGACAAAGGAAGCTATATATAGAGAGGGGTAAAGGCTGACATTTCTACAGTGCATTTAATTAACAGAATTCCATGCAAGCCTGGCCTTTGGAAGAAAAATAATCTTTGGTTGCACACTGGGCATGTTGAGCTTCCATAATAAACACACAGGGAACCCCTGTAAGGCATCTACTGAATCAAGGCTATTGTTTTGCTGGTGCCATGTCCTCAAAGACCCCGAGGTTGAAAGACCTTCTATAAGAGTGAAATCTGTTTTGCTTACTATGGGTTGGGGGTTGATGGAGACAAGAAACAGCAGCAGTAATTGATCATTTTTAGTAATGGTGCTTCTCCAGCTGTTGGAGCTCTTGACATAGGTGAATTTCAGTGAGGACACAGAACATGTCTAGGTAGGAATATTTTCCCCCAGCCAGTAGAAACGCTGTTCATGGGAAGTGTTGTCGTTCCTTTTGTTAAGGAGTGGTCAAATGAGCACTAGTTATCACATTTTTAATTGGTTCTTACTAAGAAATTGGGATTTTCTTCTTCTGCTGGCAGTGCTTCAAGGTATCCAGACTGCAAAATTAACGCATCATAAAATAAAGCCACTTATTGCTCCATATCAGGGTTCACCCATATTGTTATGGAAAAGGGACACAGGAGATGATCAGAAATGATCATCTGACCATGCCCTTATTTCATGCATTGTATTCCATGTGCTTTGTTTTCCCTAGGATCACATTTCATTTTTGGATCCTGCACTATTAAAGACAGCGGTGTGGCCTAGTGTGGAGACCACAGGGCTAAAGTAATCTCACATCTACTCTGGATTTACAAGGGTTTGATGGATTATTTCGGTCTATGGTGCCCATTTATATACAATGAAATTAATGAGATTGACTGATATTTGTAAAGGACATTGAGATAAATAGAATAAAAATACCCCTTAGTGGTTGCATGTTTTAATTATCTTTCTTTTTTTTTCATTAATGATACACTCTTTGCAGAAAATGCGCCCAGGATGGGAATAGGTGATATACTCAGAACCTCAGACCCCCTCCACTGTATAAATTAATTTCCAGCACCCTGTCCTTTATTTGGAAATATTAAAGTACACTACCTGTTCCATTAGACATGGATCATTTCTATAGTGCATGGTTGGGATTGCTACATGATAATTTGTCAGACGAATTTGGGAAAGGCATAGAATCCCACAAAACTGGCAAATAAAGCTGATTCTGTTTTTAGAGGTGGGACAAGAAAAAACATATTCGCTGATGTGCACAGTAATTTTTTTCCTCGGATATAACCTGTTGGGATAACTACATTATGTGGAGTGAGGCATAGAGCTCTCCTAGAAACCAAAAATATCTTTAGAAATTGAATATTTATAATGGAATTAACAAGTCTGCCACTGTGGTAACTTCAGATTTGAAGTCACTATTATTGCCAGTCTGTGACAGAATAAATTGTATAATAGGTACAAAGTGGTTAAAAAATAAAAACTGCCAAACAAATTTTTTTGAACTTTTTCCACCTGAAGGTGATCAGATGTTTGAACAGATTGTCCAGGGAAGTTGGATAATCTCCATCCTTGGTGACTTTCAAATAGTGAGACAAGTTCTTGAACCACCTAGTCTAACTGGAGCTGCTTTTGAGACGGAGGTTTTACTACAGATCTCCAGAGGTCCTGGTCAAACCCGATTTATTTCGTGATTCTAGGAAGGGAAGTCTTCAAAGAAGAAACTTCAAAGTAAAATCTAGAAAATGCATCTTTGTCATTATCCAAAGGCATCTTGAGAGCTACAGATGTCTTATTGGGACAAGTTTTTCTGTTTATCTACTTCTCAGAGGGAAGGACAAGTCCACCTTCTCTGACACCTCTTGCAAACAGTGTGAGAAGAGGTCGGCTGAATTTGCTGACACCCACATTTAGCTTCAGCTAAATGTTAGCTGAATTTTCCTTTCTCCTTGTCCTCACTTTTATAGTGGGGATTTAGGGCTACTTGTTCTGCACTAGATATCCCCATGCAAAGAGGTGGGATGAGATTCCTGGCTGGAGGCTTTTCCATCCTTGTAAGTTCCCTTCATATGTAATGCCATTGCAGTTGCTCTACGTGAACAGTAAAGTGAACTGTTATCAGCCACTTCAGAATATCCCTGCTAAGGAGGAGGTTAATCCTTCTGGGTCCTTGACTCACATTGCTCGTAACAGCAATATGATGGACACCATAGCCAATCCAAACTGACTGAAGGGTCAAAATATGGGCCAAGTGGCTTCTCCCATTCTTGAATTTTCCTACTGAAAGCACTCTGTGATTTGCTTCAACCTGAAGCCAGACAGCCAGCCAACAGACAGGCCATACGGACAACACTGATGTGCTCATTGGGATTCTCCTACCATCCGTGCCCACCTTTCTCATCTCCACTCAGTCCCATTCCTTTATCCCTGCTTGCGTTTCCTACCTGTGGCATGAGTGGGGGAAGAAAATTTTTCTGCTTATCTCCTTGTTTCTGTACTACAAGAAGACAGGATTGTAGGTAGGAAATCAACAGTGTGTGTATCGTGGCTGAGGTTTGAGAAGAAGCCTCCATAATATCCATTATATCTATCTGGTCCTCACAGGTAACACTTTATTGAGCCAGAATAGCAATTTCAGGCTCCTTAACACTCACATCAGTAGGATTCCTATATTGTATTTTCTCCTCAGGTTTTACTGACGTTGGATCTAGGTAGACAGACTGGTCTTCTCTTGGCCACTGCTCTGAAGAGAATTGCACACCGTGTTGTCCTTTCTGTATCTAAACCTGTGCCATTTTTGGTGGCTCCAACTATCGTGGTGGTGTGAGGTACTCCTCGAAAAGTTTTTGTCTGCCTCTCCAAATCCATGCCTGCTGCATGAGTCCCAGGTCAGCATAGTTTAGTAAAATGTCCAGAAACTTGGGGTGAAGGGTGTTTGTGTCAAAGGATTGTCTGAGCCACAATCTTCTGCTGTGTCCATTTCCATTGCACTTTGGTGACCTCCAGCTGATAGGAGTGATTTGAAGTTTCATGCTATTAGAAATAGTTAAGGAAGTTTCCACAGTGAGAAGGCTCACTGTGGAGCTTGCAAAATAGATTTTTTTAAAGGAGTTTTCTGAGCACTCTTTTTCCCCACCTGTGTGGCCTAGATAGCACAATCCTTAGTGTATCAGCAGATAAAGCAATTATGTATTTTTAAGCTGGTCCTTAAAAATGCAACCAGCCCTGTACAAATACCTTTACTCTTTGCATATAATAAGGATGCAAGACCTTTCCACCTGCCTTTTATCTTCTTATTGCAGATAGGGCAAGAGGGAAAGACGCCTCCTGCCACAAGAAGGCGAACTCTGAATTTGGTACGTGATCTGCAGGACAGAAAGAGTTAACTCCTCTGAATGCATTCTTTTCAATAGAGATGACTTTTGAAAATAGAATTTAACGAAATCCAGTGTCCTTTTCATAAAATATTTGAAGGAAGTCTTGTTCAATAGCATTTGTCAATCAATCCTTTGCTATTGTTACTTCCCCCCCCCCCCCCCCCCCCCCCCTTTTTCCCCTCCTTTTTTTTTAATTAATTGGCATCTGTCTGGAAGGACACAAACAAATCCCAAGCTGGTATCTTAACTAGGATATTGTGGAACTGTTCTCTTTCAATCCTTTAATTCCTCTGCTGATAAAGATAAATAAATTGAGAAGTCTATATTAATAGGTGCAAGGGGCAAAAGCAGGAGAAAAGCTTCAAAAAGCATATGCAAACAAAATCCTTGAGTATGTTGAGAGGATGCTTTTTGAAATCGTATTTACCCTATTACTAATAAGTTGTCAAAATATATGCAAGATTCTGCAGACTCTAAAATCATCAGACAATTAATTTGCCTTTTCTCTACAATAAGTCAAAGTCAAAATAAGTACATATTTTTCTTTGGACGTTCGATGTTCCCTTTCTGTTACATAGTTATGGTATTACTAGCAGTTTCGAAGGATTTAGTAGAAAAGTTTTAGTTATATGCTTATTACTTTTCAAAAGTCAGGCTTAGAACACGTCTAAAAGTCTGTAGCAATATTTCCTACCGAATTTGCCATTCATTTCCATTTCACTGTATTGTGAGATACTAAGCTATTATACATTTTTGCTGGTGTTCCTGTAAACAGGTGTACTGCATTTATGATTTAATTCTCTGAGACTTCTTATACTTCATCATACTCAGTTAACCTCACACTACTATATACCTGGCTTTAGCTACTATTTAAAACCATTGGTATGCAACTTATATAGGAGTTCATAAAGATTCAGCTTAAGTACGTTAAGCAGGCTGTTGTAACAATAGGTGGAAGTATGCGTATGTCCAAAGGATTGCTGAGCATCTTCTCTAGCAGAATAATTATTATGCACAAGAAAACAATTTTCTTACCAGCCTGTGCAACAGTATCTTTTATGATGGCATTTTCTATCAATAGACATGTAAGATAGATAGAAGGATTCATTTTAAATTCAAACATTACAGCCTGCCAGATTAATAAACCATATTTATGAAATAATAATAACTCCCTGCATGTGTTTTTTAACTCGGGAGATTGAACACTGATATTGAACAGGTGTCTTTCTCCAGGATGTGCGGGGCGATATATGGCATGCTGTTTGCTGTGATATTGATGTACAGGGAGCCAGGCTGAAGGCTGGGGTCGGCACACATAAAGCCTGCATGTTTCTACTGCAATGTAAGGTTGCATATCAGAGCGTGAACAGATAGTTAGCTGGGAGGTTTTAAGATCCGAGATCCATGTCTTTCTCTTCTCCTCGTTCAGGAGTGGAGATGTGAATGAACGTGAAGTCTTCAGAAGGTCTTTAAAACCACACACAAATACACACAAGTACACACAAATCAAGAACACAGAAAAGCTTAAAATTTCATCAGGTTTAAGCATGAGCAGGGAGAGTTAACTAGGCATCATCAATCTCTATTTTGCTCAAGAAGGTCAAGAAGGTAGAAAATTCCATGGGAAAAAAATCTGGCATGTGACAGAATACTAAAAAAATAAATAAATTTGGTTTCAGGGTGAAAACTAGAACACCTTTTTTTTCTAACAGTCGCTCACAAGTTCACCTTTTCGATACCAAGATGGAATTGAGACTAGTGTGTTTACAGTGGCCCTAACAATTTCTGCTGATTTTTAGAATTTGTTGCAAAATAAATGGACTATTCCTTCATGGTTTGAGCAGGAAAACATCTAGGTGAGACCAGGTTTGGGTCATCTTGACTGAGGGCTTCTCTGCACTTCAAAGGTGTGGTGCTTCCATTGTAGCACTGTAGGTGAAGCCACGCATCTCTTCCTAGTGGGAATAATTGGCTACCAGCATAAATATACTTTATGCTGCTGCTGCTGTTCTTCCCCTGTTGTAAGAGGAATAAGGTGCAGAGTTGTGACACTTTTAAATGGGTTTAACTGAAAACAGGATTCTGTAAAAGTATAGCCGTACAGGTAATGAACTGCCCTCAAAATTGACCAAGATAAGTAGGTAAAGAAATGTGGTCTTGGGTTGTAAAAGCCTGAAACAATGGTTCTGCATGATGCAGGAAAGCAATGATGGGAATACAGAGCCCTGTCATCTCACCAGGGAGCTTCAGCTCCCCATCCATTTTATAGTAATTTAAAACCACAGCTGTCTAATAGTTTTAGGGGGAAAAAAAAAAATAATAGTGCGAGGCCTTTTGGAATTCAGGATGAATATTTGGGCTGCAGTGGAACACCACTGTCTCTGGAGGTGTCCTAGCAGACCCTGTGAGAGACTAAGATGCTTTTAGCAAGACAACATAGCTTTCGTCATGGAAATACATATAGCCACGTGCCTCTTCTGCGGTTATTACGGAGAGCACTACCCAACTATGTCTAAAGGACAAAGTGGCCTTGGGATTTGTTTGGTTGCAAACCATCACAAATCTGAGTCTGAATTAGTATTTAATTGCTTCAAACCACTGTCTGGCCAGGTCTATCAGCAGGTTTGGTTTTATTTCATCAAGCTTCATACTGCTGACAGGCAGGGACCAAAGTGAAAGGCACCAGATCCCCAGCACCGCTGGCCACCAGAAAATGAAGAAAGGAGGCCTGAGAGAGCTGAATTTATAAAATAAAAGATGAAAAAATACATTTGAGCAGGAGGGACAGCACAGAAAAGAAGGGTAAGAGAGAAGGCAGTGAGCAAACAGAAGAGGAGGAAACAGCAAGGAGAGCAAGACCAGAGCTGAAAAGCGAGATTGTAAGGAGACAGTAGGTACTGTGAAAGCCTGGTTTCACTTACTGCCTCTTCATTCACCAGTAAGAGCAATTTTGTTGGTCTTCTCTAACTTTCTGTTTTCCGTGTGTACTAAAATGAGCAACAGGCCAGCACAAGAAGAGAGTATCGACAGCTCAGATGCTGCTCTGTCATGGAGCAGAATCAAGCAGACTCTTGATCTCGTTCTTCCAATCACGCTTTCATTTTGCACTGACAAATCGATTCTCAAAGGTGAACTGGCCTGCACAGTCATGAAAATTAGGGTGATTGGATTGTTGTTTGACTTAAAGAGCTATTTGATGGGGCAGACTACAAGCCTGCAACTAAGCAACCCTGCAGTCAAGATCTAAGTCTTAATTTCATAGATTGGTCTTATTTTTATTTCAGTAGAAAAGCTGATGTACAAGCAGGTTTGCCCTAAAGGTTCAGTAGATCATCTATGAATATAATCTCATGTCAAGCCTGTCCAAGATTCCTTAAAAAGTTGTTTTAGTTTAGTTTTTCCTTTGTTGTTATGAAACATGTGTCCTAGAACCTGAGCATTAAAGAATTTCTAATCATTGCATTCACCTGGTGAGGCCACAAGGTGTATCTCTGCGAGAACACTCCACTCTTCCTGCATCTGCAAAACCCTTGGTGACAAAACAAGCACCGAGAATTTTGCTGGATGGATTGCAAAGAAGGAATTTAGCTTTAGAAAGGCAAGTAAAATTAAAATTGCAGCTCTGGGAAGAATGCCAATATTTAGTATTAATAATAATTCCATTGTTTTTAATTCACTTATAATTACATAAGTTGATTTTTCTTTATTGCTGTTAATTAACAAATATTTAATTGATTTACAATTCACTAATGTTCTTGATGACAAAATATTTAAAAGAAGATGCGGTGTAAAGAATGGCTTTAAGGGATTTTGAAGGGTTTTTTTTTTTCGCATTGTAGTTACTGAATGCCAGCCAGCACTTATGATCTACAAACCCCATTGTTTTTAGAGAAGCTATGTCTTGAAAAATAACTAAAGGTTAATTATTGTATCTATCCCAACTATGGTAAGTCATAAGCAATATATTAAATTAAAAAGCTTATACAAAAAACCCCACAACTCCAAGTGACCCAGACAATTAGATCAGCAGTCTAATCTAATGGTTTCATAATTTCAAAGATTTTTGAGGTCAGAGAAACCATTAGCTCTTCCACCTTGACCTCCCATTTAATGGGGGTGATGGAATTTCATTCATTCCCAGTTGGAGCCTAGCAGCTTCTGTGCAGACAACTCTTATCTTCCAGAGACGCACTGAACACATTCGGAGATGGGGATCCGACCGTGCCCATCGCAACTGTGCTTAAGTGGTTAAGTGCATTCACTGTTAAGCATCTATACCTTTTTTCTGGTGTGAATTTGTTTAGCTTTACCTTTCGATCCTTGGTTTGTGCCTTTCAATACTAAATAGAGCGTGCTCCAGTGTCTGTCTCCTCCTTTTGGATTTATTTCTGCACCCGAATGAATTTTTCTCTTCACTGTCTTTCCCAGTGCTTTTACTTTTCTTTGCATTTCATTTACCTGGGTCAGGGTAAGTTAATTGATCAATTCCTCTATTGATTTCAGTCTGCTTCTCATTTTCTAGCACAACAATGTCTGGCTAATTCTGAGAACTTCATTTTTTTAGCATTTTTCTTTTTTCTAACATGGGAAAATCATTTCAGTTTCTCCCAGCACCGCTCTTTTCTTTACTAACAGCTGCTATTTAATTTTGAACTCCTGGACAATATCTCTATAAAGTTAAAATGAGACCCTTCACTGCTACGCAGTCACAAACAAAAGCCTGTCATTTGAAAAAAAAATATATTTATGGGTCACCTGCTTTGCTCCTACAACTGCTGATAACAAGCAGATGGGAAGGAGCTTACTTTAGCCAACTTTTACCTTCAGTCCAAATGTTTCCCATTATTGTCTAGCTACTGATCCTATGTGAAAAGAATTCTTTTCTGGTATTTTTCTGTGTTAGAACCACAAAAGCCATGATTTAATAGACGTGCTTATAGCACATTATACGTTACAGGCATCTTTTCAAAGATTTCAAAGCCACATCTTGACAGTTCCGTTTTTTTTAAGGGATGCCTTTAATAGCCGTTTCTTGCTGACTTAAGAAATGAGGGAGGAAAGTGTAACTTCAAAGTGTTGGCAAAATAATATGAATTATCCAAATGTACTTGTAAAGTTGTTTCCAGTTACAGTAGTAGTAACTCGAGACTGATAGCTGATTTCCCCTTTCCCAACTGTTTCCAATTTAAACCAGTATCTTTTGGAGTTGTTCCATGCTATGTTGTTACTCTAGAACAAACCAGTTTATTCAACTGTATGTTCTAAAAAAATTGGAAGCAAAACAAGAAACAACACACAAACCCCACTAATTAGTACAGTAAGTAGGTATGATACTTTCAGTTCTTTTAGCTAAAGAGATGAAAGACATAATTAACACAGATGGAATAAAAGAGATTTATAAACATTTGAATCAGAACATCAAGGTGCATGTGTCTTCCACTACAGGGTTGAAAATCTACCAGTAACTTTTATATATAAGCTATTATAGGCAGAGATGATGCTTTTTCCTTCTATGCAGTATGACAAAATAAGAGAAAGTAATGAAATATATTAATATTTAAATAGTTAATCATACATTATTAATAGCATTATAAGTGGCATTAGTTAAGACCCTTACATACCTTTTCCCATCCCCTCTCTATGTTGCTGTCCAGACTAATCATGTAACCTTACTGTACCACTGACCTTTGACCAGATGCTTAATTATTATCAATTATTATTCCTACTGCTGGCACTGGGACCACTAAACCTTCCCCTTCAATGCTGCTTTCAGAGTTGCAAAATTTTGCACTATTGCAGATCAACCTATGGACCCTCGTAGGTTTTTTCTTTTATTCCCTTCTTTCTCCCTTGGGTATTAAATTTTTCTCCCCTCGTACATATTCCTGCTGTTGATCTTCCCTGCTTCTCGTCTTACAACAGCAAGGGTGGATTTATAACACTGGGAAGGAAAGATTTTTAGCCATGAGGACACTAAAGACCAGGTACAGACTATCTGCAGTGGCTGTGGAGTTTCCATCATTACGAGAGCGAGTTAAACAAACATCTGTCAGGCATGACCTCCCTGTAGTTAAGCCTGCCTCAGGGCAAGGGGATGGACGAGATGACCTCTGAGCTCTTTTCTGACCCTGAGTTTCTGTGAGGGGACTAAAGCAGGCTGCGCCCCCCCACGCATGGCTATGACCCGGTCTGTCCTGCCCCCGTGCTCACATACTGGCACTGCTGGGCAAGAAGCCCAGGGAGCATCCTCATCCTGCCTAAAATACAGGACGTATCTGACTGGGTCAGGGAAGTGTATTTGTCTTGACAAAAAGAGGACCAAACAATGATTTTAAGTGATCTTCTGAGATGTTTTGACAGGTTTATTTTTCCTCTCGGTCATCTGCAGTACAATTTATAAAGAGAAATGGTTTGCTGGCATTCAAACTGGTGGGCTACAAATAGAAAAGCACCGATCTCCTCACAGTGTTGTAAATACTCTAAAAGATGTGTTCCTTTTCGTAGTGAAAGATGTGCATAATCCTATGCGCGGAAGAGGATCCTATAACGGGGCCCGTTTGTTAGGGCTGTGGGGCTAGCAAATATTTTGTGTATTCAAACCATCCCCCCCTCCTTTCTCTAACAGCAACACCTGATCCTGTTGCATGGCATGAGAATTTGTGTGCTCCTCATCTTTACACATGCTGCGAGAAGTCATAGCCCTGAGAAGTAATGAAAATAAAATGACCCCAGTTTCTGTATTGCAAGGTGACTTTTCCGTCATTCTCCTCTTTTGCTGCTTCCATCCTCTGCCCTACAAGAAAGCCTAATGAAGAGACCAAAGAAGAGGTAAAGCTCACCTCCCCATCCCTGGGCTCTCAGGACAGAGGCAGGTGTTGCATTATGCAGGGGGAGCGTGTTCCTCAGTAATATTATCCTGGGAATTATCTTAGAGAGATTGACCTGTGAATAATAGGCAAGCCTCAGGGTTAGCCTTGCAGTAATTATCTGCTAGACGTTTTCACTAGCCGTATCCTTTCAGGTCAAGAGGCAAACATGAGGACTCACATCCATGCTTCATGGCAAATTATCATTCAATTACAGTGACTTTTGAACCCCAGCAAATGTAAATCGAATTGTCCTTTCTTTATGATATTTATTTGGATGAAAAATTCCAGGGAATTTAACGTGCAAGATACCTAAGCAGTCCAGAGTGTATACAGAGTCTGGGACTGTAATGAAATACTTCAGAAGTTTTCCGTCCAAGCCGTTTTGGAGGGATCTGTGATTCACAGATACAGGCTGTGTCTTCCCAGCAGCATGAGTTATTCAGCGTTAGCTGTTCTTCAGCAAGCCAATTCATGACAAAGGAGTCATGCCAGTACAAGCATCTTCTTGCACAGAGAGGATGTATTAGGAGCACAAGATAATCATGTTGCAGCAACTCATGAGCTGTATTAGCTTGGCTTTATCCTAAGATGCACTCCTAGGCTGGGGTTCATCCCAGCTGGAGGGAACCAGTAGGAGTAGTTTCTTTCCATCAACAATAAAAGGAGTTGAGGGTGGCCAGCTCGCGTGAAGTTGTCCTCAACATCCAAAGTTTAACGAGAGATGAATCCTACCCTATGTGTGGAGTAGTTCATAGTAAGCGTCTCCTAGTATATCCCTGGCCTGCTCTAATTTTTTACCAAAATTTGCTAGGTTAAACCCTAACCGTGAGTCAACTCTGGGACTCAGAGCCCTGATGTGGTGGGGTAGCATAGCTCAGTAAGCGGGAAATATGTACACAAAGCTCAGGGAAAAGGGGTTAGGTGTTGGAATAAGAGCCTCATGGTAGCTCTTTCTGTGAGAGAAAACATTTCACCATTACGCTACACAGGCAATAGAGAACTGTACCTGGTTAACAGCTTTTGGGTAATATGACTTCCTTTATTGCATCGGGGTCATCAGCATGAAAACATATTGAAATGAATCCTTAAAAGGACATAATCCACTTCAAATCATAACTTGC
The DNA here is from genome assembly GCF_929443795.1 of Astur gentilis. Classification (NCBI taxonomy): domain Eukaryota; kingdom Metazoa; phylum Chordata; class Aves; order Accipitriformes; family Accipitridae; genus Astur; species Astur gentilis. Next base: position 23,664,852 of record NC_064898.1, read on the forward strand.
AGGTATCTTTCTTAATCTGACTTACTGCAGGAATGCCTTAGACCATGGAGAGGGAATTCATTTGAAAATGCACTTGACTTGTTGTTAGTTATTGATATTCTGTGTTTGATTTTGATTTTGCATGCGGCTTAGCCTGCATGGGGAAAAATCAATAAAATCTGTTTCAGTTTTGTTTATAGTCTGTTTCTCCCTCTGGCTGCCCAAATAGCAGTGGTTAGATTTCAGGGTCTATTCTGGGACATGAATGTCTAAACCCAGGAGATTTTAATCAGATTTTTTTTTTTTTTTTTTATCCTGGATTTTATAGAAGGGTTTTTTTGAGATAGTATGAAAGAAGTTTCTTAACGAAGTGCAAGTTTTGTTTGGAAAAGAAGATGACAAAATATACAGCAAACCAGCCTGGATTAGGTGCATCTGATCTAATGTAAATATTCACAGCTCAGACAGTCACCACAGACTGTTATTCTGGTTGGTGGAGAGAAACGAGCACATCCAGGGTGCAATCTTTTCATTTTAAAAGGCACAGCTAAAATAAAACCACATAATACATGCCCTAAAAACATCTGCTTCACTCTGGGGATTAAAAAAGGAGCACAGGGTGACAAGTTTGGATGGACACGGCAGATGACTAAAGTTATATGAGTTTCCTTCCTATCTGCATGGAATGTCTCTGTCACTCATGCCAGGATTGCTCCACTGTGCAGAAAAGACACCATTCCTTGGGTGCATTCCTCGGGGCTGCAGATTAGCCTTCTAACTACTGGGCTACAAAGTGATGATCCCGTTCTTTCAGGTAGCTTGGCTGCCTTGCATTCTTGCCTGCAAAGGTGAAAAACTTCAACAAGAAGTAAAAAGAGCATCCCCTTCTACACAGCCTTTAAACTCGTTCTGAGATCACTCAACAGCAAAGAGGTTAGGTCCTGGGTTAGCAGAAATCCTTTCTCACCTCTGCTTGAAGAAGCAAGTTTTGAACCTACATCTTCTATTTCTTTTGTGAGTTCAGGTCAATATGTCCCTGCATAAAAGGGTAGGGAACAGGGCAATGCACCATTGTCCATGTCTTGGAAGAACAGAGAGAGAGTTACTGAAAGGTTATAGATACGCAGGCTGAGGAGAGCTGGCCAACCTATGAACCTCAAGTTGAGATGAACCAAATAATTTCGGTTTTTAAGCCATGAATGCAGGCAGAGCCTAAGTGACGTATTCTCTTTAGCAATATCCTCTGCTCTCTTTCTGGAGACAACTGGGACTCTGTAAATTCTATGCATGAACTCAAAAGGTAACAAAATAAAAACACAAATACATTTTTAGTGGACTTTCAAACATGAGACAGAGGTCCTTGCTGCAGTGGAAAATCCATAGGAGGTCGCAGAAGAGTAAAGGTTGAAAATGACTGTTGAAGAGGAAGGGTAAGGAGACGACACTCTTACTGTAACTTCATCCTTGCTCTGCCAAGTGATTGACAGGATGAATTTGTACTGAATCTGTGTAAGTCTTAATTCCTTGCTTCTGCTGGTGGTATGTCCTGATCTTGGCTAAATGGCCTCATAAAAAGAATTGGGTATAATATTTTGGAGTAGTTTGTTTGCTGTGTAGTGTGGTGTGACATCCATATATCTTAGCAGCTCTCTCTCCCAGAGAAGAAAAAAAATGAAAATTAGAAAAACATTGACATGAAAGATTTCAGTGGCTTGGTAGTTACTGTTGGTTTAAGCCTGTTGGCCTAAAGAAACAAAAATGAAAAAGAAATAAGGAATACTCCAACCTCCAGAAAGGAAAACATGCTATTTCAGTCCAAGCAAAATGTTTCAGTTGATCCCACTCTTTTTTTCCTTTTTTTCCACCCCTGTTTTTTCTGTTTAAGTTTGCAGCTGCTTTGTTAGTGAAAAGAAAAACGGTATGAAAGCTCATTCAGATCAGCCCAAGATATAACTGCTCCTTTTTGATTTTTTGATTCAGCTTGTGAATCAGAAAAGGAAATGAAGCCAGAGTCTTGCAAAACTCCCTTAGTAGCCTAAACCAATGACTGTAACGTGCGTTACTGAGGTAAGATCAAATGCTAATGATAGTGTTTGGTATCTGTGTTAATTTTGCAGTGAAATATGTTACTAGTTTACTTTAAAGTTGAGCCAAAGTGTATCCTCATGGACAAACTTACGCTGGTTGGAGTGACTGCATGAATGAGGTCCTCTGTATGGGAATGCTGCCCTGAAAATATATAGGGAAAACTGGAAAATCAAAAGACAATGAAGACAGCAATGACAAAAAGCCAGCAGAAGAGAAGGCAATAAGGTGTCTGCTGTGGCATAAAGTTTGATTATTAAATTCAACTAGGTGGTGTAAGACCAGATCTTATTACACATGGATATGGAGAATGGTTGCTGCAGAAGAGTTGAAGTAGCAATAATAGTAATTCCCATCAGGAATTTTGTATTCTACTATAGCATATATATTTTCTCTTAATAATAATAATTAAAAATGCAGCCATCAGACTTACATCCTGGCTAGATTTTTGTGAACTGAGGTGATTTAATCAAATTCACCCTTGGAGTGCTGTGTAACTGAGCTTTTGAATCAACATTTACCATTATGTTTTCGAAGACAGTTAAAAAAATGTTTTAGCTTTTAAGGGAAAGGAAAGTAGAACTATTTATAATATTTACCCTTCAGGTAACTTGATTGTTTCTTCAAATTTCTGTGTCTTAATTAGTAAAAAAAAAATAAATAAATCAATTCTGACTACTTCAATGAGGAAAAGGGTAAATGAAAGGTTAAATCTTAGGAAGTAGTATGTGAAAGCTAAGAAGGGAGGAAGAAGATGTGATACCTTGAAGGTTAAAAAAAAGCCTCATTGTAAGCTTCACTGGTTAAAAAAATTGAATTTTTGTAATTCTTTGGCTATTTTATCAGACAAGGCTTATAGTAATCCTCCCAGAAGGTAGATGATCTATAGGTATTTAATGTATTCATGAAAGTTGTGCAGAGTATTGGCAGAATTCAGAGCCTGGAGTGGGGAGTTCCCAAGTGAGTGTTGTTGAGCCAGAGACCCCGTTGACTTACAAATCCAGTGTGCAGAAATATGTGCAAAGCAGCATCTGTGCTAGGCAACTGCGCTGTGAGTATCAACACATGTCAAAACCAGGCCTCTCATTAGTTCCCACCTCAGGCTGTGTTGGATACACATGGAAATGCATGTCCAAAAGTTGGACATGACTCACAAGGAAGCAGGTGAACAAGCCCGACGCTATCGCTGCCAAGCCTGGCAGGGACTTTATTCTGCATGACACTTCTTGTGGCTGGACTCAAACTCCTTTTGCGCTCTGCAGCAGAGGGAAGGCAACTCTTCCACCCTGCCGCGCCATTATAGCCAACCTTGCAGCAGTGTAGGAAAAGGTTGCCTGAATTTGTCAGCTAGTGGGATGTCATCTCTTTCTGTTTATCTGCTATCAAGCTTTTTGCCTTTTGGTCTTTGCTGTGCACAGGAGGGATGGGACTCTGCATGCAGAGGGCAGGACCCTGGGCTGAGCATCAGACGATGGAGGAACTGCTTTTCTTGATCTTAATACAGGTCTTTCCAATCCTGTGACCTGTTTGACACCCAGCAGTCCCTGATTACTCAAAGGCTCTGAGTACTTAAATATTTGACCTTACCCCGATTTCTGAATTACTATGTAATTGCTTTATTTGTAAGCCAAGAAGCTGAATACCTCTTCCATATTCTCAACGAGTGACTAATTAGAGAATCTGTGAGGTTTTCCAGCCAGGAGTTTATTGAGATAACTATGCTGAGATCTGTAATTCCGATACAAGTAAACGGTCCTTCTTCCATTGATACCAGGAGTGGGGAAGCTGATGCAAACCAGCTGGGCCTGGTCTTACAGTTTATTTAACAGTAAACTATCTAAAAATATTGATTTGCACTGTCTGTGCTTCTGCTCTCTGCCTCTGACCCGTGGCCTCCTCTTGTGTAAACACACATTCTTTGGATGGTGAGAGACGTAATGATGGTCTGGTTCCATAAGCTGAAATCAGGTTTGTTTAAAAAGCCTCTCCAAGGACACTTCACCCACTGATGGTCCTTATAAATCTGACGCTAATAACAACGGTGTGACCTGCCCAGCAATGTGGTAGTGCTGACCGAAAAACCACAGGCTCAGACAAAACTAAGATCATTTTAACACATTACCATTTATACACCAAGAGATTTTAAAGTTTAGATTTCAATATAGAAAAACTTCTTCCATGCCACGGACCTGCGATGGAAGGGGCTGGCTCAGTATGGAGGACCAGCCAGCACTTATCTTGGCCATGTTGCGTCTCCTGCGGTGGTATTGACGTGCCAAAAAGAAAAGGATGTTGATTGAATTTTGAGGAGCTTGTTCCTTTTCATCCAAAAAAACTCAGGATCTGAGTGCCCTGGTGGAGTGACTGGCCCTTTGGTGCCTCAGATCCAGTCCTGCCAAGAGACCCGGACCAGGACAGGATAACTTAGTACTATACAGGGAAGAGCACCAATGTATGTCCTGGGGTAGAGATATTTAGGGATAGTTAGGAATTATTTATTTATTTGCTGCAAAGATGAACCTAGGTCTTGGTGAGACAGTGTGCAAGGGAGTGAGGTCGGAGTTGGGGGCACCCAACGCTGCTGGCAGAGGGAGGGGAGGAGGGAGATCCTCAGTCTCAGGAGGGCAATTTCTGTGCTCAGATGAGCCTTTCCCAGCTAACTCCGTCAAAATCTTTCATTTCCTTTTCCTTCTAGAAAAAAAAAGTGGTACTTGCTTTTATCAGAAAAGGCCAGAAGGGTATTACGGGATGGGTAAGGATTAGACCGTGGTATGATTTTCTTTTGCCTTTCAGCCTGGTATCTCTGTAGAAGGGATGTAAATCGTTGCAGTCCAGCTAGTTTGCATTTCAGGCCAGGCTGTGCGCACATTTCAGTGCTTGCAGAAATAATCAGTCCCTCCAGATTTTATTAACGAAGGACTGTACACCAACCTCCTGCTGGAGCTGGTTAACACAGGCTGCATGTCTCTTGCTACCTGTGAACCTGGATCTGCAGCGGGTTGTCAGTCACTCCACATTTATTGATCGAAGGCACCGCATGATTTGTTTGGGCACATAATGCCTAACATGTTGGGTAGGAGTCACTGCACAAACCCAGGCACGTAGAAGAGATGCATCTTAAGACGGACCAGATCAGTTGTCTTCTGCAGGTACCTATTTCTACTGGGTGCAGAGAAAAGCCAAGGGAGACCAGCTTACACACAGATGTCTAATGTGTTATGATCAGCAGGCTACTAAAAAACCCGATAGGAATAGATGTTGTATTCATAGCTTTTTTTTTAAAGTCATGGTCAGGGTTTAGTGCCTGAAACCATTGCACCTTTCTAAAAAGATCAGCTGGATTGAAAGGTAAGTCAAAGTAATATGTAAAATTTCTGGAAGTGAAGCAAGTTTAAGGGAAATGGCCACTGAGCCAAATTCTTGGGTATTAGGAAAGCAGTGAAATTCTGCAACTCTGGATGGAAATACAGGTGATTTCATATGTGAATTTTAAGGCAACCAGTCAAAAGCAGAGCTAACATCCTTGTAGCCTGCTACAGAGACACTGAGATCCTTGTCACTTATTAAAGTTTTATTTTGTTCCCCCACGAACAAGGCAATTAATTATTTAGAATACCAATCAATCAGGGGTTAGATGTACTAATCAAACACATTCCAGCTGCTAAGTATTGCTCACTTAAGACATTGATCAGCTGTAGGATGCTCTGTAGACCATTTAGATGAGTATTTTCTGATAATGTGCTTTAAACCCCCTTGAGGTCAAATCTTTGACACCGTCTGCTGGACCATGTGGAAGGTTGAATGCCAGACTGTCTGACAGACTGTAATTATTTTCTGTCCTGATGCCCTTTCTGCAGTCATTAGGGGATCAAATTTCTGAGAAAGCCAGAAAAGTTCCTTGTACTGCAAGCAGCTAATGGCCTGAAAATGAGTCTCTTTTGTTATGTTGATGATTTGCCACTGGATGTTGTTTGAAGCCCGGGATCGATTATTTAGAGCTAGCTCCACTGGTGTCATCTATTCTTGGTCTTGTGCGGCTCTATGCTTTCTTGCCATTTCCCCCATGCTGAAAGATGTATGATTGGTATTGAAATGCATTTAGTCTGCTGGTGGTACCTTCAGTTGCTCTGTAAGGATAGATGTCAATGGGGAGTCCCTCAGGAGCGCTGATCCAGGACTCTCCAGTCAGATGCTGAATGAGCACGAGGAACTCTAGATTCTCTGTCTTCCAGGACAATGCCCTGACTGTTCGCAGAAAAAGCTAAGAGAAATTAAGACGACATTTCCCAATAAATAATTGAAGAATGAGACACATTGTTTGCAGTCCTAACATGACTGCAAATTTAGGCTATTGCCTAGCAAGTTACTATACGAATTCCCCTTATGTTGACCCCTGTGGTAATTGGAATTTCAATTATTCATTTTCAATTACAAGCATGGCATGATGATCACAAATGTCATTAAGTATTAAATTACATCTAATGATGGATGGATGGAGGGATAGATAGATGCCTCTCCAGATCTGTTCTTTATTTAATGCCACTAAATCATGCCTATGTTTTTTATGGGAGAACTTTTTAAAATACGAAAAAGATGGTAAAGTACCATGTATTTGCAGCTGATAAAACCTCCTTAATGCACATTACCTAAGTGCAGCGTAAGTTTTCATCGTCTGTGTCATTAAGACGAGTGGTGCCCAGTGTGTGTACATAAAGGCAGGTACTTTGCAGCGAGCGGCAAGGCAAAGGGAGGCCATTTGCTTCCCACCTTATTAGAGATGATATCCTGGTGCTCATAATTGGGATCTATGTTTAAGAGCCTGTTCACTGTCTTCCCATCGTGCCTTTGCATTAAAGTGAGCTCAATCACACACCGTATTTTAGCAACCTTGAAGTCTGGATGGGGAAATTATCAGGGAGAAGTGATGCCATAAATATGCTTGACCTGTGATAGATGCCCTGCATTCTCCTGTGTTATTCCTCGTGGGCAACTTTTACGCCCACGAGCAAGAAAGAGGTTGAGGACGTGGTTTTTAGGCCAGGTTTGGCCCTGGACCAGCTCTAGAGCCACAAGGGGTGGTGGGAGGCAGAAAACCAAACGAGCGCTCTTGCTTTGAAGCACATGCAAAGGGGCACTTACCTCCTGCCTTCGCTACCCTTTACTCTTCTGCCTGTGGTATTCAGTCCACCCCAGCAGGAAAAATTCGCAAAAAGAATCCGAGCAGATGAGAGAGCCCAGAACTGCGCATGGGAGGGCCAGGACGCTGGTTGCAGCAAGGCTGAGTTCGTGCTGGCTGGCTGTGAAATGTGGACATGAGGTGCTGGCTTTTGGGGTCACTGGGGCCGGTGAGCTTTGGGAGTACTGGAGAGAGGCTTGCAGCTGAAAGCCAAGCTGGTTTAGCTTCTGCAGGAGGCGATGGGTATTGACGGGGAGAAAAATGCAGTGTCAGACTGTGATCGTTTGCGTTAGAACTACAGGAATTCCTATTTTATATTCTTGGCTTTTTTTAAAGTAGAGGAGGAATCCCACTTTAGGGAAATCCTGTTTACACGCTTTTGCAATGAACTGCTGAACAATCAGGCACCCAGTCTAAATTAGGAGTCCTGAACTATTGATCTTAACATGTGCGTGGATGCCAAATTTCTGATCTTGCATTTCTTGCGCCTTGCTTTCCCTGTTTCTAAAAACAACAATACAATTTATTCACAGTGCTATTGTGATGCTTAATTATCCCATAACCGTAAGGTACTTTCAGAATGATACTGTGTGGACATAAGTAATGTCTATAAACTGCTTGGTGTGCCTGACACAGTTATGTTTTACGCAAAACAGAAAAGAGACTCGCAATATTAAAATAGCTTGCCTATGGCTGCATATTGGCAGAGGCATTGTCGGAGTAAAGAGAGAAGCTAGTTCTTTTTCTTAAGTATCCCTTTTCTACCAGCCCTTAGTTTCTCATTTTCTGACGGGATTGAGACTATTGTTAGCAAACCCAGATATCCAGAATTTACATTTACCACTTTTACTGTTTACCCATGACCTTTGTACAGTGGTATCTTTTTTTTTTTTTTCACACCACTGCTGTCCAGGTATTTATTTCTTTTTTTTTTTTTTTTCCTCTTCCCTCTTCCTCTTTCGCACATAGATGTCTATTCATGTCGTGACTTGGAAGCATTCTTTTGCCAGTTACAACCTGTAACCCCACTTGGTTATCAGTCGCTCAGCCTGTCTTCCTCAGGTTTTGTTTATATATTTATCCACTGTCTGCTTTTTCATCCCTTCTCTCCCTAGAATCTATTTCCTGCCTTTCCGAAACCCTTCTTGCAGCGCCCGTAGCAGCAGTTGGGAAATCATCCATCACTGTGATCGCGGCTGTGCTCCTGCAAGGCACAGCTTTCGCAGTGCTGCCCACAGCATCGTGAAGCTGATTAGAGTTGCACGGCCCCAGTCAGGTTTGTGTTGCTGCCAGCACTTCCCAGGAATTGCTACTGTGCAGATTTTGCAGATGCAATCTCACCTGAGCTGATGAATAATTCTTCAGCGGTTTTTATTTTCTTTTTTTTTTTTTCTTCTCCTTTTTTTTTTCCCCTTCCACAGGTCAGTGGCAAAAATACTAGAATGGGCACCCCTTTCTTACCCAAAACCTGCCTTCTTCCCACCTTTTAGAATCATAGAATGGTTTGGGTTGGAAGGGATCCAAAGGTCATCTAGTCCAACCCCCCTGCAATGAGCAGGGACATCTTCAACCAGATCAGGTTGCTCAGAGCCCCGTCCAGCCTGACCTTGAATGTTCCCAGGGATGGGGCATCGACCACCTCTCTGGGCAACCTGAGCCACTGTTTCACCACCCTCAGCTTAAAAAATTTCTTCCTTATATCTGGTCTGAATCTCCCCTCTTTTAGTTTAAAACCATTGCCCCTTGTCCTATTGCTGTCAGCCCTACTAAAAAGTCTGTCCCCATCTTTCTTAGAAGCCCCCTTTAGGTACAGGAAAGCTGCTATAAGGTTTGCCCAGAGCCTTCTCTTCTGCAGGCTGAGCAACCCCAACTCTCTCAGCCTCTCTTCATAGGAGAGGTGCTCCAGCCCTCTGATCATCTTTGTGGCGTCCTCTGGACCTGCTCCAACAGGTCCATGTCCTTCTTATGCTGGGGACCCGGAGCTGGACACAGAACTGCAGGTGGGGTCTCACCAGAGCAGACCAGAGGGGCAGCTTGTATCAATATTCATGCTGGCATGTATGATTTCTACAGCCACTGCTGCCACTGATTTTCATAATTTTAGTTGCAATGAAGGCTAAACTTCAAAGCTCTCCAACAACCTGAATCTGAGAAAGCTGATTGCAGTTGCTTCTGAATTTTGCTCATATGTTACCTGATTGCAGAGTGTCTGCAAACCTGCACCCCCAGTAAAAAAAAGTGGATTCTGATTGCACAAAGTCGAGTGAAAATTTCTATACATAATAAATCAATGGCAGTCAAAAAAGCTAACAAAATATTACATTGTATGTTTGCCAGCTATAAAAATAATATTTAAAATTAATGGTATAATTTTGCATGTGTTCAGTATTAAATTCAGACAGACGCAACAGAAGTAGCAGAGAAATTATGAAGTTGGCTATAGTTGAGGAGAGACTTTTTGCATAAGAGGAAGAAGACTGAAACAGTAATTCAGAGAGAAAAGACTTACAATTAGCAAAAGTTGTGTGGAAAAAATTTTGTACTGAGAAAATGAATCAGGTTTTTCCATTTAACCTGTCAGGAACCATATTAACAAAACAAGACAAAAAAGTTATCCAATGAAATTGTGTGGCAGTAAATTTAAGCCTGATAAATACATTTTTTTTAAACCACACAATATAACAATTAACCTCTGGATCTCAGGAGGGGAAAAAAAGTAAGTAGAGTTAAAGTCTGAGAAAGAGGCAGTGAAAAATCAGAGATTTATATGGAGATCTTATCATCTACCCTAAAATAGCCAGAATTCTGTGATTCTACTAGAGAAGGGCAGGCCCTGATGAGGCTTGGATGGAGACAGGGAGAGTTGTTAAGCCAGCAAGTGAAACATGGGGTCCCCCCACGTGTGTCCCAAACCCAGGGTGTCCTGCAGTCATCTCCATCGAGTTGGAGAGCAATGGAGGAGAGATTCAGAGAATTGAGAGAAAGCTCAAAAATAAGATCCAGGGAGACAGCCTATGCGATGTGGAGGTTAAGGAGTTCACCGTCTGCTGTTTATCAAAGCGCAGATTGACAGGAGCTTGGCTTCGGTATGCAGGCACCAAGGAGTAGATAAACTTTTAGACAGGGAGGTCTTTTTGGTCTTGCAAACTAAGGCACAGCAAGATTCATTGGCTGGAAGATGAAGTCAAACAAATTCAACTTTCAAGGAATGCGCAATTTTCTAGCAGTGAGGGTAATTAAACATTGCAAAACCTTGCCAGGAGAGGTGGCAGACTCATCATCATTCTCATTCTTTAAAATAAGATTAGCTATCTTTCAAAAAGGCTTAATACACCTCCTGGGAATAGCTGTTTTGTCTGTGTGTTGAGAAGGGCTGGTGAGAGATCCCTCTGGCCTTAGAGCCTGTGCATCTCTGAATCATTTTGCAGATGTGATACGGCTACATTCGTGTACTGCTTAAATCCCTTTCTGTCCTCAAACTAGAAGTGATGTCGCATTCATGGGATGTAGGCACTTCGCTCGGTTCTTATCGCGGGAAGTGTTGTTCCAGTCCCAAGCATCTGCCCTGTCCCTGGAGACTGCCTAAAAGGCAGGTCCCAAATGGTTGTAGGTTACACCTTTGTATGCAGAGTTGGTAGAAGGTTGTTTAATAAGCTGAGCGATAAAAAGAAGCAATTCAAACAGCGGTTTATGTAGTTTTTAGTTATCCCTACACATGAAGCTGTGACCACTGAGGGAGAGCTCATAGTCTGGGACGGTTTGGCTATCAAACGTACCCACCTGGTGCATCCTTCCACCCACCTTTCTGGGTGGGCCACGTCTTATGTGGCCTTTACTCTCAAAGGCTGGTATTCATCTTGCTTAAGCTTCAATGTCTCCACCTAAGCTGGGGACCTTGGGCTCTATTTATGCTTGGTCCTAAGGAAGAGGCACTATTAAAGGAGTGACTGGGCACAGCTATTGCAGATATTGCCTTTAAAGTGTGATGAATCACAGCAGTGCCTCTCTTTCTCCAAGGATTAAAGAGAGAATCTAAGGCAGAAGCTTGGTGATCTTCATTTGGTCATGTGAACCTATTGATAATAGCTCAACACCCCTGGAAATTTCACCTTTACTTTATGTTTGGTTAGCTAGTTCTTATAGATTAACGATAATAATCAACTGTGACCCACATTATTTATTTATTCTCCTGCTATGCTGCCTGCAACTAATTCCTGCCTGAAAAATGAAGCATTTGGATGCTTAAGATTCTCTGTAAATACTTTGTTTTGGGTTTTGAGAAGGGTCTTAGTGAGGTACAGCTGTGCCAAAACTAGGTCTTCATCTTGGCTGTCTCTTTAATTTGCATCATTGTGTGGCCCATCCAGTTATTTCCTGAACTTTAAAGGGAATCTGTCATTCATTGTTACCAATTAGATGCCTTTACAATATGACCTGGAAACTGTTTTCCCGACAACTTGGTGTTATTAATAACATGCACTACAGCTGGGGCGTGCCAGTAGTTCAGGAGTCACAGAGCAGCGTGACAGTTTAATTTGGTACCTTGATGAGATTTCTGCCTGCAAAGTTGCACAGAATATAAAAGAGTCTGCCAGTATGACATTGGTGGAGCACTTTAAGGGATTTCCAGACTGTCTTTACTTATTTGAAACCATTCACACTCAGTGATTTAAAAAACCATGTATTGTAGGTTAGAAAACTGGAAGGGATGATTCTGATCACCCTAATAATTAATAATACTATTTAAGTTTTTCCATTACTACACAGACATTCATTGAATAGTCAAAACAGTTCCATCAATGCAAGTAAGAACCATTATTTCTTGTGGTTAAATGTCATGTATCCCAGCACTGATGGAGTCATCTTCATGAAGTTGTAGACTTAGACGCGTGTCTTCAGTCTGTCATGTCTAGTATGCAGGGCTGAAGAGCAGTAGGTCTACCAAAGCACTAGCTAAAGTGCATCACTGGAGCAAAAGATGTTTCCAATACTACTATAAGTCACTGTATACAACATATCCCAAATTTGGCAGATAAATCACAGGTTTGCTCTTGCCACTCCAGACTGTCTGTTGCTCTGGTGCCAATCCACACTAATCTCACAGGGATCAGTGACTTTGCTGTGGGGAGCCCTGTGGTTGGGATCTTTACTATGGTTGTACCTTGGGTCTGCAGACCCACTGTGATGAAGACGGGGCAGAGCAGAAAGCACATCTCTGCTTCATCTAAGTCATTTGGCAACTTTCTAAAAGCTACACAAAAAACCCCATACAAAACTGCCAACACTGCCGTTTCCATAATGAAATAGAATTTCAATCCAGTTAATGACAAAATGGAAGAAGGTCTGGCCTGAACCATTTATGAAGAAGCTGTCAAAAGCTGGACCATTGCCAGATTTTTGTTTAACCGTTCACTACAGAATGTGCTTTAACAGTAAGTCTGTCAGTGTTTGCCCAAGTCTGCAAGAAACTCTGAAAGACTATGAGTTACTCTCGCACTATTGCAATGTATGCCAAATTTGAAAAGTAATTCAGCATGGGACTTCTTCAAAAGCTTGAGGAGACACAGGTGCCCAACTCCATACATCGAAGTTATTAACTGTATCACTACTAGGTAGACTAGCAGAAATAGAGTCATGCAATGGCTGTCATCTCTGAATATTACGTAGACATTTCCTACAGCATCACAAGATAACCAAGCGCCCTAAGAGCTTACGAAAGTGTCAAGGAAAGTACTGATGGCAGAGGAAAGTATCATCATGTGTCAGCTTAGAAAGTTTTCTGAAAGTTTGCTGCTTGCAGTATGTCAAAATAAACACAGGAAACGAGTGAACAAATGAATCAATGGCCAGATGAGTTCTCCTTTTTCCTCTGTTTTCTGAATGAAAGCAACTACTGTACTTATTTTCCAGCTGAGAAGTGAAATTAAATTGTCTGGGTACTTGATGGCCCACTGTTTTAGAAAGCTATTAAGATGCTGCTATCAAGTATAGGACAGCTTTCTTGACCCTCTTTAGCTGGCTTATCTAGTGGCCCCCTGACGACTTCATCACTGTGCAGAAGGCAGATCATCAGAGGTGACCATGTTTAACAGTGTCTTCCTCTAAGTGGCAATTTAGTGAGCGAGGGAACACACCAAACTGGCTTCTCAATCCCGTGGGGGGGACCTCAGGGAAGAAGGGAACATTCTGTGCTGGTTATCTTGTCTCTAAGGAGTGCAGTGATACAACAGCTTCTCAGTTACTCCAGCTCATACTTTGCCTGGGACTGTGAGTTAGAAATGCAAACACTAAGAAGTCTATCTGGGATCAGAATATCAAGCAGAAGGGTCCAAGCCTTTCTTATAGAGTTTCCGTAGGGAAAACATGGTTTTAAATAATACTGGCTCTTTATGAAATGTATAGCTCCTAAATCGTCATTCTTAGCTGATCCCTGCAATGCTGATAGCGGACAAACCACTAGTGAGGTCAGTCAACTGGACACATCAGGCCAAGTCCTGCTCACTTTGCTTGTCTCTTCATTAGCCTTCAGTCAAGGGAAACCTAATTGTTTGGGTTTGGTTGTTGTTTTTTTTTTTGACTGAGAAAGGACCTTAAGTATGGAGAGCAAAGCAGATTTAATGCCCGAAGCTTTTTTTTTTTCCCATCACATCTTTGACAACAACATTTTGACCTGTCCTTGCTTCAAGATCCCTGTACTCTGAGCCCCCCACATCCACGCTACCCCTCTGCCATGGGGTAGGGTTTCCTATCAAGATGTTTGAGCAAGGGAGAGGGTCACAGACAGCATCTTACTTTTTGGATCAGCAGCCAGGATACTCGGATGTGCTGTGAGGTCTCTGCTCACACAAAGACCTGGTATCTAGAGATTGCTGCTTCTCGGGTCACGAACGCATCCCTGCCAAGGCAGGGACTACTCTGGCACCTTATTCCATGTGTTGGCCAGGCAGAGGTTAATGTGGTGCTTCAGGGGTGTTTAAGGGCACAAGTCCTGTGTTTTCAATAACTGATCGATGAGTGAGACCCAGGTTTGCTCTCCTGGACATCCAACACTTCCTGCCAGAGGTGTTTTCCCTCTTCTTTCTTTTATTTTACTTTCTGGTCTTTAGTCAATGCTGTTTAAAGGGCATAAAGGTTCACCTTAAGGGGAACAGTGGCAGGTAGCAATCATTCATCAAAAAGGATCTCTTTCAGAGACAGAGGGAAGCAGAAAAGACAAATGGCAACAAGACCCTCTAGGCAAATTTCTGGCTAAATACTTCTGGGGGCCCAAGTTCAGACACTTGTTCTGGGAGCGAGCAGCCCTTCTCACAGCCTGCCTTTCAGTATAGTTGTTTGCTCACAAGCCACACAGGAGCCCAAATTTTGTGATCGTGGAACGGATGAATGATTGTCTTCTCCGTCCAGCTCTGAACCTTTCACTCAGGATTTCTGAACCGTTATTTGCAAAGAGCAAAGCTGCCTATCAGACAATGTCAGCAAATGAACCAAAAGAAGAACTGGTTTCACTCTGAAGTGAACCTATTGTGTAGGCACTTTAGAGTGTGGTGACAGCGGCTTAAGATGCTCCTTTATTTTTCCTTCTGTAGATTGTTCTTTTTAGAAAGCTAACCCTGCATCCGATTATTTTTTATGATCTGAGAAAAGGCTATGGGAACTGTTTATCTTTTTGTGTTTATATAAGTTCTCTAATCTAAATCTAACCACTCATCCATTCAAAAGCAAAAGAGACTTTTATGGTACTCTGAGAAAGATCCTCCGCTTGTAAATCAGCGTATCACCGTTGAATTTCAATTACTTTCACGCTTGGCTAAGTAGATTGCGAGGGATCTAGGTAGCTGGGTGATCTGGCCTTTTGGTTTAGTGGATTGTAATATACAAACTTGTAGGAAATATAGGAATGGATGTAATTATAGGTCATTACTCTGAGATAACATAGCTGTAGATTTTATTTGAGCTTTCCAAGTATATTGCTCCACAGTACAAATTCTTCTTTCTTTCCTTTTTTTTTTTTTTCTTCTTTTGGTAAAAGTCATTACAGATCCAATTTAAGGAAGGTAATAAAAATGAAGAAGAAGAAAATTCTTTCCCTATAATTTTATAGGAATGCAGGCTTTAGAGCAGCAGTATTCCTCAAACTCAGATGACTAGCTTGCATTGACATAAGTTGCTTTCACAGTGGAAATATTCTTCAAATTCTTGGCTGCAAAAGAAAATAGTCATCAATTTATTGAAACCATGCCTCCTTGTTGCTGCATAAAAATCTAACCATGAGTAGCTTTAATTACCCAGAAATAAAGGGAGGAGCCTTCTTAATACGGGCACTCGTGCAATTTCCAGTTCTGCTTGGGTTTCCATTCACTAGTTGGTTGTAGAATCGGGCTTGAGAAGTCTGTGGGCTGTGCAGCTAAGTACAAACGTAGTAAGATATATAGTAATAAGAGGGGAGGAAAGACTAAAAAAGATGATAAAAAAGAGTCTTGGTCCTACTTACCACTGGGACACACAGCTCTCACGGATGTGTGCAAGGGAACAGCGTGTGCAGGAGGTACCGACTTTCGATGACTGACATTAAATTTGGAAGGACTTTTTTTCTGGAGGCCAGTGCCCTTTGGCCTTTGTCATGGGCCTTATACCTGCTGTCCCAGTTACCCAATCCAAGCACCTGTGTGAGAGATCATGGTTATCCACTGAGGTTTCCATTGAGAGGAAGGGCCTTGTGGGCTCTCTGATGTGATGTGGCACTTAACCCTGCCCAAACCCCATCCCAAAATCCTCTCCTGGCTGAAAATAACAACTTTTGTCTCCTTTCCCCCTTGCAGAAATTATCTCAAGGGGAAAAAGGTAACATTATAACTGAAGCCAAGGGGAAAATTTGTCTTTCCATTTTGTAAAACAACCACACACGTAGGTCCATTAGTCAGAGTCTACTTATAAAAATTAATAGTAATAATAACAACAACAACAATAATAATAAAGTGCAGGTGAGTTGATCGCATTCAGCTGAAAGCTGAGTAGTTTCCATGGCAGTTAATGGTGTTTAGTGTGGCTCATCATCCAGTCTCAAGTTCAACATGGGAAGAGGAAGAACCAGAAAAAAAGGGAAGGCTTTAAGGCAGTGCATACTGAGAGGGTCTCAGAAATGGTCCTTCTGCATCAACCCTGACCACAAAAGCAGAAGTCCAGCTGCAGTTGTCAATACCAGTATCATTTTCCAATAAATTCAGAAATGTATCAATAGTTTGAAGTATCTCCTGCCACATGTACCCATCTCACTGGGGACATTCTGCAGCCCAACATCCCAACCTCACTGAATTCTAGCAGAAATTTCTCCATTACTTAAGAGAAACTAAGATTTTTCTCTGGTCTTCTGACTCCAGTCCTGGACCTGGCCAGGAGGCTGGTCTTTTCTGGCCACCAACATGCCACATTTAGGATGAACTTGCTGAGGTCACGATGACTATGAGCAGTTCCCAGGTATATTTTCCCCATCCATTATATACCCAAAATATAATTTTCCAGCAGTCCGGACTCTACTGATACTATATTAGGGAAGCTCTGTTTCCTGTGTACATTCACCTTGCTATCTTCTTGATAAAGAGATCGAGAATGGCAAACCATATAATCAGCTCAAAAACTTTTTTTTGACTCTATCTCCACTCTCTTTTTTCCAGTAAGTCTCCGAAACTTTTCCTTGCTAATTCTTCTCCATTAGTTTATTTACAGGCAGGCCCACAGTTTCTAACTTTCCCTTTTTTAGTCTTGGGTTTTGATCAGAAAAGGTCCAAGGACCTTCTCGCTGTTTTTGCTTCCTGACAAGCACTGACAGAGCCAAGAGAAAGAAAAGCACAGGCAGGAAGACTAGGGCAGGAACTTGGGATCTGGGCATTTAGTTCAACTGCCCTCTCCATACTTTTCCACTGCAACTTGAAACATATCCTTTTCTTTCTCACCATCTTTTTTTACTGATTCAAAGCAAGGAATACCAGTGATTCCTCTATACACTGGAATTGAGAGGCAGCTAGCTTGTCTAGGAGCAGGGAAGGGAGAAAATGAGAGATGTTTACATGCTATCACATTTGATAAGGTAAATCATACTTTGCTGCTGCTACTGGAGGATGAAAAGAAATGCATTCCTGTTTTGCAATGAATAATCAAAGCCAGTTCACTTGGGGTTTCTTTCCAGCTAACTCTTGAAGCAGTGGCATGGTGGATTTTTAATGACCCAGAGAGGAAGACAATGACCACAAATGCGGGTTGGGAGCACAGCCTTATTATCTTTTTTTTTTATTTCAGCCTCCTTAAACTCCCCTTTTTTTAAGCCATTGTTCTCTGCCTTTCAACAGATAGTTCTGTTGTATGGTTATAAATAACTTTACGGGCTGTTTTTACTTACACACACACACTACATTCTGCAAAGTGAATGGCAACACTGAAATCAAGAACCATGCTTATCCAACTCCGAACAAAGGCTCTGCTACTTCTCGGCAGCACCAGGATTTGACCTGGGGCTCCTCTGGAGCAGAGACTACAAAAGATTAACATTTCAGTCTGCTGAGCCCACCAGTGCGGTCTTGCCTTATCTCATAAGCTCTGCCGGAGGAATGAATTAGCCTAGTTCATTAAGACTCGTTTTGAATTGTGGTGAGAGGTCGCCACATAAGTCACCTCCAGTCTATTTTGCGAATAATATGGATTATGATAAAAGCTGGCTGGGAGGTTGAAGCCCAAGGATTTTGTTTTCTTTATTCTTCAAGGTGGGTAGAATACAGGGTGGGGAAACCCTGATCTGGACATTTCCTAACACTGCATAGTAGACTATAGAAAAGTCCTTTTTGTTCTTTTTTTTTTAAGCCATGAATGGGTGACCTCTTGATCTCTCTGACCCCTTTATTTTTGCCATGAAAGAACTAAAACTAGCTCTGCCCATACAAAATCTTCTTTCGCTTCAGTTTTCTCATGATTAAATTCCCTGCTGTGTTTTTGTTTAAGTGCTCTGATGCTGCCCTTTGGAATTGGGCAGATGTTTGACTCTTTGAAATAGCTTTTTTTTTTTCCCCCTTTTAATTTAGCAGTGGTCTACAGTTAAGGCATGTTCATCCACATCAGGAATAAATGAGAAATGAATGTTTCTGTAGTGGCATTCATGTCTCACCATCTAAAAGTACTTTGCAAGTGATACACTGGGATACAGTAATTGATAATTTGCATCAAAACATAATTTGATGCACAGAATGCTGTACATAATAAAGCAAAGGCTGTCTCCATGTTGGGTAGGTTACTGGGAATATATTAATTACAGTTGTAGACCTCTTCAAACCTAACCATGTCAAATGTAGGTAATGGAGGATAAGGTTGAAGGCAGATGGCATATGATCTACTTTAATAACTTACATAAAAATGAGCAGAAGCCAATCATCGGGGAAAATATGTGAAAATAATGTTGAAGAAAATGGATGTGCTTCAAATATCAGTTAGTTCTGTACATGCATAATCCCACTGGCTTTGTGGGAGCTGTGTTAATTCATTACTGTTGAAAGTATGGTCTTTAGGAGAGGAAAGGTAAACTTAGATAATGTTTAGACCTGGTATTGAAAACATACTTTTATCAGGATTGAACTAAATCCAGATTCTATTTTACCTGACCCTTTGTCAGGCCTCTGTAGACTACGGTCATTAAAGATGAGCATTCATATAACATTAGCAACTAATTGAGATCAAGGCATCATTTTGCTACTTGCTATACAAATAAACTGAATTTTGTCCCAAAGGAAAGATAGGCTTAAGATTTACCAGAAGTTTGTAATATACTGGCTGAGCTAAGTGATTCAATGCTCAAGTTTTGCAACGCTGGACTTAGATTTGCTCTGAAAAGACGTATGAATCCCACTAGATCTGGGCAAAACATTCCTCACGGAAGTGAACCAAGCCCTGTGGCATCCCTCTTGGCTGCATTTCAGAGGTGCTTTGCATCACACAACTGAACGTAACGTCCAGGTGCAGCTCCTGGCTGCATTTGGGGGTCTGGGATTGTGTATTCCTCTGCCCCATCATTCTCACCCACATGAGCAATGCAAGTCCATATCACTGTAGGTAATGCCTATTACCCAATTTACTTTCAATTCCATGCACTCAAATACAAGCCAAATAAACCTGAAAGAAATAACATACAATCTATTAAATAGACATGTACTGGCAACCAACTTGCACTAAAGGCCACACCCCATGGGGACAGTCTGGTTTAATTATCCACTTGAAGACGTGTCTAAGGTTTCCAGCACAATTTTTTCAACCTTTACTTGAAAAACAAATTCCACCGAAGGACTGATCTTGTTCTGATCCCTCAGGAGGGTGGTTAGGATAGGTTTCAAAATGTAAATATAGTCCAAATATTTTAAGCAAGAAAAAGGAGGCTTCATATGAAAAAACCTCTCGAGCTCCAGTCTTGGAATGACTTGCATTCACGCTCGTCTTCCCATGGGATGCCATTACTGGCAATATATTGAGTGTAGGCAAAGTGAAGCACAGGAGGGTTCGGATCTCAGCGGACCAGGCATGGAGAGCTCCTGTTCACCTTATCCTTAGGAAATAATGTCAGTGAGATGTGGCTGTGGGTGAGTTAAACAGACCTGTAATCTCCTTCCTCCCCATACTTTACAAGAAGAAAGATCGTCGTCCTTTCCCCAGCCCCGGCCCATGGAAGGATGGATATGAGGGAGGAAGAGAGAGAGTGAGAGAGACTTAAAATGTGTCAGCTTTATCATGGGAATGGCTGCACTGAAGTAAATTATTGCCTAGCAGTGAATTATCATTTTTGTGAGATCTTAAAAACCAACAGCTGTGAAATTGACTTCTAACCGATTTTAATTGAGATGGGCCAAAACTTAAAATATCAGAAATAAAAAGTCTGAATGCTGTATTGGGTCTGGCTGAGACAGACTTAATTTTCCCCACAGCAGCCCTTACAGTGCTGTGCTCTGTACCGGTGGCTAGAAAGGTGTTGATAACACAGCGGTGTTTTGGCTACTGCTGAGCAGTGCTCGCACAGCATCGAGGCTGTCTCTCCAACATTTCCCCCCCCTTCACTGCCAGGCTGGGGGTGGGCAAGAGCTTGGGAGGGGACACAGCCAGGACAGCTGACCCAAACAGATATTCCATGCCGTATGATGTCTGCTCGGCCACAAAAGCTAAGAGACAGGAGGAGGAGGAGGGAGGGCATTCGTTATTACGACGTTTGTCTTCTGGAGCAACCGCTACGCGTCCTGCAGCCCTGCTTCCCGGGAAGTGGCTGGACATTGTCTGTTGATGGGAAGTAGAGAATTTTGTTTTCCTTCGCTTCCGCATGCAGTCTTTGCTTTTGCTTTATTAAACTGTCTTTCTCTTGACCCACGAGGTTTTTTCCATCTTATTTTCTCCTCCCGTGTCCTGCTGAGGAGGGGAGTGATAGGGCGGCTTGGTGGGTACCTGGTGTCCAGCCAAGGTCAACCCACCACAGATGCTTATACCCCCAGCTGATGTGTGAATTTCTTTATAGCATTTACTGTATGCCTGTTTCTTCCAGGTATACAGTGGACGGGCAGTTTGTACTTCAGACATCCTCAGACTGTGCTGAAGTTCAGAAGCATTCTGGCCATCCTATATGTAGCATTATATCAAGACGTCTTTTTCTTCTCATCCGAATTCTGCATTTTTTACTTCTTTATTTTCATCTGCTTGTTTGGAAGTGTCACATCCCTAAAAGGAGTTCTTGAAATATCTGAGTGTCCCAAAATTTTTTAAAATGGCCACATAAAATATGTAAATTTACACTGTCTTTTCTTCCCTCACCTAACAGATATTTAAGCTAGAAATTAAATCAGTCCCTCAAATATATAGAATCATAGAAAGGTTTGGGTTGGAAGGGACAATCAAAGATGATCTAGTCCAACCTGTGTTCCATAGGCAGGGACATCTTTCACTAGACCAGGTTGCTCAAAGCTCTGTCAAACCTGACCGTGAACACTTCCAGGGATGGGGCAGCCACAACTTCTCTGGGCAACCTGTGCCAGCGCCTCACCACCATCACCATAAAAATTTCTTCATTATGTCCAATCTAAATCTATGCTCTTACAGTTTAAAAACATTGTCCCTTATTCTGTCACTACAGGCCTTAGTAAAAAGTCTCTCTCTGTCTTTCTTACAAGCCCCCTTTAAGTATTGAAAGCTGCAACAAGGTCTCCCTGGAGCCTTCTGATCTCCAGGCTGAAAAACCCAACTCTCTCAGCCTTTGCTCATAAGGGAGTTGTTCCATCCCTCTGACAATTTCTGCGGTCTTCTGCTGCACGTCCTCTAACAGATCCACGCCTTTCTTGTACGGGGGTCCCCAAAGCTTAGAGGACGAAAAATCAAAAAGCAGATGACTTCCCAAAACCAAACCTGGTTTTGTTAGAAAAAATTTACAGAGATTCTTAGAACCACAGAATCCTAGAAAGGTTTGAGTTGGAAGGAACCTTGAAGATCGCATAGTTCCAACCCCTCTGCCATGGGCAGGGACACCTTCCGCTAGACCAGGACATCACCGGGGCAATAACAGTTGATGTGATCCCAGCAGGAGCGCTACCTGCCAGCAACTGTCCATCTAGCTTGAGCTGTCACTGGTCTGAGCTGTAGCTAAAGCTATAGCTAAAGGCTGGATGTTAAATGTTCTCTTTCAGGCAATTCATGACTCCTTGTGCTTTCTATGGAGGTACGTCTTTGTCATAGAAAGTGCTGACGTGTGAAGAGCAGAACTCATTTCATTTTGGTGAGCTTTCAGGTGTTTGGCTGTTTACCTTTTTCATACTTATAGTTGTTTGGTCCCCTTTCAAGTGACAGGAATTGCTAGGTCAGGCTCAACCCAACTCTTTTCTACATTTTGGGATGTGCGCCAATGCTTCTGTGGCAGTTACAACACTATTAATGTGGATGATTATAGATTAGCTTCTGTATAGGGGGAATTATTTGCAAACCTGAGGCTGTTAAAGGATGGATTATCTTCACTAACATTCCAAGTAAAGCTTTTTTTAGTGACAAGATTGTGAGTATAAAACCACAATTTTTTTCTGAAACCTGTAAAATTTGACAGCAGATACTTAGTCTTAGCATAGTTGTTAGGACATCTGCGTGGTAGTTATCGAGTGCTAATATGAAATGAGAATGTTAAAAGCAAGGTAGTAAGTATCACAAGTTAATGACACAATATGCCTTTTAAAGAAAATATATTCCAATTAATTTGTTTACTATTGTCTCTTCAGAAGACTTAGCTTTAAAAATCAGGTTTTCCTAAAATTGTAAGTTTTTTTTTTTTCTTTCCAATCTCTTTTTTAACACTACAAAACCCCCTTACTAACTCAGAAGCACACAAAGTTGATCGTGCAGAAAGACACCTGGATTGCATTGTTCAGGAGTTAGTAAATTGAACCAAAATTTGGATGGCAGCCTCCATGGAGCTGTAGGCTTCCATGCAATCACTTTAGGTTTGTCATTGCATTCAAACTGTGTTGGCCATTCTTTCTACCAAAACAGCTCCCCCAGGGATCCAGATGGCTACTGCTGCTCTCCGTGAGACACTTTCTGTTTTGGTTTCATAACCAGAACAAATGACAAGAGCATAATAGAACACAGACGGCAATTCAGAAATTACGAGCAATCTATTAATCTTTGGGGGCTAATATCACAAAGTAAGGAGTGTAACACTACTCCCAATTTAATTGAAAACTCTCTGCATAAAGGACAATTAATGAGAAATGAACAATTTGGTGTTTCAGGAGAGATGAAATGATGGAACCTCAGGGTATATCAAAGATTTAAGCATTGGATTTGACTCTCTCCTGTGACAGGTGGGAAATTACTTAGCCATACATGTGGAGTATCTTATACTCTGTGGTGCTGTTCTGCAAAACAGGCCTAACTTTGCCCATTTGTGCTCTTATTTTTTAAGCCCAGAATACACTGATGTCAGTGGAAAAACAACAAGGTTGTTAAAACCATTGGAACTGATGCCATGAAGAAAGTTGGGCTTTGCAAGTTGATTACTAGAACTAACAAAGTCATTAGTCATTGCTGTTGTTTTATAACTCGCCAGGTTTAATGGGCTCCATCTCATACCAAAAGGAGTCTATTTGACCTCCTTTATGAAAGTACCTTGGAAGAAATAGGACACAAAAATGATCAGCTGGGGAAGGCTTTTTTTTTTTTTTTTTTTTTTTTTAAGGTGATTTGAATGCAGGTTTGTATGCAGGAGCTCCTGAGATTTCCTTTCTCTCTCTCTCAATTACTGTATTTGTTCCCAGTCTATGTAACGATAGGATGGGGCTCGTAGGAGCTACTTCTACCAGAACAGGGTAGTGTTGGGATTCATTATTTAGTTTTGATTGCTACATAGAGTTTGGCACATCTCATGATTTTAAAGGTCAATACAATGTCCAGTTTTGGCCGAAGTTTTGGCCCTTTTGTCTTCGGTAAAAATGCTGCCTTTGATTCCATGTAACCAGTGTCAAAATGCATTGGCCTGGCGACTTTATAGAAATAAACAATTTCATTGAGCATAATGCTTCCTTGCTAGTACTTTTTTCAAGGACAGTATAAGCTTTTATGAAAACTAAAGACAATTTCTGTTCATTTCCTCCTTGTGTACTGTTCTAGAGGAGGTCAAGCAATCTGTTTGGACATCATATTCTCTCACTTGAGATTTTTCTGATTCAAGGTGAGGAAAGATGAAAAGCTGTGAGTGCAGGTTGTTTTGAATAATATTTATTTGGCAGCAGTTTCTGCTTTTTGTTCTTTATGAAGAGATTTCTCTGGGGAAAAAAAAAGGCAACTGAATAAAATAACCCTTAACATACAATAAAAAGTGTTTAGATTGTTGTAAGGTGGGTTTTATTGATTGTGTTACATGTTTGCTACAAGATTTGGAGAGGTACTTGTATTTCAGTACTCCACTTTCAATGCACTGGCCTTGGTTTAGTATCTCAGATCTATATACTTGTAAGTATGCATGGGAGGAATCTCATTAGCGTGTGATAAGCTGGAAGATGAGTTTGAAGGAGAGAGCGAGCATTATCAGAATAAGGGAAATGTAGAAATGGGGGAAATGTTTTTAGGTTTGGGAAAAATGTATTGCTTATTATCTTCCTGAAAACCTGCAGTTGCACAGCAATCAAGGCAGTGTGCAGGTTTTGACTGCCTTGTAATATCAACAGAGGCACCTGTAATATCACAGTGAGAACACTGCTTTAGGTAAATGTCTCAGGCATGCTGTGCCTGAGCTGTTTCATTGCTTCATCTTAATACACGCATGCACGCAGATGACCTGGGAATTGTCACTTCAAAATAAACAAACATATAAAATAATAAGCATTGGGCAGAATTCATCTGCGTGCTCAACCACATGAATTTTAGTGTCTTGTGAATCGAATTGTGAGCTAGATGGCAAAGCTCCCTTTAAACTTGATCTATTCAATGGAGGCAACGGAGTCTAGAGAGCTATTTGTCTGACCCTGAGGTAGACACCTGCATTTGACCAGCCAAATGGCTTTCCAGACTCCACTGGCTGTGCTGATTAGGTCTCCTCTGACTGTAATTGAAGTGTAGGCAGACACCTGCCTCTCGTGTAGAGGTCTAATTTTCGGTGTCTGAATCTGGACCTTAACCCACCTTTGCTCTACCAGAGCTGAAACACCATAAGCCACACACTTCAGAAGAAAATAAAATGATTTCTACTTCGTGGCAGCCCCCACTAGTTTTTCTTCTGACTCCATCTGATGGTCAGTGTACCACTCAAATCATGAAGATCAGTAATTTTTAGCACTATTCTAGTTGCTGAAAATTAGCCTTTGATGCTGTTAACCTTTCCTTACTGCCTTTGCTCACATTCAGATCACCTGTGATGTACCAGGCTTCTCTACAGCATTAGCAGGTTTGTCAATAGGATTAGAGTACTAACTGGAATGGGTCCAGCAATAAGCAGCTAAAATTTATGAACAGACTTCGATCATTGATGGTGATTGCCACTGTTAGCTCGTTCAGTGGCAGTTTTACAACAGACCCAACTATTTTGGTTCATTTCTTTGCATTTGCATGTGTGTATTTGTGCTCCTATATATGTCTCATCATCATTATTCAGGTTTTTACACTGTGGGGAGAATAGGTTGTGAATCATGCTTAGAACCATTAGGCTGTTTCTTAAAACCTTATCTCTTTCTCCTAGACTTTTTACTTGCAGTCTCAAACCCTACCTACAACTTATTATATTAAGCAAAACATGTTACTGTCTGTTGCTTCTGCAGTGCATCTGTTCACTACATCATTAATCCTAGATTTGCACAGGAAGACAATTGACATTTTTCTTACGGTAGGATAGAGTTACTAAAAGACAAGAAACACGGAAACTATACAGACAACAAGATTTTAGAAATCTGTTACTTTTAAACCAGTGTAGAGTTGTTATTTGCATTTCTTGCCTGACAGCTGCAGTCAGGAACTTTCTAAAATGTGACTGCTAATGCAGACTGTGTATTGTTTTACAAAGAAAAAAAATCCCATTTGTTCCGTACCCTCCTGCAAGTCCATGCACAGATTGGATGATTTCTTATGTTATGGTGAGAAAGATATGCCAGCCAACAACAGAATATCTACTGGCCTGACCTAGGCTCATTCCGATAACATCTTCCTCAGATCAAGGCCCAAATTCACCTCACTTGTCTTGAACCACCTTAAAACATGTTGGCACTTGTCAGACAGGTATTTGACTAGTTGATAAAAAGTTTAGTATTGCCGTGTTGGACTCATGATTTATGTATCCACAGGACCCCATGCCACAACATGGTTAAAAATTAGGTCATCTAATTAGCTAAAACCGGGAAAGTTTTGACTAGTGCCTCTCTGCCTCGCCAGTACAGTGCAACAAATATTGAGCTCCTTTTGCTCTGGCAAGCAAGCAGATGGATGTTCGTGCAGCCAGTCTCCGAACACTTCCAAATGCAAAATGGGAGCTTGCATCCCAGAAGCCACAAAAAGGCTTTATCTTCTTAATATGATTGCTTGTTTTCAGCTAACTGAGCAGTTAGATGGAGACAGGAAATTTATAAGAGCCAGCTTGGGAAAAGAAGTGAGGAGTCTATTTTAAGAGCTATTCCATAGCATCGGTCCCCTTCCCCAAGTATATACAGCTTTTTCTGAGTGTTATATATATTAGATAGTCATCTATTGGATATTCAAATCAACAAATGTGACTTATCTCTTTAAAAAGGGGATGGAAATGCTCACATGAGCGGCGTGATGCTGTGGGTTGAAGTTTGCTGTAGTCCGTGGATGTCTGTGTTGGGTGCTAGCGAGTTGTCAGCATAGCTTGCAGCAGGATCCAGGTTATTTACATGCACTACTTAATGAAGTTGAGCCTGTTAGCTCCAAGTGAGCTCTCATTACCTCAAATGGATTCTTAGTCATCAAGAACTTTCCCCTTTTAGGAATCATAACATATAAAAGTTAACCAAATGCTCACAGCTGATGCACTCTTGGCTGCGAATACTGGTGTATAAAGCTTTTAGCTGTAACCTGATTCACATCTGCTCTCAGCACTTAAGCTGATGAAAAGTGACAAGCCTGAACCACTGCCACTGACCCAGCCTCTTTCTGTCTTTTTATTAAGTAAATGGCAAAAAATCATACTAATTATTGATAACAATCTGTAATTTCCCAACTCTTTGCAGCATTATGCAGACCATTTTCTGTGCATTTCTGAGCACAAAGTACTGACTCCAAGGGTCACAGTCCAGTGAGATAAAAAAAAGCACCAGGATGGAGATCTATGCCAGTTCAGAGGAAGTCGTACTTGTTCTCTCCTGGCAGCCCAAATAAGCCAAAAAGGACCCCTAAGTTTCTCCGCAGGCTTGAAATGGTTATCTGTATGATTTACTATCTGATATTTTAAAAAGTTTGGGGTATTTGAAATGCACACACAAACAGCCTTCCAACTACATGGAGAAAAATCTTGCAATGATATCTGTGCGTCCTGCAGCCAACACACGTGCTGAATGTTCAGAAATGTGCCAGTTGGACGTGCTGCAATGTAACAGGCCGTTTAAACCCCACAGTGAGTGGATAAACACGAACATACTCATCTGGACTGTGCATTTGCAAGATTCTCTTTGCTTTTGCTCTTCTCTTAATGGTTTTTCTTGGGTATCTCTTGATGTTGGAAACAGTTCTTACTCTCTTTTCCAAAGGGAAGAGTACCCATCATCACGTGTTATCGTGTGCCTCCCAGTGTTCTCTGCACGTAGAAGAGATTCCTCCTTTACTGTCATTTGGGAAACATAAAGCTTCCAAAAACACTCTGGTGCCAGTTCCACTCACAGGTGGAGAAGGCTGTAATTCTCTCTTCATTATGGTACGTTGTGGGCTGATACGTGCTCCTGGGGTCTGCGTTTCCAAGTCAAGCAGAAGCTGTGTCACCATATAGCATGTAGCCAAATCCATACTAATAGCCTTGGTATTAATGAGATATATTAGCTCAGAGTTGTAACCTCGCCAACACAGTCACACTTTTTTGACCTGGAGCTGAGCTGAGTCCTGTAGGCACCTTAAGTATCACATCTGCTTACAATATATTGCTCAGACCTATAAACACTACAGAAGTTAGTGACTGAAGAGTGAAAAAGGATCCACTTTTACCTGGATTCTCCCTTTTCCCAACATACACGTACGTGCAAAAATTGAAAAAAAGGGTGCTGTTGGAGAGCATTGAGAAGCAATTTCTAAAGTCAAGCCCTTTACCCTGACTAAAAGTGAAAAGCACAAGGTGCTCCAAGGGAAACCCAAACCAGTCAGCTGGCGTAACTTACACAGCCACAAATTCATTGTCACTATCAGTTCTAACAGAGACAGCTTATGCTACTGGGCGATGAAAACATGGCCTGAGTTCAGATGAAATTATTAAAAATCCAGATTGACAACAAAAACTCTTAAGCCACTCAGGATATTTGAGGACCTAGTTCATGCTTTTTAGATGATTGTACTTAGGAAGATTTTGGTGTTTTCGTTGGCAGTTAGTTGCATGTAAAGTCGACAAAAGTGGCCAAGAGTTCCAAAATACTCCGTTTCAAGTATTCTGGATTCCTGCAGCAGTGAGTTCCACCAGAGATTCAAGGCTCCTGGGTGCAAATGACATTTGAGATGAGTACTAGAAATTAGTCTGATGCTCTTTGCTTGGCTGCTAGGTCATATCTTTCTAAAATCCCTACTGACCATTAAAGCTAATAGGATGGGAAGAGTAGGAATGCTGTTTATGGAGTCTGTGACATATCTTTAGCACTAGCAAGGGAGTGTTTAACTACTGGCATGTGGGTGTGCATCCAGCTCTCTGCACCGCTGCTGTGAGCAGAGACAGCAAATAAAGATAAACAAAGTGGGGGAAAAAAAAAAAGGAAATCTTTGTGAACCCGCTTGAATGCTATAGCTGAATGACATTCTATAGGATTTAAAGACAGAAAGCCAGGCTTCCATTACAAAGACAGTAACATTCTGTTCTCTGTCAATGTACCCTGAGCAGTTGAATCTACTGACAAGGCACCTATTTTGGATAAAACATTTTATCATCAGTATTTTGATGGCTTCCTCCCCTAATAACCCTAGTATTTCCATTTCTTAAATACGTCCCCATGCTCCAAGTGTTTTCTACCATTTAAAATAGCTCCCTTGTCTCAAAGATGCTGACATCTCCCAAAGTCTGTGTGCTCTTTAGACACCTTCTTTGTCATCATATAACCATATTCTCTATGTTTACCTTCGGAAGTCATTCCTCGTTAGTGAATCCTTACACATTCCTGTGAATAAAGTGCAACGACAGTGACCACATTTAATGAACCCCTGCTGTTTTGACATATCTTAGGCTTCATGAGACTTGTGGTTATGAATGGAATAATAGTCCCAGAAAGGTGTGCTCCTCCTCATCTTCTGTGGATCATCAGAGCAGGACTGAAAATGGACAATGAAACTTTGACAAAAACAGTCTTGGGAGAAGAGACTCCCTTCCTGCAGGAAATCTTTGGAAGTTTTCATCTCTTACTCATTCAGATGTCAAGGATGAATGAATTCCTGCCATAGCTTGAACCAATTATTCACTGATCCAGAAGATAAAGATGCACAATCAGTAAACTATCATAGTATGTAAAATGATTGCACTTTAATCTTAGACAAGAAGCATTTTCAGGGTAATCCCAATGTGTTTATCATTCCAATTAAAAAATAATGGCAGCTTTCATCATGATTAGGGTTTTCCAAATAATCCTTTTTTATTATTATTATTTCGAAAGCTTTTTTTGTTAGAGTCTAATAGGCAAAGTTTTCCATTGTGGTCTGCCCTGCATCCTGCAGTTCTCAGATCTCTGTGGCACACAGTCATCTGCTTGCACAGCCAGCACAGGAAAAGCTGTGAGTGAAACAGAATATTTGCAACAGAAGGGCATGCTGCAGAAAAGTGGTGGGGGGGGAGAGGTATGCAATGAAAACACATTTCACAAGACATAATACTACATCAAACCTAAAAATAATATAAAAACTTTCTTTACCTACTGCTGTGACTCAGTTGTTAATGCTGCTGCGCACATCTGTTACACTCAGACCATATCTAAATAAAGGGTCTCAGAGTGCTTTATATATAAATAAGGAATAGTAGTCCATTTCATACAGGGGGAAGGAGGTGATGGTAAGGTAAAAGAACTAGAAAGTAAGTGAGTGGCAGAGAATGCACAGCTGAGCTCAGCATACAACATTGTCCTCCAATGCTTGAAGCATGTTTTTGGACCGTGTAAAGGTGATTTGGAAGGAGAAATAAAGCTCTGCCCCTTTTCATAGAAAATCTGGTTTGTTTTGGTTTTTGTTCCAACCCCCACCCCGATATCACTGCATTTAGGCATGTAGGCAAAAAGTTGACTTTGTAATGGTGAATACTCTCATGAGTTTGCGTGGTATTTCAGATTTAATTCTTTTTTTCTTAGTGGTTACACCAGCCAGGAAAGAGAAGTCTTCATTTTCCTCATAAAGGGAGGACAGAATCTATCCGACTCTTTACTCTTTTAAAAATAAAAGTCCTAAAATATATGAGTTTCAGTATGGCTTGTGCATAGGACCTCAAAGTCAGAGATAAAGAAAGCATTGCTAAATGTGTAAGTCAAAAAGGGTGTAGACTGGTAGTTTTTATCTGCCTTTGGATAAGTCTTTGGATCAGTCATACCGGATTGTTACACATTTCTGAACAACCATGCTGATTGCTTCCAAGCACTGCAGCCTGCCTGTTAATTGCTTCCTTTTTCTTCTTGTGGCTGTAAATCCTTGACACCCTCTGGCTGAATGAGGCCCATGACTCTATGGCAAATGTCATTCTCCTGTAAGTGCAGAATAACTTCAGAATTATTTGGCTTTACTGCATTAATGCCAGACTTATACCACTGTAGCAAAGAACTGAGTCCATAGTAAAGCCTCATGACAAGATACTGGTAAAAGCAGCAACAACTTTGCAATGCAATCCAGCTCTTAGATGTAAGTCAGTAACAGCTATCTTTTTCTTCAGGCACAATTGCATGGGGCTGCATCCTCATATGCGTTTACAATTTAAGCATCCATGTGTAGACCTTGATATTTGATTATGATTCATTCTAATGGTAAAAGCAAATAAAGCCCGATGAGGGAGAAAACCAAGGTACTTGGGGTATATAGCACAGTGCTGGTGATCTCACAGGAGACCTCTCCATATGTGATTGTAGGTAGGACTAGAAAACAGAGCTCCAGATAACCCATTTTTGGATGAAAATTAGGAGCAAATGCCTCTAATGTTATTGGTTTTTCCACAGGCATTTACACAGTAACTGTGATATAAGACAAAGACTAATTATGAAGCAGGAGCATTTGTGGGTAGAAATGTGACGTTGTGCTCTTTCCAGAGGAATGGTTTCAGTGTCGAAAATGCTAGCAATCTTATTGCAAGTCCAGCCATATTTGGGATTCTTCAAGTCTTGGAGTCAGATAATTAGACAAAGATCTCACCCTTTGTTTAAAAGGAAAAGGTTCTCAGATTTTCTAGTCACAAAGAACTAGCTTGAAAACATGCCATAATTCTGGAGCAAATTGTTAAGATCCAGGGGAAAAACATTGACACTTTTTTGGTTTCCTTTTTTCCTTTTTTAATGAAACTGCTAATGACACATGAAGATGTATGGACTTAGGAAGACTGTGTTGTGTAAGAAAATATGGCATTTGTTTGGCCTATAACTGTGATTATGGAATGTGTCAACCCTATCGGACAGCAACACCACCACAAATGGTCTCTTCATCTCCTCCTTAGGTTTTCTCACTGTATCTTCTCAGCTCTCCTGTCTGCTTGTTTGAGAAGAAAATTACAGCAAGTCATCCTTAATGGATAACAAGGAAGGAGTATTGCCTGCTGGATTTCAAACTGGCATGGCAGCCTGTCTTCTTTGCTGGCTATTTAGCAAGTTACTTCCCTCTCTCTGAATCAGTTTCTTCATCTGTAAAATGGCCTCCTTCCTAAAACACTTTGAGTTCCACTGATTGCTCAAAAAGCTGAATATGAAGAGTGCAGCTGACATGTTAGAGAGGGATGGCAGCCACTTTGGTGAGAAGAAAAAGGGGAAGCAGGGAATTCTTAAATGTAGCGTTAGAAAAATCGAGTGACCAACAAGCTAGGGAAGGAAGGAAGTTGAAAGCAAAGAAAATGGATGAATGTGAGACATCAGTTTAATGTGGGGACATTTAGAGGGTGGTAGCTAAGTAACAGAGGAATCTGTATTGATCAGGTCTGAGGGTACATCTATGCTGGCAGTTAATAATAGAGGAATCATAGGATCATCAGTCTGGAAGAGACTCAGAAGACCCCAAGGAAGGATCAGCTGTATCTCTGTCATTTCTGGTGCATGTTTCCATAATTTGTTTTGAAGACTTCCTTTGATGGAGACTCCACAGCCTTCCTAGACTATCTGTCTCAGTGTTTTCCTCACCCTGAGAAAGTTCCTCTTAATGTCACATCTGAATCTTCCTGCTGTATTTTAAAGTAGCTACTTATTCTCCTGGCCTCAGTGGATGTGAAGGAGAAATTATTCTTTTCTCCTTTGTGGTAGCCTTGTATGCATTTCCTCACAGTCACAATTCATTCACTTTTTCTGGCAATTTTCTGAGTCTTTCTTGAAGATGCTATCTTCTGGAAGTTTTCCAGGTGAGCCATACCTTCTTTGAAGTAGAGGGCTCAAAACTCAGCTAGGGTTTTTTCAAGCCTGCTCCCATGTTGAAACTTGTCTACCATCCAGTTTATTTATATATCAGAAGATGCTCAGATGTTTTTTGGGGGTCAGCTCTTTAAGGAGGACATCTTGAATATATCAACATCTTCCTTAGCTGGGCCCAGGTTCCCATACCTACTGCTGTTTGGACAGAGACAAGAACCACAGAGCTCAATCCACCAGCAGGGTCCTAGGATGATGATCTCCTGTGCAAGCATTGGTTACTCACAATATGTATGCAATATATGCAATATATAGTGTATATTTAGGCTATTGGAACTAGCCATGTAGGCAGAATATGAATGTCATTTAGGACTGAATGAATTTAAACCTCCTGGTGCCCTGCATATTGACAGATGATAGGTCAGGGAGCAGAGTCAACATATATCATCCTTAAAGATGGACTTTTAGAAAAAAACCTCTTCCTTCCTTCCTTCCTTCCTTCCTTCCTTCCTTCCTTCCTTCCTTCCTTCCTTCCTTCCTTCCTTCCTTCCTTCCTTCCTTCCTTCCTTCCTTCCTTCCTTCCTTCCTTCCTTCCTTCTCTTTCTTTCTTTCTTTCTTTCTTTCTTTCTTTCTTTCTTTCTTTCTTTCTTTCTTTCTTTCTTTCTCTTTGGACTTTGAGAGCACTTTACAAGAAAAGAAGTGCAGGAAGCTGTTGTGGTACTTTCTACTTTTATGATGCTTATGCAGGACTGCACAGAACACTCAAGAACAAGCATGTCCAGAGGAGACTGATTAATCCATCCTGCTCATCCATCTCTTAGGTTTTTCAGCCACTGAATTGTGATTTTAAAGTCATCAATGCAAACCAAGTGCCGTCCGCACCAGCATCTACTGCAGAGCAATCTCACCTGCACTCACTGTGGCTTTAAAGTACTGCAAGCTTCATGCGAGCAGACTCTAACCACAAAGGACCAGTAAAAAAGCTCTTTCTGTCTGACATGAATTAGGACGCTCAGTTAAAAATTCATAGGAAGATTACATAAAACCATATGCTGCCTTTATTTTTCCCCTTTTGCATTAAAAATGTACAGCTGCTCTGCATTAGACATTCCATTAGCCTGCGAGTCTCACAATCTGGACTTTGTAGTTAACGGTGGGGGGAGGACCAACAGAGAGGGGAGAAGGGAGAGAATGGACGTGTTTTAGGCACAGTGTTCAAGGCTTCCTTAAAAAAGGCAGCATATAGGATGGATGGAGAGTTTAAGTGTGGGAGTAGAAGGTCTGCTGAAGAGGAACTGCGTATTAGAAGAGACCTGGTTTTGGAATTATTGGCTTGCCCTCAGAACCTCTGAGCAGCATCAGCAATAATTAAAATGATATAACCTGTTTCCTGTGGTCATTTGGGAAGAAAATAAAAAATCTATATTCCAAATGGACTCAGGAAATGTTTAGACTCCTCTAACAGTGTTAAGTCGCAGAGAGTTTTATGGCCACTCCGTTTCTTCTGCAGGAGACCCTTTAATTTAGTTGGAAGTCTTGAAGGGTCCAGTTTTATTATTAGATAATTGACTGTGTTGGGCAGTTAATTGCCCGGGATTGAATATGTGGCCACTTAATGTACTGACAAAGTGAATCACTTCGCAATAATCTTTCTATACATTATAAAGAGATGCATTCCAAAGAGTCTTCATAATGATGTTGTGTCAATAAGTGTCCTAGAAGCCTATATAGGAAAGCTTGTGAAGATGCTGCTAGGTATAGGTGTGCAGTGTGATGACAAACTCAACACCAGGTAATCTAGCTATAGAATAGCTGATAGTCCACTTTCTTATTCACACACACCAGGCCTGAGTCTGTCTTTGTTCATGGGGCAGAAGCAAAGAGGAAAATTGGGAGCTTCTGGATCTATCAGAAGCGATGGGTCTTATTTACATTGTGAACTCAGCTACAT